>NC_092879.1:28976919-29282763 GCF_028372415.1 Notamacropus eugenii | reverse complement strand
ACTCGCTCTCTGTCTCTCTAGCTCTCTCTCTCTCTCGCTCTCTCTTTCTCACTCTGTCTCTCGCGCTCTTGTTCTCTCCCTCTCTTGCTCTCTCGCTCTCGCTCTCTCTCTCTTGCTCTCTCGCACTCTCTGTCTTGCTCTCTCTCGCTCTGTCTCTCTTTCTCTCTCTGTCTTGCTCTCTCGCTTTGTCTCTCGCTCTCTTTCGCTCTCGCTCTCTCTGTCTCTCTCGCTCTCTCACTCTCTGTCTCTCTCGCTCTCTCTCACTTGAGCTCTCTCTCTGTCTCTCGCTCTTTCTCTCTCTTGCTCTCTCTATCTCACTCTCAATCTCTCTCACTGTCTCTCTTGCTCTCTCTCTCGCTCTGTCTCTCTTTCTCTCTGTGTCTCTCTGTCTTGCTCTCTCGCTTTGTCTCTCGCTCTCTCTCGCTCTCTCTCTCGCTTGCTCTGTCTCGCTCTGTCTCTCTCTCTCTCACTCTGTCTCTCTCTGTCTCTCTCTCTCTCTCGCTCTCTCACTCTCTCGCTCTCTCTCGCTTTCTCTTTCTTTTTCTCACTCTCTTGCTCTCTCTGTCTCTCGCTCTCTCTCAATCTCTCTCACTCTCTCGCTCTCTCTCGCTCTTGCTCTCTCTCTCTCTCGCTCTCTCTCTCGCTCTCTCCCCTTCCCTCTCTCACTCTCTCTCTCTGTTTCTCTCCCCCTGTCTCTTGCTCTTTCTGTCTCTCTCTCTCTGTCTCTCTCTCCCTCGCTCTCCCTCTCGCTCTCTCTCTCGTTCTCTCTCGCTCTCTCTGTCTCTCTCTCTCTGTCTCCCTCTCTCGTTCTCTCTCTCTCTCTTTCTCTTTCTTTCTCTCTCTCTGTCTCTTGCTCTCGCTCTCTCGCGCGCGCGCGCTCTCTCTCGCACTCTCGCTCTCTCTGTCTCTCGCTCGCTCTCTCGCTCTCGCTTTCTCTCGCTTTCTCTTCCTTTCTCTCGCTCTCTCTCGCTATCTCTCGCGCTCGCTCTCTCACTCTCTCTCTCTTGCTCTCTGTCTCTCTTGCTCTCTCTCTCTCTCGTTCTCTCTCTCTCTGTTTCTCACTCTCTCTTTCTCTCTCTGTCTCACTCTCTCTCTTCCTCTCTCTGTCTTGCTCTTTCCCCCTCTCTCTCTCAGTCTCTCTCACTCTCTCTGGGGCTCTCTCTCTCCCTCTCTCTCGCACTCTCGCTCTCTCTCACTCTCTCGCTTTGTCTCTCGCTCTCTATCTCACTCTCTCTGTCTCTCTCTGTCTCTCTCTCTGTCTCTGTCTCTCTCTCTCTCTCTCTCTCTCTCTCTCTCTCTCTCTCTCTCTCTCTCTCTCTCTCTCCCGCTCCCTCTCTCACTCTCTCTCTCTGTCTCTCTCTCCCTCGCTCTCCCTCTCGCTCGCTCGCTCTCGTTCCTTCTCGCTCTGTCTCGCTCTCGCTCTCTCTCTCGCACTCTCACTCTCGCTCTCTCTCGCTCTCACTCTCTCTTTCTCTCTCTCTCTCGCTCTCTCTCACTCTCTCTGGGGATCTCGCTCTCACTCTCGCTCTCTCTCTGTTTCTCACTCTGTCTTTCTCTGTCTCGCTCTCTCTCTGTCTCTCTCTGTCTTGCTCTCTCTCTCTCTTGCTTTGTCTCTCGCTCTCTATCTCACTCTCTCTGTCACTCTCGCTCTCTCTGTCTCTCTCTTGCTGTCTCGCTTTCTCTTTCTTTCTCTCTCTATCTGTCTCTCTCTAACTCTCTCTGTCTCTCGCTCTCTCTCACACTCTCTCGCTCACTCTCGCTCTCTGTCTCACTCTGTCTCTCTCGCTCTCTGTCTCTCACTCTCTGTCTCTCTCGCTCTCGTTCTCTCTCTCTGTCTGTCTTTCGCTCTCTCTGTCTCTCTCTCTCTCGCTCGCTCTCTCGCTCTCTCTCACTGCCTCTCTTGCTCTCTCTCACTCTCTCTCTCTCTCTCTCTCTCTCGCTCTCGCTCTCGCTCTCGCTCTCTCTTGCTCTCTTTCTCTCTCTGTCTCTCTCTCTCTTGCTCTGTCTCGCTCGCTCTCTCTCAATCTCTCTCACTGTCTCTCTGGCTCTCTCTCGCTCTCTCTCCCTCTCTTGCTCTCTCTCACTCTCTCTTGTTTTCTCTCTTTGTCTCTGTCTCTCGCTCTCTCTCTTGCTCTCTGTCTCTCTCGCTCTCTCTCACTTTGTCTCTTGCTCTCTCTCGCTCTCTTTCTCGCTCTTGCTCTCTCTCTGTCTCTCGCTCTCTCGCGTGCGCTCTCTCTCGTTCTTGCTCACTCTCTCTCGTTCTCACTCGCTCTCTCGCTCTCTCTCGCTCTCTGTCTCTCTCGCTCTCTTTCTGTTTCTCTCTCACTCTCTGTCTGTCACTCTCTCTCTCTGTCTTGCTCTCCCTCTCTCGCTCTCTCTCACTCTCTCGCTTTCTCTTTCTCTCTCTCTCTGTCTCTGTCTTGCTCTCTCTCGCTCTTGCTCTGTCTCTCTCTCTCGCTCTCTCTCACTCTCTGTCTCTCTGGCTCTCTCTCACTCTCACTCTCGCTTTCTCTTTCTTTCTCTCTCTCTCGTTCTCTCTCACTCTTTCTGGGGCTCTCTCACACTCTCTCACTCTTTCACTCGCTCTCTCTCTCCCTCTGTTTCTGCCTCGCTCTCTGTCTCTCTGGCTCTCTCTCACTCGCTCTCGCTCTTGCTCTCTCGTTTTCTCTTTCTCTCTCTCTCTCTGTCTCTCTCACTCGCTCTTGCTCTCTCTGTCTCTCGCTCTCTCTCTGTTTCTCTCTCACTCTCTGTCTCTCTTTCTCTCTCTCTCTGTCTTGCTTTCTCTCTCTCGCTCGCTCGCTCTCTCTGTCTCTCTCTGTTTCTCTCTCACTCTCTGTCTCTCTTTCTCTCTCTCTCTGTCTTGCTTTCTCTCTCTCGCTCGCTCGCTCTCTCTGTCTCTCTCTCTGTCTCTCAGTCTCTGTCTCTCGCTCTCTCTCTCACACTCTCGCTCTCTCTCACTCGCTTTCTCTCACTCTCTCTTGCACTCTCTCTCGTTTTCTTTTTCTTTCTCTCTTTCTGTCTCTCTGTCTCACTCTCTCACTCTCTGTCTCTGTCTCTCGCTCTCTCTCTCGCTCTCCCGCTCTCTTGTTCTCTCTTTCTCACTCTCTCTGCCTCTGTCTCACTGTCTCTGTCTCTCTCTCTCTCTCGCACTCTTGCTCTCTCTTTCTTTCTTGCTCTCTCTCACTCGCTCTCTCTCACTGTCTCTCTCGCTCTCTCTCGCACTCTCTCACTCTCTCTCTGTTTCTTTCTCTGTGTGTCTTTGTCTTTCTGTCTCTCGCTCTCTCGGTAGCTCTCTCGCTCTTGCTCTGTCTCTCTCACTCTCTTGCGCTCTCTCTCTTACTCTCACTCTCTCTCGCTCTCTCTCGTTCTCTCTCACTGTCTCTCGCTCTCTCTCACACTCTCTCGCTCACTCTCTCGCTCGCTCTCGCTCTCTCTCACTGTCTCTCTTGCTCTCTCGCTCTCTCTCTCTCTCTCTCTCTCTCTGTCTTAGTCTCACCCTCTCCCTCTGTCTCTCGCTCACTCATGCTCTCTTTCTATTTCTCTCTCTCTTGCTCTCTCTCTCGCACTCTCTCGCTTACTCTCTCGCTCGCTCTCTCACTCGCTCTCACTGTCTCTCTCGCTTTCTTTTTCTTTCTCTCTCTGTCTCGCTCTGTCTCTCGCTCTCCCGCTCTCTCGTTCTCTCTCTCTCTCTCTCTCTCTCTCTCTCTCTCTCTCTCTCTCTCTCTCTCTCTCTCTCGCTCTCGCTCTCGCTCTCGCTCTCGCTCTCTCTCGCTCTCTCTCTCTCTCTCTCTTTGGCTCCCTCACTGTCTCTCTATCTGTGTGTGTCTCTCTGTATGTCTCTCTTTCACACTGTCTCTCTCTGTGTCTCTTTCAGTATGGACTCTCTTTGTCTCTCTCTCTGTCTCTCACTTTCACAGTCTCTCTTCTTCTGTCTCTCTGTGTGTCTCTCTCTTTCACTCTCTCTCTCTCTACTCCGTCTCTATTTCTCTCTCTTTTACTCTCTCTCTTCCTCTCTCTTTGTCTCTCTCTGTACGTCTCTCTCGTTCACTCTCTGTCTCATATATATATGTGTGTGTATATATGTATATAATCTTTGTCCCTCTCTGTTTTCCTGTCTTTGTCTCCCTTTGTCTCTCTCTGTGTGTCTCTCTCTCTTCTCTTCTGTCTCTCTCACTCTTGTCTCTCTGTCTCTCTCACTCTCTCTCTGTCTGTCTGTATGTGGTTCTCTCACTATCTTTTTCTCTATTTCTCTCTCTTTGTCTCTGTCTCTCACTGTGTCTCTCTCATTCTTTCATTCTCTCTCTACCCCCCCGTCTCTCCTCTCTTTATGTCTCTGTCTTGCACTCTCTCTTCCTCTCTCTCCGTGTCTCTCACTCTCTCTATCTCTTCCTCTCTCTGTGTCTCTCTTTTTCATTCTCTCCGTCTGTCTCTCTCTGTATCTCTCTCGTTGACTCTCTCTGTTTCTCTCTCTCTTTATCTGTCTCTCTCTCTCTTTCACTCTCTCTCTCCTCTCTCTCACCTCTCTCTCTTCCTTTCGCTCTTTCTCTGTGTGTCTCTCTCCTATACTCCCTCTCTCTTTCTCTATTTCTCCATCTTTCTGTCTCTCTCTGTTTTGACTCTCAATCTGTCTGTCTCTCCTCTCTGTCTCTGTCTCACTTTCTCTCTATCTCTGTCTATCTCACTGTCTCTCTCTACGTCTGTCTGTATGTGTCTGTCACTATCTCTCTGTCTCTAATTCTCTCTTTGTCTTTGTCTCTATGACTTTCACTCCCTCTTTCACTCTCTCTCTGAGTCTCCTCTGTCTCTCTGGCTTTCTCTGTTTCTCTCTCTTTGTATCTGTCTCTATCTCTCACTCTCTCTTTGACTCTATTTCTACTCTCTGTCTCTCTCTTTCACTCTTTTTCTTCCTCTCTTTAACTCTGTCTCTTTTTATTTCTCTATCATTATCTGTGTCTCTCTGTATCTCTCACTTTCTCTCTTCCTCTTTCTCTGTCTCTCTCGGTGTCTCTGTCTTTCACTCTCAGTCTCTCTTCTCTGTCTCTCTGTTTTTCTCTCTCTTTCACTGTCTCTTTCACTCTGTGTCTCTCTCTATCTCCCTTTGTCTCTGCCTCTATGTCTCTCTCTGTATTTCTCTCTCTTTCACTCTCTTTCTGTCTCTATGCTCTCTTCTCTCTCTCTCTCTGTTTATGCTCTCCATCTCTCTTTCTCTTTCACTCTGTCTCTTCCTCTTTCTCTGTATGTCTCTCTCTCTTTCACACTCTGTCTCTCTCTCTGTGTCTCTTTCAGTTTGGACTCACTCTTTGTCTCTTCCTCTCTCTCTTTCACTCTCTTCATCTCTTTAAGTGTGTCTCCATCTTTCACTCTCTCTTTCTGTCTCTCCTCTCACTCTTTCTCTTTCACTCTTTGTCTTTCTGTCTCCCTGTTTCTCTCTCTTTCCTTCTCTCTCTCTGACTCTCTCTTCTCTCTCTGTCTCTCTTCTCTCTGTCTCTCTCTTTCCCTCTCTTTCTTCCTCTCTCTCACTCTGTGTGCATCTCTCTCTCTTTCACTCACTCTATCTCTGCCTCTCTCTATTTCTCTTTTTTTCTCTCTGAATGTCTCTCTCCTTTCTCTGTCTTGCTCTGTCTCTCCCTCTCTCTGTCTCTCCCTCTCTCTCTGTCTCTCTCTCTGCTAATCTCCCTCTCTTTGTCTCTGACTCACTCTGTATCTCTCTCTCTTTCACTCTCACTCTGTCTCTCTCTGTGTGTGTCTGTCTCTTTCCCTCTATCTCTCTCTGTCTCTCTTTCACTCTCTTTCTGTCAATCTGTGTGTGTCACTCTCTTTCACTCATTCTCTCTCTGTTGCTATCTCTTTGTCTGTGTCTCTCTCAGTCTCTCTTTCACTCTCTCTCTCCTCTCTTCTCTCTGTCTGTCTCTCACTCTCCATCTCTCTTTGTCTCTGTCTCTCACTTCTTCTCTCTCTCTCTCTTTCACTCTCTCTCTGGCTCTCTCTCTATCTCTACTTTCTTTCTGTCTCTCTCCACTCTCTGTCTCTCTGTCTTTCTGTTTTTCTCTTTTTGTCTCTGTTTCTATCTCTCTTTTCACTCTCTCTTCATCTCTCTCAATGTGTCTCTATCTTTCTCTCTCCCCTCTGCCTTTCTTTCTCTCCCTCTTTGTCTCTCTCTGTCTCTCTTTGTATCTCTCTTTTTCTCTCTCACTCTCTCTCTGACTCTGTGTGTGTGTTTCTCTTTCACTCTGTCTCTCTCTGTTTCTCTATTTTTATCTGCCCCTCTCTGTCTCTTTTTCTGTCACTCTTTCACTCTCTCTGTCTCTAGCTCTCCTCTGCGCGCTCTCTCTCTCTTTTCTCTCCTCTCTCTCCGTCTCTCTCCTTCACTCTCTCTTCCTCTGTGTATGTGTGTCTCTCACTCAATCTACCTCTGTCTCTCTCTGTTTCTCTCTCTTTGTCTCTGTCTCTCAGTGTGTCTCTCTCCTTCTCTGTGTTGCTCTCTCTCTCTCTCTGTCTCTATCACTTTCACTCTCTTTTCCACTCTGTCTCTCCTCTCAGTCTCTGTCTTTCACTCTCTGTCTCTCTGTTTCTCTTTGTCTCTGTCTCTATGTCTCTTTCACTCTCTTTCACTCTATCTCTCCTCTCTTCTCTCTCTCTGTCTGTCCTCTCTCTGTCTCTCTCACTCTCTTCCTCTTTGTCTCTGTGTGTCTCTTTCTTTCATTCTCTCTCCATCTCTCTTTATTTCTCTACCGTTATCTCTCTCAGCCTCTCTCTGCCTGTCCCTCTCTTTTACTTTCTCTCTTCCTCTTTCTCTGTGTCTCAGTGTCTCTCTCTTTCACTCTGTCTCTCTGTTTTCTGTTTCTCTCTGTCTATGTCTCTCTGTCTCTCCTCTCTGTCTCTCTCTTTCACTCTCTGTCCCTCTCTGTTTTTCTCTGTTACTCTCCTTGTCTCTGTCTCTCTATATCTCTCTTTCACTCAGTCTCTCTCCTCTCCTCTCTCTCTAGCTTTCCTCTCTGTCTCTCTCACTCTCTCTTTGTCTCTGTGTGTGTGTCATTATCTCTCTGTCTCCATTTCTCTCTGTGCCTCTCTGTTTATCTTTTTCATCTCTCTCTCATCTTTGTTTCTCTTTCTCATTAACTCTCTCTTCCTTTCTTTCTTTCTGTCTATCTCTGCATCTCTCTCACACTCTGTGTCTCTCGGTTTCTCTCTACCTCTTTATCTCTGCCTCTGCCTCTCTTTCATTCTCTTTCTTCCTCTCTTTCTGTATGTTTGTCTCTTTCACTCTCTCTCTGACTCTCTTCGCTCTATCTTTCACTCTCTCTCACTCTCTCCTTGTCTCTCTCTCTCTCTCTCTCTCTCTCTCTCTCTCTCTCTCTCTCACTCACTCTCTGTGTCTCTTTCCTTCTGTCTCTCTCTATTTCTCTCTTTTTCTCTTTCTCTGTATCTCTCACTCTTTCTCTCTCTCCTCTCTCTCTTTTACTCTCTCTCAGTCTCTTTCTTCTCTCTCTCTCTCCGTGTGTCTCTCACTGTCTCTCCTCTCTCTCTTCTCGCTTTCTCTCTCTTTCTTTCACTGTCTCTTTGTGTCTCTCTCTGTCTCTCTCTTTGTGCATATCTCTCTCTTTCATTCTCTGTCTCTCCCTCTGTCTCTCTCTGTTTTTCTTTTGTCTTTTTGTCTCTCTCTGTGTCTCTCACTCTCTGTCTCTCCTCTCTGTCACTCTTTCACTCTCTTTCTCTGTTTCTCTCTCTTTGTCTCTGTCTCTATCTCTCTATCACTCTCTCTGTCACTCTCCCTCTCTCCGGCTCTCTCTCTCTTCTCTCTCTTTCTGCCTCTCTCTTTCACTCTCTCTCTTCCTCTCTCTCTTTCTCTCTTCCTTTCTCTCTCACTCTCTGTCACTCTCTATTTCCCTATCATTATCTCTGTCTCTCTCTTTCACTCTCTCAGTCTCTTTCTCTCTTCTCTGTCTCTGTTTTTCTCTTTTCCCCTTTCTCTCGCTTTCTATTTCTGTATCATAATCTCTGTCTCTCTCTGTCTTGCTGTCTCTCTGTCTCTGTCTGTCTCTCTGTCTCTGTCTCTGTCTCTGTCTCTGTCTCTGTCTCTCTCTCTCTCTCTCTCTCTCTCTCTCTCTCTCTCTCTCTCTCTCTGTCTCTCTCTCTCCCCTCTGTCTCTCTTCTCTGTCTCTTTTCTCTGTCTCTCTATGTTATTTGGACTGGACCTGTGATTTTATCGATATGGAGAACAAGGAAATTCCCTTTACCAATGTAGGTCAGCTCCTTTTTTGTAGCTTGTAGTCTTAGAGAATTGCCTGGAGAACTGAGAGGTTAAGTGACTTGCTCAGAGTCATGCATCCAGGATGAGTCAAAGGTAACATTTGGGCCTAAATCTTCCTGATTCTAAGTCCAGCTCTCTATCCAGTATACCACATTGGCTTTCTTTTGCCTCAGTCACTTGTATGAATAAGTCAGGGTGCAGTTTTAATTTCATACTCTGTCCTTCTCTAATTTTATTATTTCTCTTAATTTTATATTAATTATAGTCTTTGCTCTAACAAACTGATGATCCGACAGACTACCAATTAATATCAGGAACAAGTCATTTTCTACTCCACTGAAATATAATCAATTTCATTTTGGTATTGTTATTTGGTAGTCTCCATAGTGAGTACCTTGGTATTCTTTTCTGGAAGAAAGTATTCATGACAAATAGTCATGAGGCTTCTTTATAGTCTACAAGTATTTGATCTCTCTCAGTCTTTGGCTCCTGATCTATATTTCTCAACATATTTTCCATTGAACAGAAGAGGATAGCAGATGGATTAAAAAGCAAAATCCAACAATATGTTACTTACAAGAAACATACCTAAAACTGAAAGATATATACAAAATTCAAAGAAGTGGCTAGAACAAAACCTGTCATGCTTTACCTGAAGCAAGCATAGTAATCATGATCTCAGACAAAGCAGTAGCAAAAATAGACCTAAAAAGATAAACAGGGAAACTACATTTTGCTGAAATCTAACACAGACAGTGAATTAATATTAATACTTAACAAAAGTGCCAAATAGCATAGCATTTAAATTCTTAAAGAAAAAGTTAAATAAGTTGTAGAGAGAAAAAGACAGTATAACAATAATAGTTGGGGACATCATATTAGCCATCTCAGACCTAGATAAATCTAAACAAAAAAGAAGTGAAGAACAAGAATAGAATTTTAGAAAGGTTAGATACAAATCCCTGGAGCCTAGTGAATGGGAATAGGAAGACATATACCTGTTTCTCAGCTGCGCGTGACACCTTCACAAAAATGGACCATATTTTAGAGCATGAAAAAATGAAAAATAAATGCAGGACAACAGAAATATGAAATGCTTCTTCTAAAGACTACAAGACAATACATATATTCAGTAAAGAGCTGTTAAAGAAATTATTAGAAATTAACTGGTCTACATAACTTAATCTTAAAGAATGAGTGTGTCAAAGAAAAATAGAATAATGTAAATTATGAGTAGGTCAAATCATACTAGTAACATCCTGACAAAGACTATGGGCTCCGAATACAGACTGAGACATAATTTTTTGGAACTTAGCAAAGAGAGGAATTCGTTTTGCTTGACTATATATACATATATGTTTTTAACTGTGGCTTTTATTTTTCTTGCTTTCTCAATGAAGGGCATGGGGGAAGTGGGAAGGAGATTAACATATATCATTGTTTGAAAATTATTTTCATGAAAATTTTAAAAATAAATGGGACTACAATAATATATGTATTTTAAGTACTGCATGAACAATTTATTTTAAAAAAAAACTGATGGTGTATTAGGGCACAGGGACATTATAAAACATGCAAAAAACCCCCAGAAATAATATGCTCATCCATTACAAGCCACACTGCAACAAAAAGAGTAATCAGTTCAGCAATCACATATAGAAGGCATAGACCCACAAGGAGACTTAATAATGAAATTCTAAATAATGAATGGGCCTTTGGGTATTAAAAAAGTTAGTGCCTGGAATATATTATGGACTTGAGAAATGCATGTTCAAGGGACTTCTGTATAACAATAATGATGGTGATAATGATAGCTAACATATATATATATATATATATATATATATATATATATATATATATATATATATATATAATGCTTATTATCTGCTGGGCACTAAGTTACAATTACTATCTCATTTGAGTCATTCAACAACCCTGGGAGGTAGGTACTATTATTATTCCCATTTTACATATGAGGAAACTGAGGCAAACAAAGATCAAGTGACTTGCCCAGGATCATACAACTAGTACGTTTCTGAGGTAGGATTTGAATCTAGGTCTTCCTAACTCCAAGCCCAGCACTCAATTCACTGTATCACCTAGCTGCCTCTCAGACATTTATGTTTCCTTAGGGATTCCAAGGACAAAGGAGTTCACTGGGGAACCAGGAATGGCAGGCTGCATTGTGGATGTGACTGATTACTAAAGTAGTCTGGTCACAACAGGTTTCCCTGTGCCCCAGCTGTATAAATCAACCAGCTGTTACTATGGAAAGACAGAGAAAAGCTAACAATAGAGGTGTTGGTAGCTTATCCAAATGGAAGTGGAAAGGATTTGACCAGTTTCCTCTAGCCACATTGGCGCATAAACAAGGGAACCCATAGCTAGAGTGCCCCTCCACCTGCCTCTAGCCTTTCCCTGGGATCACTCATCTTCCACCCAAGTGAAATCTCCTTTCTTAACTGAGCTTGAGTCGCCAACATAGTCACCATCTCAGAGATCAGGAAGCCTTTGTCATCTTGGCAACCTTTCTTTTTTGGAGCCCATTATCCTTCTTTAACGCTACCTTGATTCCATGTCACTTCTCATATATTTTGATTATAACTGGAGTAGTAAACATAACAATAATAATGTTACCATATAACTCATTATATAAATAATATTATCATTATTATTATAGCTGGCATTAATAGAGCTCCTACTATGTGCTAGGCACTGGGTTAAGCACTTTACAAATATGATTTCATGTAATACTACAACCCTGGGAGGTAGGTGCTACTTACCATTTTGCAGTTGAGGAAACCAAAGCAAATAGAGGTGAAGTGACTTGCCCAGAGTCACACAGCTAATAAGTGTCTGAAGCTATAATTCAACTCAAGTCTTCCTGAGTCTGGACCCAGAGCTCTAGCCACTGTTCCACCAGGCTCCAAACCTGATTGGGTGGAAAAGAACAGTAAACAATGATGACTTTCTGATCAACATTTTGCCACGACTTGTCTAAGAAAACATCATATAACCTATTTGTATACCTTGCTCACTCCACTACCTGCTCTCCATGCCCCCTGCACCAAGAATTAAAGCCTTGAAACAATCCAAATGCATGCAAATCAAGACTTACAAAGATTGTTGATCACTCTAGCAGGGAACTGGAAAGAATGCAATTACTCAATGATGGGGAATGGTCAAAAAATGGTGGCAATGGATTATTATGGAACATGAGTATGTTGTTAGAAATGACAAATGTGAAATGAGAAGCATGGAAATATTTAGACCACCTGATGCACAATCAGGTGAGCAGGAACAGAAAAGAAATATACCCAATTACGACAACAGCAGAAGAGGAAAGGACAGCAAGATATGCAGTGACAGTGAAGAACTGAGAAAGTCTACCTTCTTCCTTTCATTTGAGAAGTGTGCTGGTGTGGCATGGAGCATACACCTTTAGAGTCCATTGATTCTTTTGGCTGAGCTGCTTCTGTCTCCAGGTATTTTTTTTACCCTCTCTGTAGCAATGAATAGTTTTCTAGAAGAGAGATAAGGGATACCTTTGAGGGCGATGTCAAAAAGATAACCATAACACGGATTTGGGGGGGGGGGGAGTCAAGGCAATAGACCATTATCAAGCATGCATTATATTCTAGGAATTGTGCACATAGGTCAGGGTGAGGAAGAAAGAAGGGGTACCAAAAAATTTTAAATAGTCTTTTCTTACATCTCAGACATTTCCCACTGACTCTATACCCACTGACTGTGATACAGAACCCATTACTCTAGCCAAAGTAGTCCCAGAATAACCTACTGGCCCTGTCTGAACATGGATTTCACACCTTCAGTCCACATTTATGTATTGATTGTCTTCCTTGACTAGAAACTCCTTGTGAGTAAAGAAGGTTGTATTCTTTGTATTTGAATTTCTTACACCCAGTGCAGTGCCTGACACATAGCAGGGAACTAAGAAATGCTTAGTAATTGATAAGAATGATGCTACTGATATATGTATACCAATCTCTGAAAGAGGGTAGGGTTATGATACACCATCAGTGTCCAAAGGTGGACGGACACTGCATTGATCAGACTTCTGCATTCCTGTAATTCTTTATACCTCAAACATGCTCCAGCTCTGTATAACCAGCCAAGAAGAATTCTACTCAACCCAGACTTTGACCATTGCACAGGATTCATCACCTCTCTTGGCACCTTTCCCCTTCTATCCCGTCCTCAATGAGACTTCCAACATGGAGGGAGTTAATGTACTCCACACTGGGTAGAATCCTTAGCCTGAGTACCTCAAACATATCTCAATGAAAGTCATACAGCTATCCTTCTGCATGGCAAGGGTTAGGGGCATGGCACCCTGCGATCTGGAAAATCCACGTGAATGTTTTGGCTCTCCCTTCACACCAGAGAAGTCGTCTGAATTATCATGTTATTAAAAGATAAAGCATATTGTTATTATATAATACTCTACATATATTTTATGCATTTCTGAGTTTCTAAACTTTTTGGGGTCATCTGCTGGCCTTCATGTGTCATCTGATGGTTCCATAAAACTCCCGCCAAATTTCCATTTAATTTCTTATGCTGGTCTGCAACATATCGAAACCATGATGGGGAAAGTGGAAACGTGGAAGGGATAACTATATTCAGTCAGCCCTCAGAACTCCTAATCTATACTGCCTACAACGATACCCCACCCCACTCTCTTTCAGGGTCTGATCATAAAATAAGAAGCATCACAGCTACTAGAATGGGCTTGGAAATGTACTGTTCACTGTGATTCCAAGTTCTGGAATTACCTGGGCTGAGGATCCCTTCCCTGTTCAGGCTCAATCCCATTCCTGTCAAGCCCACCACTGCTACCTCAGTCTTTCCTGCACTCTCATTAGGCCCTCTGTAGCCCCTGAAGTACTTTGAACAAACTATGTTTCATATCACGTAGATGATTGCTCCTACTATCCCCACTCCAGGCTTGAGTACAGTTAATTCTTCCACATTGCAACTTTCCTCATCATAGTTTCAATATATTGCAGGTCGCCATAAGAAATTAAATGGGAATTTGGGGAGAGTTTTGAAGAAGCTATAGATGACACACGAAGGCCAGCAGACAACCCAGAAGTTTAGATACTCAGAAATGCATAAAATATATTGATAGTAGTCTTGTATAAAATCAAGAAAAAAGAGAAGGAAATCCGTGAAGCCAGAAGATTTCTCTGGTACAAAGAAAGGTCCAAAAATTTCATGTAGATTTTCCAGATCAGGGCGTTGCCATGCCCCTACAATGTGGAAGGGATAACTGTATGTTTTTTGGTATTTAATTTTCTGTGCACGCATCATTTTTCTCCAATAGCCTGTAACCTCTAGAGGCTAGGTGGGCTTTGAATTTTGCCTTTATGTCCTGAAACTTAGCCTGGCACCTGAAACACAACTCGGGTCTGCTACATGCATGTTTAAGGGAATTCTATCTCTCAGTCTCTTTTTACCTTTTCTTGGGATAGAGCCACTGGGGAGTCTGGAGTGGTAGGCTTCATTGTAGATGTGGGTGATGTCCTAGGCTCCAGCTGTGGGGATGAACCAGCTGTTACTATAGGACCAGTGAGAGCACATAACATGGGTTTTGGGAGCTTGTCCCAAATGGAAGGGGGAAAGGACTTGACAGATTTCTTCTAGCTACCTTGGATCATTAGCAACAGAACCCATAAATACAGTTCCCTAACCCACCTCTAGACTTTCCCTGAGATCACTCATTTTATATCCAAGGCAACTCAACTTTTTACCTTAGCTTGAATCGTCAATATAGATTTGCCCTCTCATAGCAGTATCTCAGTAGCCATTTTCCAGCTTGGCAGCCCCTCCTTTTTGCCCCCATCATCCTCCCTTACCTCTCTTTTGCTTCTAGTTTACTGTTGATACAGTAAAACAGATAACTGGACCCGGAAACATGACTGCAATGAAAGGACAAGAGAAATGCAACAATAAATAACAATGACCTACTGAGCAACAAAGGATACATTTCACCATGAGTTACCAAGGAATAAACACATTGTCAACTGCCAGGTGTACCATCACCACCCACCCCACCCAAGCGAGATTCCCTTTCCCCACACTCTCCACCTTAAAACAATCCCTATGAATGAAAATCTTGATTTACAAAAATGATTCATCTTAGACACTTTTCTCTTTTTTTGCCCCAAAGGATGCCAACACTTCATATGTATATGAGGCATCCAGCAAATGGACAAAGGGGACAAAATATGGTACTGGTCAATGTTGGAAGGTTTCAAGTTGACAGACAGATTGACTCACTCTTGGTGGGAGTATTTAATTTGTCCAACCATTCTGGAAATCAGCTTGAAATTAAGTAAAAAATGTGACTAACATGTCCATGACTCTTGACCCCCAGATTCTACCACAAGACATAAATCCTTAGCCATTAAAGACACACAGAATGGTCCCAGGAGAACCAAATATTCATAGTAGCCATTTTTTGAAGCTAGCAGGGAACTGTAATCAAAGCAGACCATTGAGTGGAGAATGGCTAAAATGTTATGGCATGAGACTGTAATGGAACATGAGTGTGTTCTCGAAAATGATCAATGGGGAGAGTTCAGAAAGTATGGAAATGTTTAGACTTAACTGATGTAGAATCAAGTTAGCAGGATCAGAAAAACAATATAGTCGATGACTACAATAATGGAAAAAGAACAACAAAAAGAATCTGAAAGGTATATAATGCTAATGATCTCATCTGACCCCAGTGAATAAGTGACAAAATTTATCTCTTTCCCTTCACTTGAGAAGTGGGAGACTCATGGTGTGGAATGTAGTATACACTTTTTGACTCAATTTATGTCTTGGTTCCTTTGACTGAACTGCTTTTTCTTTCAACTCTTCATTCTCCCCTACCCCCATGAACATGGCTGGTTGGTTAGGAAGGCAACATGGGGGATACCATTGGAGATGAAGGTGATGCCAAAAGAAAAGGTATCAATAAAACAGATTTTCCTTGAAAAGACAAATCAGCAGGTCAAGGGGGGCTGCCCCAGCCGGCACCATAGGGTTACCTTTGTCCATTACCTTTCTGGCCTCTGAGTGCTGCGTACCAGAAGAGCAAGAAGAAGGCACGCAGGCAGCCGAGCAGCAGCGTCAGGAAGGTACCATGGCAGAGCTTCATTTCCCCAGGCTTGGGGTCCTCGGAGGTGGCGGTGGCGGTGGCGGAGGCGGAGGTGAGGCTGCATGTCCGGGGCCTCGCTCGGAGGAGGACTACGATGAGGAGGACGAATATTCTCGGTGGTGAAAAGTCTGCAGAAGCCGAACTTGAGACCAGGGAACAGTGCAGGGCTAAGCAGCTACGTGCCAAGACCAAGCCAACACTTTCCATCAAGAGGAGAAACTGAAACCCATAAAAAGAAAATGAATTGCCCATGGTCTCTCAGGTCAGAAGCGTGGGAGTCAAAATTCCAACTTAAGTCCTCTGACTCCAGATCCAGCATTCTTCCATCAACAATGCTGCCTCTGAGGGGTCATTGCAGGGACAGGGGACAGACAGTCTGGGAGAAGGCTCAAAGAGTAAAAGTAATAGGAAGCTGCTAAAGATTTCTCAGTGGAGGAAAAATTGGAACCAGAATAACATTCATAACAAGAACTGACATTTTAGAGCACACAGTCACATCAAGCAAGAAGGATCAGAGCAAGCGCTATTGTTACCTTCATTTTATAGATGGGGAAATTGAGGCTCAGCGAGATGAATAGACTTGCTCTTTGTCACACTAACTAGTAAATATTTGAGGCAGGTTTTCAACCCACTTTTCCCTTGCTCAATCAAGTTCTAAGACCTGTCCCAGGAAACCTTTGATATTACTTAGTCTTTATAAGGAAGACTACATGGGCAACTGGACATGACAAAGGATAGCATAGACAGGGACATCTGTTAGGATTTGTCCAGGTGGGAGGTGATGGGAGCCAGAATGAGCAGTGTGGATCTCAAGGAGGGGGCAAGTAGGTGAAATCAACTGTGGAGGTATAGAGACCACAGAATTTGCAACTGGTTAAATGAATGGGCAAATAAAATTTTAGGCTTGGGTGACTGGTAGGATGGTTGTACCATCAATAGAAATAGGAAATTTTGGAGGAAGAGCAGGGTTGGGGTGGGGAAGAGAAGGTGATGAGTTCTACATTGGACACATTAAGTTTGAGATGCCAACAGGACACCCATGTAGCTAGCAATACTTGAAGATGGAGAGGAAAGATTAGTGAGTGCCCTAAGCCTTGTTCCAGCTGCCCATCCTCTCTTTCCCCCTATTCCAGTTCTGGAACCATATTCAAATCAATACCTCCATTGCTCAGAAAAAAGGGTATGTCAACTTACTCCCCACTCACCACCCCTGCAGTCTTCCAAACCAAAGTACTTCTCCCTGGTCACCGCTGCTCTGCATGCGTTGTCTCCCCCTTGAGGACAGTAACTGTCTTCACTTTTCTATTTGTACCCCTAGGCCTTAGCACAATGCTTGGCACATACTAAGCATATGCATCATCCAAAAAAAAAAAAAGACAAATCAAAATGCAATTTATAAATATATACTGGGTTCCAGGTACTTTGCACATTGACGTTAGGGGAAGGTAGGAGTCCCAAAATATGTTTTATTAATGATCTTGTGGATGTGAGGCACATAGCAAATTGGCAAAGGTGACAAAATATAGCAATAGTCAACGTTGGAGGACTATGAATAATCAGGTGGACTGAATGACTCTTGGCAAAATTGTAGTCTAACCATTCTGGAAATTAATTTGGAATTTTTTGAAAGAAGTCATCATAACTCTTAACCTCCAGGTTACATAGCTAGGCATAAACTCTAAATCAGTCAAAGGCACAAAGAAAGTTTTCAGGTGTACAAAATATTCATAGCAACCCTTTTTGGTGCTAGTAAGGAAGTGGGAACAAGCTGTTGCTTACTGCTATTGTTACTATTTAGTTGATCAGTCATGTCTGACTCTTTGTGACCCCGTTTGAGGTTTTCTTGGCAGAGATACTGGAATGGTCTGGCATTTCCTTCTCCAGCTCATTTTACAAATGAGGAAACTGAGATAAACAGGGTGAAGTGACTTGCCCCAGGTGGCATAGCTACTAAGGGTTTGAGGTCAGATTTGAACTTAGGTCCTCCTGACTCTAGGGCTGGTACACTATACTTTGTAGCACTACTTCTATACACTAGTTGCCCTTGTCCATTGGAGAATGGAGATGGAGAATGGTGAAAAAAAATTATGGCACAGGATTATAAAACAACATGAGTATGTTGTTAGACATGACAAATGTAAAGAGTTCAGAAAAGCATGGAAATGTTTTGACTAGCTAATGCAAAATTAAGTTAGCAAGACCAGAAAAACAACAATGAAAAAATAAATAATGACAAAAGGAAATTGAAAGATATATAAAGACAATGAGCCCATTTGGTTCCAGTGAAGAGCTGACAAAGTCTACGTCCTTACCTGAACGGAAGTAGTGGGATACTGTTCATTTGGAATGTGATGCACATCATCAGTCTTAGCTGATACCTTGATTTCTTTGGCTGAATTGCCTTTTCTTTTGACTTTTCTCTTTTTCTCTCCTCCATGGCAATGGATTGCTTGCTGGACGTGAAGGTAATGTAAAGAAAGAAGATACCAATAAAAGCGATTTTATTTGAAAAGTCAAGCCAAAATACAATTAATAAACATGTTCTATGTTCGAGGAACTATTTATAGAGAAGTTAGGTGGGAGACAGAAGGTATACAAAAAAAGTTTATCAATCCTCTTTTTTTCCATTTTAGGAATTTCCCACTATGCCCACTCATCACATAATCCATTACTCTAGCCAGAGCAGTCCGAGAAAACCTATTGGTCCTGTCTGAGCATGGATTCCACATCTTAAAAGCACCACTAGTCTCCAGAAAGGTGTGGGGATGGTGAGGCATTGCTATACCATCAGTGTCTTAAAGTCATTATTGGACATTTCATTTATCAGACTTCCATATTCTTGTAATTCTTTACCTCAAACATACTCCAGATCTCTTTTATGAGTGACTCCAACCCTCCTCTAGCCTTTCCCACTCATCTCTCACCCAAACCAACTCTCCTTTTTACCCTAGCTTGGATGCGTAAGTTTAGATTCACCCTCTCAGAGCTACAGCACAGGAGGCTGGTAATCCCCTAGTGATCACTCCTTTTGGCCCCCTTCATCCTTCCTTACCTCTTCTTTGCCTCCAAGTCAATTACGATGTATTTTGGTTATATCTGGACCAGGAAGCATGCCTGTATGACTGAAAAAAAAGGAGAGGAATAATAACAATGATTTTCTGTTCCCTGTCATTACACTACGCTCCCTGCAATCCCTGGTATATCCTAAACAAACTGCTTTTCATTTTACACATTTGGTGACCCTCACACTACATCCCAAAATTATTTTGAATATATTTTGCATTTATGTATGGATCATTTCCCAGAAATTGTCTGTAGGCTCTTAGATACACGAAAAACTGTTTTTATCTTTGGGTTCTGAAACCTAACCTAGCCCCTGGCACATAGTCTGGGTCTGACAAATGCTTGTTCAAGGGAATTCTGACTAAGTCTCCAAGGACGATGGGACCCATTGAGGGGTATGGTATGGCAGCCTGTATTGAGGAAGTGAGCAATACGTTAGTGAAGCAATTCAGCTGTAGTGTGTGGCCCTGCTGTGGGGAGAAACTTGCTGTTTTCATGGAAGGACAAAGGAATGCCCACAACAAACTTCTTGTTATAGTGTACCCATTGAAAGGGAAGTGAACCTGACAAGTTTCCTCTAGTCACCTTGGATCATAATCAAGGGAAGTTAAAACTACAGTGACTCCACCCTCCTCTAGCTTCCCTTGGGATCTCTCTTCTCACATCCAGGTGAACTCTCCTTCTTACCTCAGCTTCAGTGGTGCAGTTTGGATGCATTTTCTCAGAAGTAGAGCTCAAGAAGCCTTTGCAGCTTGGTAACCAATCCTTTTTACCCCCTTGATTTTTCCTTACCTTTTCATTTCCTCCAAGTCACTTCCTATACATTTTGATTATATTTGGAGCAGGTAACATGACTGAGTGAGTGGATAAGAAAAGAGACGTTACTACTAAGTGTAGTTAAACCAAATGACAAATACACATTGGCCATGTTTAGAATTAGGGTCTTGCCCCCGGAGCCTGTTGTAAAAGGATACCACTTTTACATCCCCTAGCGACATCAGAATTGTCACCTCACCAGAATGAATACTCTCACAGTGACATAGTCCTTTTCACATCTCTGTCACCACTCTTCTGTAACCCCGCAATCCTCAGTCTCACATGGCTATTACCATCACTGTCATCTCCAAGACCATCATTGTTATATCACCACTTTTAGATCATAACCATCACTTTCTTTTTTGGATACTTTTTATTCTGAAGTCAAACACAAAAAAATTACATTTCCAGACAAAATCAGAACATAAAGTAGGACTTTTTTAGTGTAGCCAGGAATCTCCATTTCATACTCTATATTTTAATTTTAAAAATATAAAATAAATTCTGCACATTGTGCTCAAAACCATCCTGCTGTTTGCATCCTCTAATGAATTTGATCCTGTTTTTTTCTATTTTTTTTTTAAAAAGGTATCAATGAACCTCTATTTTGATATTACTATTACTGACACAACCTTACAATAAATGGCTCACCTGTTTTTTTTTTTTGCTTCACTCTGCATCAGTTCATATTACCCATAACTTTCTAAGATTATTTTTCATAATTTCCTGTGGCCTAATAATATTCCAAAATAATATAAATTTTGGGGGGGTATATTGCATACCATGATCTCTTGTGGTTTTTAGTAAAGGCTGCCAGTGTGTCAACCTGATTGTAATGTAACACACAAAATTGATTCTTAAATCAATTGATTCTTAAATACCTCTTTCTGACTTGTTTTCCAAGGCAATTGTGGCTATTCTATATATTACATATGTTGTACTTCAATAAGTTTGTTGGTACTTAAGCTCTTCCTTTCTGAATGCTTGCAATATTTTTTTCCTTGACTTGAGAGCTTTGAATTGGATATGAGGTTCTGGGGACTGTTATCTTTGGATTCTTTAAAGGAAGTAATTGGTGAATCTTTTCTATCTGTAATTTGTCCTCTGATTCTAATAAATTTGAGGCAATTTTCTTTGATAATTTCTGATACTATAGAGTCCAAATTTTAAAATTATGTCTCCCAGAAAATCTAATGATTCTTAAATATTTCTTTTTCATTTGTTTTCCAAGGCACTTGTTATCACATTGCATTTTTTCAGCTTAACCCTTAATCCCTATCTTGTACCATATTGAGCCAAACAAAAACATCAACACAGTAACCATGTTTGTAAAAGAATTCCACAATTAATCCACCATATCTCTCCTGAGGAATGGGAAACATACCTCAGCATCAGACTCTGTGGTTGTAATTGGATGCTGCCTCAATAAGACTTCTGAAATTGGTCATTATTGTTTTCTTTCACATTACCATGGTCATCACTACCACCATCAATTTCACATCAGGAACCCTGCTTTCACATTCCTACTATCTTGTCACATTAGAACCATAAGCACCACCACCACCTTACTACTTTCACGTACAAAAAGTCATAAACAACACTGTCAAACTCATACAATTATCACTGTCGCATTTCCAGCTCCATCACTTTTACACTTTTACAATCCACACTGTCATATGATCACCATCAGCACTAGAACCTTTACTGCCAGATCTCCACCATCATAATTTTCTTATCCCCATTAATCATTGTCACATACACACTAATGATACTTTCACATGCCTATTATCAAAGTCATGTCAAAACTATAAACATTGTTATATAATCACCATTAGAGATTATATCCCCATCATCAGCAACTTCACCTTACCAATACACTAACCCATCTATACCATCAATGAAAAGTTTTAGGACATTCCTAGCCAACCCAACATTTTCATCAATCTTGCTTCATGTTCTTCCAATGTAAACACAGAGACAATTACTCTCCTTGATATTTCCCTTCCTTTACATAACTGACTCCTCGATGTACTCTTCAGAGAAGTGCTAGAAATGTTGTGCTTACATCAAGCTCTTGGATCCTTACATTCAGATTCTCTTTCATGACTTAGCAACAGCATGTTCACTTCACAAAAAATGCTTAGGGGAAGAAGGCAGAATAGGTCAGAAAATGTCAAGCTCTCAAGATTTTCCTCCACACACACAAAAATATAAAATAATGCCTCTGGGCAAACACAGAGAGGTGAAACAAATAAAGATTAGGGGCAGAACAGCAGTTCTCTTGGGACAGACAGAGAAGACCAGAAGAAAAATCCCAGGATGAGATTTCTTCCCTGTGAAGAGTAAACACCTCCAGGATAAGGTCCACTTTAACAACTAGCAACAAGCTGTTTGAACAACAAGCACCAAACCCTGAGGTTTGAGAGGCTGCCTGCCCCCAGCCCCAGGAACTTTTACCCCCAGGGACAGTGAATTGGGTGTCTGAACCCAGAAGATTGAGGGAACCTCTGTTGATAAGGAATGCCAGACCCAGCTATGCTGAGGAGAGAGGCAAGGGGGCAAGAAGAAACCAGCACTTCCCAATGAGTGCAGAAGCAGTGGGGTGGGGATGCTGATGGCTGTGGGCACTGACAGGAGGCTGGAGGTCTGGATTTGAGTTCAAGGTCAGAGGGGAGAACTGACCAGGATCAGAGGCCAGAAGCAACATCCTCCACACCACAGGACTAGATGTGATTACAAAAACTAAATTTTTACAAACAAAAAAAAAAAAATGTACAGGCAAAGGAGAAAGAATCCAATCACAGAGAGCTACTATGGGAATACAGAAGACCAGAGTTTATCTTCAGAGGAGGACACTGAAGCAAAGAAACCCTCTTCTGCTCCAAAGAGTAATGTCAAATAGTCCCCTGCCCAAAAAAGAATACATTGAAGAGCTTTAAAAAGACTTTACAAATTAAATGAGAGAAATGGAGGAAAAATTAAAAATAAAGATAAGAATAACATAAGAAAACCAAGAAAATTATGACAAGTCAATCAATTAGAAAAAGAGATTCAGAATTTTAAGGAAGAAAATAACCTCTTGAAAATCAGAATTGGACAAGGGGAAATCAGCAGAGTTATAAGACATGTTATAAAAGTTACAAAAGACATATAGAAAAAATTAATTTTTTTATATATATAGAGAGAGAGAATGAAAAAATAGAAGAGTGTGCAACATCTCATAAGAAAAACAACGGATCTAGAGAACAGATAAAGAAGAGAAAACATAAGAATAATTGGACTACCTGAAAGTTGTGATAAAAAAAGGAATCTTGATACAACAATACAAGAAATAATTAAAGAAAATTGTCCTGAAGCACTGAACAAGAGGGGAAAGCAGAATTAGAAAAAATTGACCAATCATCACCTGAAAGACTTTTTATGAGGAAAACTCACAGAAATATTATAGTTAAATTCGAAAACCCCCAGACCAAGGACAAAATATTATGAGCCACAAGAAAAAAAAACAATTTACTTATGATGGTACCACAATTATAATCACACAAGACCTAGCACTGGCAACACTAAAAGATCACAGGTCTTGGAACACTATACAACAAAGAGCAAAACAACTCAGCCTCTGGCCAAGCTAAGAATTATTCTGAATGAAAAAAATGGACATCTGATCAACAGTCAGACTTTCAGGACTCTATTAAAAAAAAAATAGACCTTGAAATCAATAGAAGATTTGAAATACAAGAGCCAATAGAAATATGATACCTACCAACGACCAATTACAAGGTACTAAATAGGGATAGAATGTTTACCTGTCATGTATGGAAAATATGAAACATATGTCTCAGATTGTTATTAGTTATTAGGTAGCTTTTAAGAAAGATTGGGGTAGACCTGGGTATAATATGACTTCAAAAAGGAAAACTATTCAAGAACAGTTAAAAGAGTAATTATCTTATACAAATCAGGTGAAAGAGGAAGAACCAATACAGAGGAACTGGGAGTGGGGTCAGTACTGTTAGTTCTGGAAATCTACTTTTGTTGGGAATGGATTTAAGAGGGGAAAATACATATAAATGTAGAAAAGTATAAAAATCTAAATTTAGAAAGAAACAAAACTCTAGGGGGATAGGGAGAGGGAGAAGATAAAGCAGGGATCTTTAGAGAGGAGGATGAGGGAATAGATTAAAAGGGGAACATAGAAAGGTCTTTAGATTTAGGGGAATGCAAGGATAATGGAGGGAGCTTTAGAGGGGAGGGGGGCAGAATAGGTCAAAGGGGTATGTAAAAGGGTGTTTAGATTCAGGGGAATGGGAGGATAAAGGAAAGGTTGCTGGAGTGGGGACAGGTTAAGTAATAGGTGGACAAATTATAGCAGGTAGAAGTAAAGTAGAAGAGTTAGTAGTGATAGGGAAAAAGAGATATGCACAAACATAAAAATAAGATCAGGTGTAGAATCTCTTAGGGAAAGTATGGGTTTATATATGTATGTATGTGCATATATGTATACCTGTATGTATATATGAGTACCTACATATAAATATATCCATGCTAATTGAGGCTTGGGGTGGCAGGTAGTTGGGCGGAAGGCAGAAAAAAAGAACAAAGTAAAAAGTATACAGAAAAGAACAAAAGAAAAATTACAAGGAAGTGAAGAAAAGATTGACAGCTTTCATTTTAACGCATAGTATTTAATATGTAGGCTTCCTCGAAATAATAAGTTATGGCTATATATTCTGAATCCTCTCCTATATTATGTTGTACACATGACATTTTTTTATTTTATTTAAGTTTATGTTTCTTTTTATTTCCTTATTATGTATTTAAGTTTTAATATTTATCTAAAATTGAAAAAAGAACCAAAAAGAAATTGCTTAGAACTTGATCCAGAGTCTCCCACAATGACTTTGAATCAAGGAAGGAAATAGAATCTGCTCACATTAGTGAGTCAATAAAAAAGGATTCTCACCTAGTTAATGTACCAGAATCCAAATGAGGGTGCTTTCAACTCTACCCTTAAAGAAGAAAAACAAATACAATGAAACAAATACAAAGAAAAACAAACAATGGCTACATCTGAAAATATATGTCTGTGTACTTTGTGATTATTTCCTCTTTGTTGAGGGTGGAGTATGAGAGAGGAGCTAAGAAGCGTCATTATAGGTACTTTTGAGACATGGCTGTGCATTGCATTGATCAGAGTTCTCATAAAGCCATTGGGGGACCAAGAAAACCTCACAAACATTTATTTTTACTTTTCACCATAATGGCGCAAAACCAGAAAATGGACTTACTTTATATGAGGGTGCAGGGGTACTCTGAGTTTTGAGTGAACTATTATATATTTATTATTAATGTGGAACCGCAGATTATTTTCTCAATGATTTTCTTAATTTCTTTTTTATACAATTATTTTCTTTAATAAATAATTATTGTAATAATTATTATATTAACTGTATATTATATAAACACATTATAATGAATGCTAATGTTTATATTTTTATTATAGAATATATTTATTTGTATATTTAAACAATATTTTATATTATCATATTTATATTATTTTGTCTCAATAATTATCATTATTAAATATTTTCTTAATTTCTAATGACTGATTTTTAAATCAGGAAGAATTTAAAGTAGAGAACGAAAAAAGAAGAAAAGGATGTTGAATGAATTCATTTTTGAAGGCATGTTAAACTTTTTATTGTTAACTGTTATTGCAACAACATGAGAGAGATCTCTTGGGACTCTAATTTGATATTATTATGAGTTCTGAATTCACATATATGCTTGAATTATCATCGTCAACAATCTACTATTCAAAGGAAATGCTAGAAGCTACCCAAAGGATGCGGGATCCAAGAACTGCTACAACTGGATGCTCATGCCTAGGAAAGTTGAGGGGATGACCTTGCATAGGTAAAGGTAGGATTTTATTGACTCAGTTTCCCCAGTTTATTTTTCCATTTTGAACAAGAATATTTAACACTTGGGAGATTTTCATTTTGGGTATAAGACTACTAGAACTTTACCGTTTTGGTTCATTTCAGGGGGTCATAAGTGGATTCCTTCTATCTTTACTTTGCCTTATGCTTCTAATAAATTTGACAGTTCATGATCTCTTGAAGTACAGAATCATGGCATCTAACTAATTCTTAAATTATGTCCCTTTGACTTGTTTTCCAGGTAAGTTATTTATGATGTCAGATATCTGATATTTCTTTCTATGTTTTAAATCTTTTGATTTTGTTCTTGTATTAATTACTCTCTCATGGAGTCACTGATTTCTGTTTGGTTGACTCCCCTTTTTGGGTAAGTTTTAACACTTAATCTTCTATAATACTTGCTTCCAATAAACTCTTTGAGAGCTTTTAGTTCATGTTTTCTGAGTATTTGCATGCTTTTTTGGGAAAACCCATTTTCCCCCCTTTGATTCTCCTCTTGAAGTTACTTCAAAGCAACTCCTTCTTTTAGAGAATCTCTAGATCAACAAGTTTTGGTGGCTGTGATTTCCTTGGGGCTGTGCCAGAAGAAGGTTCTGCTCCCTCTGCACTTTTGAATGAACTGATTGGCAGTGTTTGGTCTCCCTCGGGGTCACCTTAGATCATCTGATGATCTACAGCTCCTAAGGATACACTTCTTGGATCACTGCAATTGTAAAAACCTCTTCCAGGAATTCGTTCATTTCAATTCCCAGGGTCTTATTTTATCTGGGCCTCCCTTTCAAGGTAGCCACTCCAAACCTTGATAGAATTCCATTACATTCCCATGATAATAACATCAGTAAGCTATGCAAAATAGACATTAATTTGCTAACAACAAATTAAGCTTTACTAACAAATAATACAACACATATATGATCCTAATAAAAAATAAATAAAATTCAAATAAGAATTATAATAAAATGGGATCATGCAGCAATTAGTAAATACAAGAACTAAGACATGCAATTTCATCAAGGCACACAGTGCACAGTTAATGCTAGCAATGTGCTCATTTTTAGCTGTTGTTGTTTAGTCATGTCTGACTCTTCATATCTCCATGGACCATACTGTCTATGGGGTTTTCTTGATAAAGATACTGGAGCGCATTGCCATTTCCTTCTCCAGTGGATGAAGGCAAAGAGAGGTTGTGACTTCTCCAACATTACACAGGCTAGTAAATGTCTGAGGCTGGATTTGAACTCAGGTCTTCCTGACTCCAGGCCCAGCACTCTATCTTCTGAGCCATCCAGCTGCCCAATTTCACCTTTTCTTGTTATTCTGTTGTTTCAGTTGTGTCCAACTTTTGGGACGACATTTGGAATATTCTTGGTAGAAATACTGGAGTGGTTGCCATTTCCTTCTCCAGCTCATTTTACAGATAGGGAAACTGAGGTAAGCAGGGTTAAGTGACTTGCCATGGGTCACACTTCTAGTCAGTGTCTGAGGCAAGATTTGAACTGAGGAATATGAGATTCCAACACTCTATCCCCTGCAGCGCCACTTAGCTACCTCCAATTTCACCTGGAATATCATAAATTTGTCTAGTTACCAACTGGATAACTCTTAGTCTAAATTTACCTATATGAGTCACTGTTAGAGTGTTCCTTGAAGTTACTGGCTGAACATAGTCCTCAGGGGACTATGCTCAACCTGGGACTAAGGAATCAGGTTGCCTATCCATGTTATTAGTTCTTGAGAGTATGCAAAGTCCTTACCTTCCTTATACCTGCTAGAGAAGAAGGGGAGATTCCCAGGCTCCTGGGTTAGCCATTTCACCTTGCATGAGGTACCGCTTGTCCCACAGCCCAGTAGGAACCTTCTCCATATACACATTTCCCAGTTTTCTAGCTATGAATAGCATGCTTGCTCCCATGCTTTTTAGCATGATGTTTTCAGCCATGTTGACAAATGCTTTCAATGAGGATGAACACGGCATCAAGCTCAACTACTGTACTGATGGTAAGTTCTTCAATTTGAAAAGGCTACAAGCCAAGACCAAAGTGGAGGGAGCGTTGCTGCATGATTTTCTGTTTGAAGATGATTGTGCACTCAATGCAGCCTCTGAAACTGAGATGCAATAAAGTATGGATCAATTCTCTGCTGCCTGTGCTAATTTTGGCCTAATAATTAACACCAAAAAAACACAGGTGCTCCATCAGCCACCACTACACCATCCATACGTGGAACCATCAATTACAAGAAATGGAGAAGTTTTGAATGCTGTGGATAAGTTCACTTACCTTGGTAGTGTACTTTCCAGGGATGTACACATTGACAATGAGGTTGATGCACTTATTGCCAGAGCTAGCTCAGCATTTGGGAGGCTCCGAAGCAAAGTTTAGGAGAGAAGAGGTATTAGACTGACTACCAAATTGAAGGTCTACAGAGCCATTGTGCTGACCTCATTGTTGTATACCTGTGAAACATGGACAGTCTACCAGCGCCATGCCAGGAAACTGAATCGTTTCCATTTGAACTGTCTTAGGAAGATTCTGAGGATCACCTGGCAGGATAAGGTACCAGACACTGAAGTCCTTGCTCAAGCTGAACTGCCAAGTATTTAAACTATGCTTCAGAGAGCGCAACTCCGATGGTCTGGCCACATTGTTTGAATGCCAAATGCACGCTTGAGAAAAAGACTATTTTATGGAGAACTTGCATGGGGCTCTCAAGGTCTCTCTCAAGAACTTTGGATTTGACTGTGCAACATGGGAGATACTGGCATAGGACCACTCAGCATGGCATACCCACATAAGAAAAGATGCTGTGCTCTTTGAGCAAAGTAGAATTGAGACACCACAAAGCAAATGCAGGATGATCAAATTTGGGATATTTACCCCAAATATTCACACGGACTATCTGTGCCCAATCTGTGGTAGAGCATTCCAAGCTCATATTGGTCTGATCAGCCACAGTTGGACACACTGAAATTTCACTCTACAATGGTGATTTCACTTTGGTCCTCTTTGAAGATGAAGGACAACAACCAACAACCAACCAGCTATGCATACCTCCCTAATGTCCTGGGACAACTACACCCTGAGGCCAAAGGCCTGTGTACAACGATAGCCCACCAGAACTCATCACGTGGGTAGAATGGGAGGAGAAATGAGTGCCTTCCACTATGTGCTGAGTGTCTCTTGCCTGAATTCCACAAGACTTCTGCCCGCTCTCCACCATCTGGCCAGAATGGAAAGAGGAGAGGAGGGAGTTTTGTATCATGCCTTGCATATCTCTGCCTTGATCTCCAGCTTGTAATAGAAAGAGGAGGAAAGAGGAGAGGCAAGCATCTTCCATAATACCCAGTGGGTTTCCTGCCTCATTGCCATAAGACTCTTACCTGGTGTTGAGCCTCTGAATTAACGAGAAGAGATGGGCACTTTGAATTGTGCCTTCCCGTTCTCCTGCCTGACCTCTAGCCTCCAGAAGGAAGAGGAGAGGAAGGGACAGCAGAGGAGAGGGAATGTTTCATTGTGTGTCATAGGTATTCTGCCTGATCTGTATGAATCTCCATTCTGGTCTCAAGCCTCTGTATCAAAGAGGAAAAGGCAGGCCTTCCATTGAGCTCCCAGGAGGCTCCTCCCAGATACCCCATCATTGGATAGAAGAGGAAGGAGAAAAGAGAAGAGGAAGGCACCTTATTTCGTGGCCTCTGTATCTCCTGCCTGCTCTCTATAAGTTCTGCCTCATCTCTAGCCTTTAGTGGAAGTGAGAAGAGGGTACCATTCACCATGCCTTGTATATCTACTACCTGATCTCAATGACTGTTCTATATGGCCTCCAGTTTCTGGATCAAAGAGGAGAAGTGGGAACTTTACAGTGCATCCACGCTATCTACAGCCTGTGGATAGAAGAGAGATATGTGCCATTCACAGTTCCCTTTCTGTCTCCTTCCTTACCTTCATCATCCAAATGGAAGAGGATGTGTCCTGCATGTCCCCTGCCTCATCTCCAGCCTCCTGAGGGAAGAGGAGAGAAAGGAGAGACAGATGCTTTCAGCTGTGCTCTGCATATCTCCTGCCTCATCTCCAGCCTCCAGAGGGAAGAGGAGAGAAGGAAGGAGGAGAGGCAGATGCCTTCTTTCCATCTTCTGCCTGATCTTCATGAGTTTTCTGCCTGGTTTCCCACCTCTGGTCAGAGTGGGAAGAGACAGGGCTGCCTCCCATAGTGCCCTGTGCATTTCCTTCCTGATCTCCATGAGTCTCCTGCCTAGTCTCTAGCTCTGCATCAATGAGTGGTGGACGCGTTTCATTGTGCCCTGCCTGTCTTCTACTTGATCTCCAGCTTCCAAAGGGAAGAGGAGAGAAGGAAAAAAGAGAGGCAGTAACATGATGCTCTGTGGGTCTCCCCCCTGATTGCCAGGAGTTTCATGGCTGTTCTTCAGACTCCCCTGAGAGTGGGAAGAGGAGAGGTGACCACGATCCATCATGCTCCTTCCTCTTCTTGATCTCCATCAATTCTCTACCTGGTTTTCAGGTTCTACAAGGAAGAGGATAGGAAAGGAAGAGTAAGGAGAAGTGAATGCTTCCACATGTATCCTGCCTTATCTCTATGAATTTCCCATCTGGTCTCAGGCCTCTGGATCTAAGAGGAGAGACAGCAATCTCCATTGTATGTCCAGGAAGCTCCTGCCAGATCTCCTATCACTAGATAGAAGAGGAAGGAAAAAAGAGAAAAGGAGATCTTACCTCATGCTCCTGTCTGCTCTCCATGTCTTCTGTCTCATCTCCACCCTTTAGTGGAAGTGAGAAGAAGAGAGGAGGATGTCTTTCACCATGCCCTGTCCATCTCCTGCCTAGTATCAAGGAGAGGCCTATATGACTTTTATCTCCTGCATAGCCTTTAGCCTGTGGATAGAAGAGTGAATCACTGTGTGATTCAGTGTCCTTTCTGACTCTTGCCTCAGTTCCATCCTCTGGATGGAAGAGTAGAGGAGAAAGGAGCAGAGTCAGATGCCATCTGTTGTGCACTGAATGCCTCCTGCCTCATCTACCTGTTCTCCACAAGTCTTCTGCCTGGTCTTCTGACAGGTATCCATTCTCCAATGGGAGTGTAAAGAGAAAAGGTAAGTGCATTCCATCATGCCGTGGGCTTCTCCATCCTCAGCTACATGAACCTATTGCCAAGTCTCCAAGATCTGGAGTGAAGAGGAGAGGTGAGTGCCGTCCATGGGCTATGCCTGTCTCCTGCCTGACTTCCATCCTCTAAAGAGAAGAGGTAAAAAAAAAAAGCAGAGGCAGGTGTCTTCCATCATGCTCTGTGGGTCTCCTGCCTGGTCTCCATGAGTCTTCCACCTACTCTCTAGCTTCTGGGGAGGATGGGAAGAGGAGAGGTGGGTTCCTTCTATCATGCCTTGTGCATTTGCTTCATGATCTCCAGCCTGTTGACTGGTCTCTAGCCTCTAGATGAAAGAGGATAGATGAGCACTTTCTATTGTGCTTTGTCTGTCTCCTGTCTGAATTCTAGCCTTCAAAGGGAAAAGGAAAGAAGGAAAAGGCAAAGGCAAACACCTTCCATCATGCTCCATGGGCCTCCTTTCTGCTTTCCATGCGTCTTCTGCCTGCTTTTCTACCTCTGGTGAGAGTGGGAAGAGAAGTGAAAGCCTTCCATAGTGCCTTGTGCATTTCCTTCCTGATTTCCATGAGCCTCATACTTGTTATACAGTCCCTACATTGAAGAGGAGAGGTGTGTACCTTCCATTTTTCCGTACCTGTCTTCTGCCTGGTCACCAACCACCAAAGGAAAGAGAAGAGAGGAGATGAGGAGAGGCAGGTACCTTTCATCATGTTCCAAGGGTTTCTTTCTTGATTTTCATGAGTCTCTTAGTTCATCTCCATGGATTTTCTCCCTGGGCTTCAGCTTCCAGTAGAAATGGGAAGAGGGAAGGTGGGCATTTTTCATAATGCCCAATCCTCTTGTTTCTGATCTCCATGAGTGTCATACATAGTGTTCAGCCTCAGGAAGGAAGAATGGAAGAGAGAGTAGAACCAGAAGCCTCATCGTGTTCCACATTTTTTCTGTCTGACCTCTATGAATCTCTCATCTCATCTCCAGTCTCTGGATCCAAGAGAAGAGATGGGCAGCTTCCATGGTTTCTTGTATGTATCCTTCCCGATCACTTATTCTCCTGTCTCATCTTCAGCATGCCCTGAGAGTGAGAAGAAAGATGGAACCTTACACTGTTTCCTGTGAATCTCCTGCCTGATCTCCATAAGTCTACTGCTTGGATTCTAGCCTTGAGTGGGAGTGGGAAGAGGAGAGTTAGGTGTCCCACCTGTCTCCTCCTTGATCTCCATCCTCAGCAGGGAAGAGGAGAGAAAAGAGGTAGGCATGTTTCATCATTCTTGTGTATCTTCTGCCTGGTCTCTACAAGTTCCCTTCCTTGTCTCATGTTGGGTCTCCACTTGTCAATGGGAGTGGAAAGAGAATAGGTAGGTGTATTCTACCATATCTCATGCTTTGCCATGTTCATATCCACCAATCTCCTGCCAAGTCTCCAGGATCTGGATTGAAGAGGAGAGGCGGCTACTTTCTATTTGATTTACCTGCCTTCTACCTGATATCCAACCTCCAAAGGGAAGAGGAGAGGAGAGAGGAGAGGAAGGTAGCTTCCATCACACTCCTTGGGTCTCCTCCAGGATTTCCATGAGTCTTCTGCCTGATTTCCAACTACTGCTAAGAGTGAAAAGTGTATGACTTTCATAGTTCTCCATGCAACTCCATCCTGATTTCCATGACCCTCCTACCTGTTCTCCAGCCCCCAGATCAAAAAGGAGAGGTGGTTGTGTTCCATTGTGCCATGTCTGTCTTCTGCCTGATTTTCAGCCTATAAAGGAAATATGAGAGAAAGAAAGAGGAGAGGCAAGTATTTTCTTTCATGTTCCATGAGTGTCTTCCCTGATTTCCATGAGTCTCCTGCCTGGTTTCAGCCTCCAGTGGCAGTAGAAAGAAGGGAGATGGACATTTTCTATCATGTCCATTCCTCTCTTTCCTGATCTCAATGAGTCTTTTACCTGGTTTTCAGCCTCTGCAGGGAAGAGGAGAGGAGAGAGGGAAGAAAAGCAGAGGCCTCCTAATGCTCCACATTTATCCTGTCTGACCTCTCTGTGTCTCCCTTCTGGTCTCCAGCCTCTGGCTCCAAGAGGAGAGGTGGGTATCTTTTATTTCTCCTTGCATGTATCCTTCCTGATAGCTATTAGTCTCTTGTCTGGTCTCCAGCATCCACTGGGAATGGGAAGAAGAAAGATGAGCATCATCCCCCTTTTGCCTGCACATCTCCTGCCTGATCTCTATGAGTCTACTGCCTGATCTCCAGTCTCTGGTGGAAATGATCAAGGGAGAGTGAAGTGCCTTCCATCATGCCCCATTTTCCTCCTTCCAGATTTCCACAAGTCTCTTGCCTAGTTTCCAGCCTCCATATAGACGAGGAGTGGTGGGCATTTCCCACTGTGAGCTATCTTTCTCCTGCCTGATCATCAATCTCCAAAGAGAAGAGGAGAGAAGATAAGAGAGGCAGGCACCTCTCACTATGCTCCAAACGTTGCCCTCCCGATTTCCATGAGTCTCCTGCCTGGTCTCCAGTGTTCCATGGGACTGGAAAGAGGGAAAGTGGGTATCTCACCATGCTTCATGCCTCTCCTTCTTTATATCCACAGCCTCTGGATCAAAAGGCACAGGTGAGTGTGTTCTATTGGATCATGTCTGAATAGTCTCCAAAGGGAAGGGGAGAGAAGGAAAGAGGAGAAACAGTTGCCTTCCATCATGCTCCATGGGCATCCTCTCTGATTTCCATGAGTCTCCTGCTTGATCTTCATGAGTCTTTTACCTGATCTCCCACCTCTGCTGAGGAAAAAGAGAAGAAGCAGGTGCCTTTCATCATGCCCAATGCATTTACTTCTTCATCTCCATGAATCTCCTGCCTGGTCTCCACCATCTGGATTGAAGAGGAGACATGGGTAGTTTGAATTGTGCCCTGCATATTCTCTGCCTTCTCTGGAGCAGCAAGCACCTTCTCAGTCTTCCTCCCTGATTTCCATGAGTCTTCTTCATGTCTATGAATGTTCTGCCTGTCTCCAGCCTTGGGTGAAAGTGGGAAGAGGGGAGGTGGTCAACTTCCAATGTGCACATTCCTCTTTTTCCTGATGTCCATGACTTTCCTTCCTAATTTTCAGCCTCTATAGGGAAGAGGAGAAGAGAAGAGGGGAAAGGAGAAGCAGAGATCTCATGGTCCTCCACATTTACCCCATCTGACCTCTATGAAAATGTCATCTGGTCTCCAGTCTCTGTCTCCAAGAGGAGAGGTGAGTCCTTTCTGATCACTATTAGTCTTCATTCTGGTCTCCAGCATCCACTGTGAGTGAAAAGAGGAAAGATGGGCACCTTCCATTATGCCCTACATATCTCCTACCCAATATCTAGCATTCATTGGGAAAGGGAGAGAAGAAAAGAGGAGAGGCAGGTATCTTTCATCATGCTCTCTGGTTCTCTTCCCTGATTTCCATGATTCATCTGTCTGTTCTCCAGCCTCCAAGGGAATGGAAAGAGGGGAAGTGGGCATCTTCCATAAAGCCCAATGCCTCTCCTTCTTGATTTCCATGAGTCCCATACTTATTCTCCAGTGTCTACATCAAAGAGGAAAGGTGGGTGCTTCCATTGTGCCATTACTGTCTCCTGCCTGATCTCCAACTTCCAAATAGAAGAAGAGAGAAGGAAAGACCAGAGGCAGGTACCTTTCATCACATTCCATGGGTCTTCCCCCTGATTTCCAAGAGACTCCTCTGGGTCTGACAAATGTTTGTTCAAGGGAATTCTGATTCTCAGTCTCAGACTATGGGACCCATTGAGGGGCATGGTATGGCAGCCTGCATTGGGGAAGTCAGCAATACCTTAGTAAAGCAATCCAGTTGTAGTGGGTGGCCCTGCTGTGGGGAGAAACTTGCTGTTTTTATGGAAGGACAAGGGAATGCCCACAACCAACTTATTGTTATAGTGTAGCCATTGAAAGAGAAGTGAACCTGACAAGTTTTCTCTAGTCACCTTGGATCATAATCAAGGGAAGTTAAAACTACAGTGACTCCACCCTCCTCTAGCTTCCCCTGGGATCTCTCTTCTCCCATCCAGGCCAACTCTCTTTCTTACATTAGCTTCTGTGGTCCAGTTTGGATTCATTCTCTCAGAAGTGGAGCTCAAGAAGTCTTTGCAGCTTTGTAACCAATTCTTTTCACCCCCTTGATTTTTCCTTATTTTTTCTTTTCCTCCAAGTCACTTCCTATACATTTTGATTATATCTGGAGCAGGTAACATGACTTAGTAGATAAGAAAAGGGAAGTAATAAGTAACTAAGTGTAGTTCAACCAAATCACAAATACACATCTGCCATGTTAGCATCTTGCCCCCCAGAGCTTGTTGTACAAGGATGCCACTTTTACACCCCTTAGCACCATCAGAATTGTCACATAACCAGGATGAATACTCTCACAGTGACATAGTCCTTTTCTCATCTCCCTTATCATCACTTCTGTAGCCCCAGAATCCTCAGTCTCACATGGCTATTACCATCACTATCATCTTCAAGGCCATCACCATTATATTATCACTTTTAGATCATAACCACGACTTTCTTTTTTAGATACGTTTTATTCTGAACTAAAACACAAAAAATTACATTTCCAGACAATATCAGAACATAAAAAAGGATGTTTTATGTAGAGAGGAATCTCCATTTCATACTCTATTTTATTTTTAAAATGATAAAATTAATTCTGGACATTGCTCTCAAAACTATTCTTCTGTTTGTGTCCTCTAATGAATTTGATCATGTTTTCTTCTATTTTTTAAAAAAGTCATCAATGGACCTCCTTTTTGATATTACTATTATTACTGACAAAACCTTACAATAAATGGTTCACCTTTTTTTTTTTACTTCACTGTGCATCAGTTCATATTACCCATGACTTTCTAAGATTATTTTTCATAATTTCCTGTGGCCTAATAATACTCCAAAATAACAAAAATTTTGTTTTGGGTATATTGCATACCATGATCTCTTGTGGCTTTTAGTAAAGGCTGCCAGTGTGTCAACCTGATTGTAATGTAATACACAAAATTGATTCTTAAATCAATTGATTCTTAAATACCTCTTTCTGACTTGTTTTCCAGGGCAATTGTTGCTATCCTGTGTATTACATTTGTTGTACTTGAATAAGTTTGTTGGTACTTAAATTCTCTCTTTTTGGATGCTTGGAGTATTTTTTCCTTCACTTGAGAGCTCTGAATTGGCTATAAGGTTCTGGGGCCCTCATAAATCTTTGAATTCTTTTAAGGAAGTGATTAGTGGATCTTTTCTATCTAAAATTTGCCCTCTGATTCTAATAAATTTGAGGCAATTTTCTTTGATAATTTCTTATACTACGGAGTCCAAACCTTTTAAAATTACATTTTCAAGAAAAACTGATTCTCAAATATTCCTTTTTCACTTGTTTTTACAAGGTAATTGTTATCACTTACATTGCATTTTTTCAACTTAAACCTAAATCCCTATCTTGTACCATATTGAGCCAAACATAAAAAATCAACACACTGACCATATTTGGAAATGGATTCTACAATTAATCCACAATATCTCTCCTGAGGAATGGGAAGCATACCTTACCATCAGACTCTGTGGTTGTAATTGGATGCTGCCTCAATAAGACTTTTGAAATTGGTCATTATTGTTTTCTTTCACATTAACATGGTCATCTCTCCCACCATCAATTTTACATCAGGAACATTGCTTTCACATTCCTACTATCTTGTCACATTAGAACCATCAGCACCACCACGTCCTCATCATTTTCACTTTCCAAAGGTCATGACCAACATTGTCAAAATCCCATAAGTATCACTGTCACATTCTCAGCTCCATCACTTTTACACTCTTACAATCCAGTATCATTTGATCACTATCCGCACTGGAACCTTCACTATCAGATCTCCACCATCATCATTTTTACATCCCATCAATCACTGTCACATGCCCACTAATAATGCTTTCATATTCCTACTATCAAAGTCATGTCAAAACTATAAACGCTGTTATGAAATCACCATTAGAGATTATATCCCGATTATCTCCATCTCCATTATCATCCCATTATCAGCAACTTCATCTTGCCAATACGCTATTGCATCTATACTATCAATGAAAAATATTATGATATTCCTAGCAAACCCAACATTTTCATCAATCCTGCTTCATGTTCTTCCAAGTTAAACACAGGGACAATAATAAGGATATTTCCCTTTCCTTCTTCAATGTACTCTTCAGAGGAGTTCTAGAAATGCCATTCGTACATCAACCTCTTGAAATCTTACACTCAGAATCTCTTTCAGACTTAACAATAGCATCTTCATTTTACACAAAAAATGCTTAGGGGAAGATGGCGGATTAGGTAAGAAAATTTCAAGCTCTCAAAAATTTCCTCCACAAAAAAAAGACAAAATAGCGCCTCTGGGAAAACATAGAGTGGTGAAACAAATAAAGAGTAGGAGCAGAACAGGGGTTCTCTTGAGACAGACAGAGAAGACCTGAAGAAAAATCCCAGGATGAGATTTCCTTCCTGTGAAGAGTAAACACCTGAATGCTAGGGTCCACTTTAACAAGTAGCAACAAGCTGCTTAAACAAAAAGCTGAAAACCATTGGGTTAGTTGGTTTGGGAGGCTGCCTGGCCCCAGTCATGGGAACTTTTACCCCCATGGACAGTGAATTGTCTTCTGAAACCTCAGGTGTTTCCTCAATGCCAGACCCAGCTGTGCAGTGCAGAGCAGCAGGGGCCAAGAAGGAACTAGCACTCCCCTGGGGAATTCAGAAGCAGCAGGGAGGGGACACTGCTGGCTGTGGGTACCTACAGGAGGATGGAGTTCAAGGTCAGTAGGGAGAACTAAAGAGAATCAGAGACCAGAGGGAACACTCCCCATACCCCAACACTTGAGGTGATTATAAAAACTAAATTTTTATGAAAAACTAAAATAATGCACAGCAACTGACAAAGAATCCAACCATAGAGAGCTACTATGGGAACAGAAAAGACTGGGGTTCATCTTCAGAGCAGGGTACTGAAGCAAAGAAACCCTCTTCAATTCCAAAGAGTAAGGTCAGATGGTCACCTGCCCCCCAAAAAAATTTGTTGAAGAACTTAAAAAAGACTTTTCAAAACAAATGAGAGAAATGGAGGAAAAATTAAGAAGAAAAATAAGAATAATACGAGAAAACCAAGAAGGTTATGACAAGAAAGTCAATCAATTAGAAAAAGAGATCCAGAATCTTAAGGATGAAAATGACTCCTTGAAAATCAGAATTGGACAAGGGGAAGTTATAAGAGATGAAGAAATAATAAGAAATAAAGCATAAAGAATGAAAAAATAGAGAAGAATGTAAAACATAAGACAAACAACGGATCTAGAGAACAGATCAAGAAGAGAAAACATAAGAATAATTGGACTACCTGAAAGTTCTGATCAAAAAAGAATCTTGATACAATACTAAAAGAAATAATTAAAGAAAATCATCCTGAAGCATTAGAAAGAGAGGGGAAAGTAGAAACAGAATAAATCCACCAATCACCACCTAAAAGAGATCATACAAGGAAAACTCACAGAAAAGTTGTAGTTAAATTCCAAAACCCCAAGATCAAGGACAAAATATCATGAGCCACAAGAAAAAAACAATTTACATATGATGGTATCACAATTAGAATCACACGAGACCTAGCATTGGCGACACTAAAATATCACAGGTCTTGGAACACTATATATCAAAGAGCAAAAGAACTGGGCCTCTGGCCAAAAATATCATATCCAGCAAAGCTAAGAATAATTCTGAATGAAAACATGGACATTTGATCAACTGTCAGACTTTCAGGACTGTATCTTTTAAAAAAAATCCTCTGAACTCAATAGTAGCTTTGAAATACAAGAGAAAGAGAAATATAAGATACATACCAATGACCAATTATACGGTGCTAAATAAGGATAGAATGTTTACTTTTTACGTATGGAAAATGTAAAGCTTACATCTAAGATTGTTACCAGTAATTAGGTAGCTTATAAGAAAGATTGGGGTAGATCTGAGTATGATATAATTTCAAAAAGTAAAACCATTCAAGATCAGCTGAAAGAGTAATTACCTCAGACAAATGAGATGCAAGAGGAAAACCAACATAGGGGAATTAGGTGGTGGGGATGGGCTGTTAGTTCTGGAAATATACTTTTGTCAGGAATGAGTTTAATGGGGGGAAATATATATATATATATATACACATACATATATACATATATATATATATACATACATATATATATACATATATATATATACACACACACACACATCTAAATGAGTATAAAAATCTTCTAAATTTAGAAATAAATAGAACTCTGAGGGAATAGGGAGGAGAAGATAGAGATCTTTAGAGAGGAGGGTGAGGGAATAGGTTAAAAGGGAGACATAGGTCTTTAGATTTAGAGGAATGTGAGAATAATGGAGGGAGCTTTATAGGGGAGGGGACAAAATAGGTCAAAGGGGTATATAAAAGGGTGTTTAGATTTAGGGGAATGGGAGGATAAGGGAAAGATTGCTGGAGGGGGGTAGCTTAAGTAATAGGAGGGAAAAATAGCAGGTAGAAGTAAAGTAGAGGAGTTAGGAGAGATACACAAAAAGAGATGTGCACAAACATAAAAACAAGATTAGGTGTAGAATCTCTTAGGATAAGTATAGGTTTATATATGTATGTATGTGTATATATGTATACCTGTATGTATATATGAGTACCTATATATAAATATGTCCATGCTCAATTATAGCCTTGGGGTGACAGGTAGGTGGGAGAAAGGGAGAAAAAAAGAACAAAGTAAAAAGTGTACAGCAGAGAACAAAAGAAAACCTACAAGGAAGCAAAGAAGGACAGCTTTCATCTTAATGCATAGTATATAGGCTTTCTTGAAATGAAAACTTATTGCTATATATTTTGAATCCTCTCCTATGTTTTGTCGTGCACGACATGTTTTTTCTTTTTTTATTTTACATTCAAGTTTATGTTTCTTTTAATTTTCTTATTATGTATTTAAGTTTGAATATTTGCCTAAAAATTTTTAAAAAGAAAAAAATTGCTTAGCATTTGATCGAGATGCTCCCACAATGACTTTGATTGAGTCAAGGAAGGAAATAGGACCTGTTCACATTAGTGAGTCAATAAAAAAGCGTTCTCATCTAGTTAACGTACCAGAACCCAAATGAGGGTGTTTTCAACTCTATACTGAAATGAGCAAAACAAATACACACAATGGCTATATCTGAAAATGGATGTCTTTTTACTTTGTGTCTATCTTCTCTTTCTTGTGGGGTGATCATGAGGGAAGGGGTAAGAAGCTTCATTATAGGTACTATAGAGACATGGCTGTGCATTGTATTGATCACAGTTCTCAAATATTACAAACCCAGAGGGGGACCAAGATAAACTCACAAACATTTACTTTCACTTTTCGCCATAGTGGTCAAGGAACAGAAAATGGATTTATTTATATGAGTATGCAAGGGCACTCTGGGTTTTGAGTGAACTAGTATACATTTACTAGTGATGTGGAGCTGCAGAATTATTTTCTTAATAGTTTCCTTAATTGTTTATTAAGTAATTATTTTCTTTTAATAAATAATTATTTGTAATAATTATTATATTAACTGCATATTATATAAACATTATGACTGTTAATATTGTTTTTATTTATTCATATTTTCATTTTATTATATTTATGTATATAATTAAACACTATATTATTTTCTTATAAGAATTAAAGTTACTAACTGTTTTCTTAATTTCTAATAATTGATTTTTAAATCAGGATGACTATAAACTAGAGAAGGAAAAAGAAAGAAAAGGATGTTGAGTGAATTCTTTTTTAAAGGCCTGGCAAAATTTTGATTGTTAACAGTTATTACAACAACATGAGAGAAATCACTTGGGAGGATAATTTGATATTATTATTTGTTTTGAATTCACATATAATTTTTTGAATTATCATTGTCAATACCCCACTATTCAAGGGAAATGCCAGAAGCTGCTCAAAGGGAGTGTGATCTAAGAACTGCTACAGGTGGATGCTCATACCTAGCAAAGTTGAGGGGATGACCTTGCATAGGTAAAAGTGGGATCTTATTGATTCAGTTTCCCCATATTATTTTTCCTTTTTGAACAAGAATATTTAGCACTGACTTGGGAGATTTTAATTTTGGGTATGAGACTCCTAGAAGTTTACCTTTTGGGTTCATTTCAGGAGGTCAAAAGTGAAATCCTTCTATCTTTACTTTGCATTATGTTTCTAACAAATTTGACAGTTCATGATCTCTTGAAGTACAGACTTATGGCTTCTCTTTAATTACGGTTTTCAGAGAGTCGAAGTAATTCTGAAATTATCTCCCTTGGACCTGTTTTCCAGGTAAGTTGTTTTTGATGTCTGCCACATTTTTTCTATGTTTTAAATCTTTTGATTTCATTCTTGCACTAATTGCTCTCTCATCGAGTCACTGATTTCTGTTTAGTTGAGTCCCTTTTTGAGTAAGGTTTAACACTTTACTTTCCATACTACTTCCTTCCAATAACTTCTTTGTGAGATGTTAGTTCATTTTTTTTTCTGAGTGTTTGCACAGCCTTTTTGGAAAACCCATTTTTTCCCTTTGATTCTCCTCTTGAAGTTATTTCAAAGCTACTCCTTCTTTTATAGAATCTCTAGATCAACAAGTTTTAGGGGGTAGTGATTTCCTTCAGGCTGTGCCAGGAAAAGGCTCTGCCCCCTCTGCTCTTTTGGATGAGTTGATTGGCAATGTTGGTCTTCCTCAGGGTCACCTTAGATCATCTGATGATCTACAACTCCTAAGGACACACTTCCTGGATCACTGCAATCGTAAAAACCTGTTCCAGTAATTAGTTCATTTTAATTCCCAGGGCCTTATTTTATCTGGGCCTCCCTTTCAAGGTATCCACTCCAAACTTTGACAGAAATCCATTACATTCCCATGATAATAACATGAGTAAGCTATGCAAAATAAACATTAATTTGCTAACAACAGATTATTCATAGCTAAAAACTATACAACACATATATTATACAAATAAAAAATAAAATTTAAGTAAGGAAAATAATAAAAAGGGACAGTGCAGCAATTAGTAAATACATGAACTAAGATGTGTGGTTTCATCAAGGCACACTTGATTGTACATCACTGTACAAAATAGGATAGGTAGGCATCATCCATTATACCCAATGGGTTTCCTGCCTGACATCCATAAGTCTCCTAACTGGTGGTGAGCCTCTGAATGAACGAGAAGAGATGGGCACTTTAAATTGTGTCTTCCCTTTCTCCTGCCTGACCTCCAGCCTCCAGGACAAAGAGGAGAGGAGGCGACAGCAGAGAAGAAGGGAGTATTTCATTGTGTGCCACAGGTATTCTGCCTGATCTCTATGAATCTCCATTCTGGTCTCAAACCTCTGTATCTAAGAGGATAGGCAGGCTTTCCATTGTGCCCCCAAGAGATTCTTGCCAGATCCCCCATTATTGAATAGAAAAGGAAGGAGAGAAGAGAAGAGGAAGGCACCTTATTTCATACACCCTGGATCTCCTGCCTGCTCTCCAACAGTTTTCTGCCTCATCTCTAACCTTTAGTGAAAGTGAGAAGAGAGTGCCTTTCACCATGCCATGCATATTTACTACTTGATCTCAATAACTTTCCTATATTGCCTCTAGTTTCTTGATCAAAGAGAAGTGAGAATTTTCCAGTTCGTCCAGAATATCTTTTTTTTTGACTGCCTGCCTCTGAATAGAAGAGAGATATTTGCTATTCAAAGTTCCCTTTCTGTCTCCAGTTTCCAGATGGAAGAGGATATGCCTGCTTGTCTCTTGCCTCATCTCCAGCCTCCAGAGGAAAGAGGAGAAGAAGGGAGAGGAGATCTGGGAGTGCCTGCCAGAATGCTCCAGGAGTCTCCTGCCTGATTTTCATGTAGCCCCTGACTGATCTTCATGAGTGTCTTCCCTGGACTCTAGCCTCCACTGCAAATGGGAAGAGGAGAGTCAAGTGCCTTCCCTTGGACTCCATCTTCCTCTGCCCTGATCTCCATCCTCTGCAGGGAAGGGAAGAGGGAAGAGAATAGGTGAACCCAATTGATCATTTCCATGTATCATCTCCTGCCTGATCTCCACAAGTTTCCTGCCTAGTGTCCTGACAGGTCTCCAATCTATGACTGGAGTGAGAAGAGAAAAGGTAGGTGCATTCCATCCTGCCCCACGCTTCTCCATCCTGATTACCATGAGCTTCCAGGATCTGGATCATGGAGAAGCAGTGGCTTTCCATTGGGCCATGCCTGTCTCCTCCCTGATCTCCAGACCCCACAGGGAAGAGCAGAAGAGGAAAGAGCAGAGGCAGGTGCATTCTTTCTGTCTCCTGCCTGATCTGCATGAGTTTTCTGCCTGGTTGCCTTCCTCTGGTCAGAATGGGAAGAGACGTGGGTACCTCCCACAGTGCACTGCACATTTCCTTCTTGATCTCCACAAGTCTCCTGCCTCACCTCTAGGTTCTGCATCAGCACAGAGTGGTGGACCCTTTCCATTGTTCCCAGCCTGTCTTCTACCTGATCTCCAGCCTCCAAAGGGAAGAGGAGAGAAGGAAAGAAGAGAGGCAGTAACGTGATGTTCTGTGGGTCTCCTCCTTGATTCCCATGAGTTTCCTGGCTGTTCTTCAGATTCCATTGAGACTGGGAAGAGGAGAGATGACCAAGGTCCATTATGCCCATTCCTCTGCTTGATATCCATGAGGATTCTACCTGATTTTCAGGCTCCATGAGGAAGAGGAGAGGAAAGGGAGAGTAAGGACAAGTGAATGCCTCCACATGTATCCTGCCTGATTTCTATGAATTTCCCTTCTGGTCACAAGCTTCTGGATCCAAGAGGAGAGGTGGACATCCTCCATGGTACCCCCAGAAGGTTGCTGCAAGGTTTCCCATCATGGGATAGAAGAGGAAGGAGAGAAGAAGAAAGGAAGGGACCTTACTTCATGCTCCTTCCTACTCTCCATAAGTCTTCTGCCTCATCTCCAGCCTTTAGTGGAAGTGAGAAGAAGAGAGAAGGGTGTCTTTCACCATGTCCTGTCCTTCTCCTGCCTGGTATCAATGAGTGACCTATATGAATTCTATCTCCATCCTAACCTCTAGCCTATGGATAGAAGAGAGATGTGTGCCATTCACAGTACCCTTTCTGTCTCCTGTCTCACCTCCATTCTCTGGATGGAAGAGGAGAGAAGGAAGGAGCAGAGGCAAATGCCTTCTGTAGTGCCATGAATGTCTCCTGCCTCATCTCTAGACTCTGGAGGTAAGAGGAGAGAAGGATGCAAAAGAGAGAGATGCCTTCTGTTGTGCTATGCATGTCTCCTGCCTGATCTCCAGTCTGAAACGGAAGAGGAAAGGAGGAAAGAGCAGAGGCAGGTGCTTTCCATCATGCTCCAAGGGACATCTGCCTGGTCTCTAGTTCCTACGGAAGATCTGGGAAGAAGAAAGGAGGGTTTGTTCCATCATGCCCAGTGCATTTTCTTCCCAATCTAAATGAATCTCTTGACTGGACACTAGCCTCCAGTGGGAGTGGAAAGAGGAGAGTCAGGTACCTTCCAATGTACCCCATCTGTATCTCCCTTGATCTCTTTCCTCAGCAGGCAAAAGGAGAGGTATGCACATATCAACATGCTTGTGTTTCTTCTACCTGGTCTCCACTAGTCTTCTGCCCAGTTTTCTGACAGGTCTCCAGTCTCCAATGGGAGTAGAAAAAGAAAAGGTAAGTGCATTCCATCACGCCCTGAGCTTCTCCATCCTCAGCTTCTCCATCCTCAGCTACATGAATCTCCTGCCATGTCTCAAAGATCTGGATTAAAGAGGGGCGGTGAGTGCCTTCTATGGGCCATACCTGTCTCCTGCCTGACTTCCATCCTCCAAATGGAAGAAGAGAGAAGGAAAGAGTAGAGGCAAGTGACTTCCATCATGCTCCATGGGTCTCCTGCCTGGTCTCTACGAGTTTTCCACCTGCTCTCTAGCCCCTGGGTGGGGGAATGGGAAGAGAGATTCGTACCTTTCATCATGCCCTGTGCATTTACTTCATGATATCCAGCTCTGTTACTGGTCTCCAGCCTCTAGATCAAAGAGAAGAGGTGACCACTTTCCATTGTGCTTTGTCTGTCTCCTGTCTGAATTCTAGCCTAAAGGAAAGAAAAAAACAGGCAGGCACCTTCCATCATGTTCCATGGGTTGCCTGCCTGGTCTCCATAGGTCTTCCACCTGCTCCCTAGCCTCTGGGCAGGATGGGATGGGGGGAGGTGGGTTCCTTTCATCATGCTCTGTGCATTTATTTCATGATCTCCAGTCTTGTGACTGGTCTACAGTCTCTAGATGAAAGAGGAGAGGTGAGCGCTTTCCATCGTGCTTTGCCTGTCTTCTGTCTGAATTCTAGTCTCTGAAGAGAAAAGGAAAGAAGGAAAAGAAAAAGGCAGACACCTTCCATCATACTCCATGGGCCTTTGTTCTGTTTCCCATGCATCTTCTGCCTGGTTTTCCAGCTCTGATCAGAAGGGGAAAAGAAGTGGGTGCCTTATATAGTGCCCTTTGCAATTCCTTCCCGATTTCCATGAACTTCATACTTGACATGCAGGCCCTAGATTGAAGAGGAGAGGTGGGTACCTTCCCTTTTTCCATACCTGTCTTCAGCCTGATCTCCAACCGTCAAAGGAAAGAGGAGAAAGGAGATGAGGAGAGGCAAGTACCTTCCATCATGTGGCAAGGGTTTCTTGCTTTATTTCTATGAGTCTCCTACTTCATCACCATGAATTTTCTGCCTGGTCTCCAGCATGCAGTAGAAATGGGAAGAGAGGAGGTGGGCATTTTTCATAATGCCCATTCCTCTCATTTCTGATCTCCATGAGTGCCATACATAGTGTTCAACCTCAGGAAGGAAGAATGGAAGAGGGAGTAGAAGCAGAAGCCTCATCATGTTCCACATTTTCCCTGTCTGACCTCAATGAATCTCCCATCTGGTCTCCAGTCCCTGAATCCAAGAGAAGAGGTGGGCACCTTCCATGGTTTCTTGTATGTATCCTTTCTGATCACGATTAGTCTACTGTCTGATCTCCTGCATGCCCTGGAAGTGTGAATAAAAAAGATGGGCACTTTACACTGTTTCCTGTGAATCTCCTGCCTGCTGTCCATAAGTTTTCTGCTTGGATTCTAGCCTGCAGTGGAAGTGGGAAGAGGAGAGTCAGGTGCCCCATCTACCTCCTCCTTGATCTCCATCCTCAGCAGAGAAGAGGAGAAAAGAGAAGAGGTAGGCATGTTTCATCATTCTTGTGTATCTTCTGTCTGGTCTCTACAAGTTCCCTTCCTTGTCTCATGTTGGGTCTCCAGTTGCCAATGGGAGTGGAAAGAGAAGAGGTAGGTACATTCTACCATGTCCTGTGCTATGCCATGTTCCTCTTCATAAATCCCCTGCCAAGTCTCTAGGATCTGGATTGAAGAGGAGAAGTAGCTATTTTCTATTTGCTTTGCCTGCCTTCTACCTGATATCCAACCTCCAAAGGGAAGAGGAGAGAAGGAAAGAGGAGAGACAGGTAGCTTCCATCACACTCCATGGGTCTCCTCCAGGATTTCCATGAGTCTTCTGCCTGATTTCCAACTACTGCTAAGAGTGAAAAGTGTATGACTTTCATAGTTCTCCATTCAACTCCTTCCTGATTTCCAAAACCCTCCTACCTGTTCTCCAGCCCCTAGATCAAAAAGGAGAGGTGGTTGTGTTCCATTGTGCCATGTCTGTCTTCTGCCTGATTTCCAGCCTACAAAGGAAATATGAGAGAAGCAAAGAGGAGAGACAGGAATCTTCTTTCATGCTCCATAGGTCTCCCCACTGATATCTATGAGTCTTCTGCCTCGTTTCCAGCCTCCAGTGGCAGTAGAAAGAAGGGAGGTGGACATTTTCTATCATACCCCTTCTTCTCCTTCCTGATCTCAATGAGTCTTGTACCTGGTTTTCAGCCTCTTCAGGGAAGAGGAGAAGAGAGAAATAGAGAAGAGAAGCAGAGGCCTCATAATGCTCCACACTTATCCTGTCTGACTTCTATGAGTCTCCCTTCTGGTCTCCAGCCTCTGGCTCCAAGAGGAGAGGTGGGTATCTTTTATTTCTCCTTGCATGTATCCTTCCGGATAGCTATTAGTCTCTTGTCTGATCTCCAGCATCCACTGGGAATGGGAAGAGGAAAGATGAGCATCATCCCCCTTTTGCCTGCACATCTCCTGCCTGATCTCTATGAGTCTACTGCCTGATCTCCAGTCTCTGGTGGAAATGATCAAGGGAGAGTGAAGTGCCTTCCATCATGCCCCATTTTCCTCCTTCCAGATTTCCACAAGTCTCTTGCCTAGTCTCCAGCCTCCATATAGATGAGGAGTGGTGGGCATTTTCCACTGTGAGCTATCTTACTCCTGCCTAATCATCAATCTCCAAAGAGAAGAGGAGAGAAGATAAGAGAGGCAGGCACCTCTCCCTATGCTCCATACATCTCCCTCTTGATCTCCATGAGTCTCCTGTTTGGTCTCCAGTGTCCAGTGGGAGTGGGAAGCAGGGAGTTGGATATCTCCATCATGCCTCATGCCTGTACTTCCTGATTTCCACAGCCTCTGGATCAAAAAACAGAGATGGACATATTGCATTGGGTCATGTCTGAATAGCCTCCAAAGGGAAAGGGAGAAAAGGAGAGAAGAGAGGCAAGCACCTTTCATTATGCTCCATAAGTCTCCCTTCTGATTTCTGTGAGTCTCCTGCTTGGTTTCCAGTGTCCAGTGGAAGTGGGAAGAGGGGAGGAGTATCTCCATCATACCTCATGCCTCTCCTTCCAGATTTCCACAGCCTCTTGATCAAAAGGCAGAGGTGAGTGTGTTACACTGGATCATGTCAGAATAGCCTCCAAAGGGAAGAGGAGAGCAGGAAAGAGGAGAGCAGGTGCCTACCGTTATGCTCTATGTTTGTCCTCTGTGATTTCCATGAGTCTCCTGCCTGGTCTCCTGTGTCCAGTGGAAGTGAGAATAGAGGAAGTGAGTATCTCCATCACATCTCATGAATGTCCTTCTTGATTTCCACAGCCTCTTGATCAAAAGGCAGGGGTGAGTGAGTTCCACTGGGTCATGGTATAATAGCCTCCAAAGGGATGAGGGGAGAAGGAAAGAAGAGAAGCAGGTGCCTTCCATCATACCCAGTGCATTTACTTCTTCATCTCCATAAATCTCTTGCCTGGTCTCAAGATTGAAGATTAGACATGAACACTTTCCATTGTGCCCTGCATATTCTCTGCTTTATCTGGAGCAGCAAGCACCTTCTGAATCTTCCTCCCTGATCTCCATGAGTCTTTTTCATCTCTATGAATCTTATGCCTGTGTCCAGTCTTGGCTGAAATTGGGTAGAGGGGAGGTAGGCAACTTCCATTGTGTGCATTCCTCTCTTTCCTGATGTCCATGACTTTCCTTCCTAATTTTCAGCCTCTGCAGGAGGAGGAAAAGAGAAGAGGGGAAAGGAGAAGCAGAGTTCCCATTGTCCTCCACATATATCCCATCTGGCTTCTATGGAAATATCATCTGGTCTCCAGTTTCTGGCTACAAGAGGAGATATGGCTCCTTTCTGATCACTATTAGTCTCGTTTCTACTTTCCAGTATCCACTGGGAGTGAGAAGAGGAAAGATGGGCACCTTCCATTATGCCCTACAAATCTACTGTCTGATATCTAGCTGTCAGTATGAAAAGGAGAGAAGAAAAGAGGAGAAGCAGGTACCTTTCATTATGCTCCCTGGGTCTATTACTTGATTTTCATGAAACTTCTGTCTGTTCTTCAGCCTCCAAGGGAATGGAAAGAGGGGAAGTGGGCATCTTCCACAGAGCTCAGTGCCTCTCCTTCATTTCCATGAGTCCCATACTTATTCTCCAATGTCTACATCAAAGAGGAAAGGTGGGTGCTTCTGTGCCGTTACTGTCTCCTGCCTGATCTCCAACTTCCAAATAGAAGAAGAGAGAAGGAAAGACCAGAGGCAGGTACCTTTCATCACATTCCATGGGTCTTCCCCCTGATTTCCAAGAGACTCCTCTGGGTCTGACAAATGTTTGTTCAAGGGAATTCTGATTCTCAGTCTCCAAGGACTATGGGACCCATTGAGGGGCATGGTATGGCAGCCTGCATTAGGGAAGTCAGCAATACCTTAGTAAAGCAATCCAGTTGTAGTGGGTGGCCCTGCTGTGGGGAGAAACTTGCTGCTTTTATGGAAAGACAAGGGAATGCCCACAACCAACTTTTGTTATAGTGTAGCCATTGAAAGGGAAATGAACTTGACAAATTTCCTCTAGTCACCTTGGATCATGGTCAAGGGAAGTTAAAACTACAATGACTCCACCCTCCTCTAGCTTTCCCTGGGATCTCTCTTCTCCCATCAAGGCCAACTCTCGTTCTTACATTAGTTTCCGTGGTCCAGTATGGATTCATTCTCTCAGAAGTGGAGCTCAAAAAGCCTTTGCAGCTTTGTAACCAATTCTTTTCACCTCCTTGATTTTTCCTTACCTTTTCATTTCTGCCAAGTCACTTCCTATACATTTTGATTCTATCTGGAGCAGGAAACATGACTGCGTTAGTGGATAAGAAAAGAGAAGTAAGAAGTAACTAAGTGTAGTTCAACCAAATGACAGGTACACATTGGTCATGTTTAGAATTAGGGTCTTGTCCCCAGAGTCTGTTGTAAAAGGATACCAATTTTACATCCCCTAGCACCATCAGAATTGTCACATAACCAGGATGAATACTCTCACAGTGACATAGTCCTTTTCACATCTACATCACCATCACTTCTGTAGCTCCACAATCCTCAGGCTCACATGGCTATTACCAGCACTATCATCTTCAAGGCCATCACTGTTATAACACCACATTTAGAACATAACCATTACACCTCCAGAATAGGATCCACTTTAACAACTAGCAACAAGCTGCTTAAGCAACAAGCACCAAGTCCTGGAGTTAGCAGGTTGGAGAGGCTGCCTGGCCCCAGCCACAGGACCTTTTACCCCCAGGGACAGTGAATTGGATGTCTGAGCTCGGAAGATTGAGGGGACCTCTTCTGATGAGAAGTACCAGATCCAGCTATGCTGAGGAGAGCAGCAGGGGGCAAGAAGGAACCAACACTCCCCAATGAGTACAGAAGCAGTGGGGCGGGATGCCAATGGCTATGGACATTTACAGGAGGCTGGAGGTCTGGATTTGAGTTCAAGGTCAGAAAGGAGAACTGAACAGGATCAGAGGCCAGAGGCAACATCCCCATTACACCAGGACTAAACATGATTGTAAAAACTAAATTTTTACAAACAAAAAAATGCACAAAGGAGAAAGAATCCAACCATAGAGAGTTACTATGGGAATAGAGATGCCAGGGTTCATCTTCAGAGGAGGACACTGAAGCAAATAAACCCTCTTCTACTCCAAAGAGTAATGTCAAATGGTCCCCTGACCAAAAAGAATTCATTTAAGAACTTAAAAAAAGACTTTACAAATCAAATGAGAGAGAAGGAAAAATTAAAAAGAAAAATAAGAATAACATAAGAAAACCAAGATTATGACAAGAAAGTCAGTCAATTAGAAAAAGAATTTCAGAATTTTAAGGAAGAAAATAACTTCTTGAAAATCAGAATTGGAGAAGGGGAAGTCAGCAAAGTTATAAGGATGTTTTAAAAGTTATGAAAGACATAGAGAAGAAATATATATGTGTGTGTATATATTATATATATATAGATAAAGAATGAAAAAATAGAAGAGAATGTGAAACTTCTCATAAGGAAAACAATGGATCTAGAGAACAGATCAAGAAGAGAAAACACAAGAATAATTGGTCTACCTGAAAGTTCTGATGAAAAAAAGAATCTTGATACAATAATATAAGAAATAATTAAAGAAAATTGTCCCAAAGCATTAGAACAAAAGGGGAAAGCAGAAACAGAAAAAATCCACCAATCACCATCTGAAAGACTTCCTACAAGGAAAACTCACCAAAATATTAGTTACATTCCCAAACTCCCAGAAAGGACAAGATATTATGAGCCACAAGGAAAAAATAATTTATACATGTTGGTACCACAATTAGAATCACACAAGACCTAGCACTGACGACACTAAAAGACTGCAGGTCTAAGAACACTATATTGAGACACAAAAGATCTGGGCCTCTGACCAAAACTATCATACCCACTTAAGTTAAGAATAATTCTGAATGAAAAAAAATGGACATTTTACAAACTGTCAGATGTTCAGAACTCTATTTAATAAAAAAAAAACTCTGAAATCAATAGAAGACTTGAAATATAAGAGGCAAGAGAAATATAAGATATATACAATGACAAATTGCAGGGTATTAAATAAGAATAGAATGTTAACGTGCTATGTATGGAAAATATAAAACCTATGTCTAAGATAGTTATTAGTAATTAGGTAGCTCATAAAAAGATTGGGGTAGACCTGGGTATAATATGACTTCAAAAAAGAAAACCATTCAAGAACAATAAAAATAATAATTATATTATACATATGAGGTAAAAGAGGAAGATCCAATAGAGAAGAACCAGGGGTGAGGTGCTCTTAGTTCTGGAACCTGACTTTTGTTGGGAATCCATTAAAGAGGAGAAAATACATATACATCCAGAAAAGAATAAAAATCTAAATTTAGAAAGAAAGAAAACTCTAAGGTGATAAGGAGGGGAAGAAGATAAAGGAGGGATCTTTGGAGAGCAGGGTGAGAGAATAGATTAAATGGGGAACATAGAAGGGTTTTTAGATTTAGGGGAATGTGACGATAATGGAGGGAGCTTTAGAGGGGAGGGGCAGAATAGGTTAAAGGGGTATATAAAAGGGTGTTTAAATTTAGGGGAATGGGAGAATAAGGGAAAGATTGCTGGAGTAGGGGTAGGTTAAGTTATAGGAGGGTAGTGTAGAAGTAAAGTAGAGGAGTTATGAAAGATACGAAAAAAGAGATATGCACAAACATAGAAACAGATTAGGTGTAGAATCTCTTAGGGAAAGTATAGGCCTATGTATGTATGTATGCATGTATACCTGTATATGTATATGAGTACCTATATATAAATATATTCATGCTCAATTGTAGCCTTGGGGTGGCGGGTAGGTGGGAGGAACGAGGAAAATGGAATAAAGTAAAAAAATGTAGAGCAGAGAACAAAAGAAATCCTACAAGGAAGCAAAGATTGACAGCTTTCATCTTAATATACGTTAATATAAAGGCTTCCTTGAAATGATATTATGGCTATATATTCTGAATCTTCTCCTATATTATGTTGTACACATGATACTTTTTTATTTTATTTAAGTTTAATATTTATATCTATGTTTCTTTTTCTTTTCGTATTATGTACTCAAGTTTTAATATTTGCCTAAAATTGAAAAAAACAATAAAAAAGAAATTGCTTAACATTTGATTGAGAGTCTCCCACAATGACTTTGATTGAATTGAGGAAGGAAATAGGATCTGTTCACATTAGTGAGTCAATAAAAAAGCTTTACGTACCAGAGTCCAAATGAGGGTGCTTTCAACTCTGTCCTGAAACAAGAAAAACAAATACACACTATGGCCGCATCTGAAAATATATGTCTTTGTACATTGTGTCTATTTCCTCTTCGTTGAGGGTAGAATATGAGGGAGGGGGTAAGAAGCTTCATTACAGATACTTTAGAGACATGGCTGCGCATTGCATTGATCAGAGTTCTCAAACATTACAAAGCCAAAGGGTGACTAAAAGAAGCTCACAAATATTTATTTTTGCTTTTCAAAATAACTGTCAAAAACCAGAAAATGGACTTACTTTATATGAGGATGCAGGGGCACTCAGGATTTTCAGTGAACTACTATATACTTATTAGCTATGTGGAACCACAGAATTATTTTCTTAATAATTTTTAATAGCATCCTTAATTTCTGTTATATAGTTATTGTCTTTTCATAAGTAATCATTTTAATAATTATAATATTAACTCTATATTATATAAACATCCTATAATGACTATTAATATTATTTATTTATATTTAATGTATATGTTTATATAATTAAACACTACATATTTATTTTATAAAATATAATTTTTCTTTAATAATTATATTTATTAACTGTTTTCTTAATTTCTAATGATTGAGTTTTAAATCAAGATGAATATAAACAAGAGAAGGAAAAAAGAAGAAAAGAATGTTGTGTGAATTCTTTTTTAAAGCCCTGGCAAAATTTTTATTGTTAACTGTTATTGCAACATGAGTCTTCTGCCAGGTTTTCCACTTCTGGCAAAAGTGAGAAGTGAACTACTGTATATGTATTATTTATGTTGAACAGCAGAATTATTCTCTTAATAATTCTATTAATTTTTCCTTAATTTATTTATTATATAATTATTTTCTTTTAATAAAATTATTTTAGGAATTTTTATATTAACCGTATATTGTATAAACATATTATACTGATTATTAATATCTTTATTTAGATTTTTGTTTATTATATAACATATTTATTTGTGTATTTAAACAATATATTTATTTTATATTACTATACCTATGGTATTTTCACTTTATAATTATCATTATTAACTATTTTCTTAATTTCTAATGATTGATTTGTAAATCAGGAAGAATTTAAACTAGAGAAAGAAAAAAGAATAAAGGATATTGAGTGAATTCTTTTTTAAAGGCTTGGTAAAGGTTTTATTGTTAACTGTTATTGCAACAACATGAGAGAAATCACTTGGGACTCTAATTTGATATTACTATGAGTTCTGAATTCACATAAAAGTGTTTGAATTGTCACTATCAATAATCCACCATTCAAGGAAAATGCCAGAAGCTGCTCAAAGGAGTGTGATCCAAGAACTGCTACAGCTGGATGCTCATGCCTAGGAAAGTTGAGGGGATGACCTTGCATAGGTAAAGGTGGGATCTTGTTGACTCAGTTTCCTCATTGTAGTTTTCCTTTTTCAACAGGACTGTTTAGCACTGACTTGGGAGATTTTTATTTTGGATATGAGACTCCTTGAACTGTACCTTTTGGGTTAATTTCAGGAGCTCATATGTGGATTCCTTCTATCTTTCCTTTGCCTTATGTTTCTAACAAATTTGACTGTTCAAGAATTCTTGAAGTACAGAATCATGACTTCCTTTTAATCATGGTTTTCACAGAGTCTAAGTAATTCTTAAATTGTTTCCCTTTGACCTGTTTTCCAGGTAAGTTGTTTTTGATGTCTGATATCGTATATATTTCCCATGTTTTAAATCTTTTGATTTTGTTCTTCTAATAATTGCTCTCTCGTGGATTCACTGATTTCTGTTTGGGGGAGAGCACTTTTTTAACACTTAATCTTCTATACCAATTGTTTGTTATAATCCAGTGTCATATGATTACCGTCAGCACTAGAACCTTTACTGCCAGATCTCCACCATCATCATTTTCTTATCCCCATGAATCATTATCACATACCCACTAATGATACTTTCACATGCCTACTATCAAAGTCATGTCAAAATTATAAACACTTATATAATCACCATTAGAGATTATATCCCCATCATCAGCAACTTCACCTTGGTAATACACTATTACATATATACCATTAATGTAAAGTTTTAGACCATTCCTAGCCAACCCAACATTTTCATCAATCTTGCTTCATGTTCTTCCAAGGTAAACACAGGGACAAAGACTTTCCTTGACATTTCCCTTCCCTTACATAACTGACTCCTCAATGTGGTCTTCAGGGAAGTGCTAGAAATGTATGCTTACATCAACCTCTTGAATCCTTATACTCAGAACCTCTTTCACAACTTAGCAATACCATCTTCATTTTACAAAAAAATGCTTAGGGGAAGATGGTGGAGTAGGTCAGAAAATGTCAAGCACTCAAGATTGTCCTCCACAAAAAAAAAACAAAAAACAAACAAACAAACATAAAATAGTGCCTCTGGGCAAAAGTAGAGAGGTGAAACAAACAAAGAGGAGGGTCAGAACAGGAGTTCTCTTGGGACAGACGGAGAAGACCAGAAGAAAAATCCCAGGATGAGATTTTCTCCCTGTTAAGAGTAAACACCTCCAGGATAAGATCCACTTTAACAAGTGGAAACAAGTTGCTTAAGCAACAAGCACCAAACCCTGGAGTTAGTAGGTTAGAGAGGCTACCTGACCTGAGTCACAGGACCTTTTACCCCCAGGGACAGTGAATTGGGTGTCTGAGCCCAGAAGATTGAGGGAATGTCTGCTGACAAGGAATGCCAGACCCAGTTATGCTGAGGAGAGCAGCAGGGGGCAAGAAGGAACCAGCACTCCCCAATGAGTGCAAAAGCAGTGGGGCAGGGATGCTGATGGCTGTGGGCACTGACAGGAGGCTGGAGGTCTGGATTTGAGTTCAAGGTCAGGGGGGAGAACTGAACAGGATCAGAGGCCGGAGGCAACATCCCCCATACCACAGAAGTAGATGTGATTATAAAAACTAAATTTTTACAAACACAAAAATGCACAGGCAAAGGAGAAAGAAGCCAACCATGGAGAACTACCATGGGAAGAGAGATGCCAGGGTTCATCTTCAGAGGAAGACGCTGAAGCAAATAAACCCTCTTCTACTCCAAAGAGTAATGTCAAATGATCACCTACCCAAAAACAATTCACTGAAGAATTTAAAAAGACTTTATAAATCAAATGAGAGAGATGGAGGAAAAATTAAAAAGAAAAATAAGAATAACATAAGAAAACCAAGAAGACTGTGAAAAGAAATCCATTCAATTAGAAAAAGAATTCATGGATCTTAAGGAAGAAAATATCTTCTAGAAAATCAGAATTGGACAAGGGGAAGTCAGCAAAGTTGCAAGAGATGTTATGAAAGTTATAGACGACACAGAGAAGAAATTTATATATATATATATATCAAGAATGAAAAATAGAAGAGAATGTGAAATATCTCATAAGAAAAACAACAGATCTACAGAACAGATGAAGAAGAAAAATATAAGAATAATTAGACTACATGAAAGTTCAGGTAAAAAAAGCATCTTGATTGAATAATACAATAAATAAAGTTCTGAAGCATTAGAACAAGAGGGGAAAGCAGAAACAGAAAAAATCCACCAATCACCACCTGAAAGACTTCCTAAAAGGAAAGCGCACAAAAATATACAGTTAAACTCCAAAACTCCCAGACCAAGGACAAAAATATTATGAGCCACAAGAAAACAATTTACATATGATGGTACCATAATTAGAATCACACAAGACTTAACATTGATGACACTATAAATTCACAGGTGTAGAACACTATATTGAAGAGCAAAGGAACTGGGCTTCTGGCCAAAAATATCATACCCACCTAAGTTAATAATAATTCTGAAAGAAAAAAAAATGGACATTTGATCAACGGTCAGATGTTCAGGACTCTATTTTTAAAAAAAACCCAACCCTGAAATCAATAGAAGATTTGAAATACGAGAGTCAAGAGAAATAAAAGATACATACCAATGACTAGCTACAAGGCACTAAATAAGGATAGAATGTTTACCTGTTATGTATGGAAAATATTAAATGTCTATGTCTAAGTTGTTATTAGTAATTAAGTAGCTTATAAGAAAGACTGGGGTAGACCTGGGTATAATATGACTTCAAAAGGGAAAACTGTTGAAGCATAGTTAAAGAGTACTTATCTTATTCAAATGAGGTACAGGAGGAAGATCTAATACAGAGGGGTTGGGGGGGGGGTGCTGTTAGTTCTGGAAACCTACTTTTGTTGGGAATGGATTAAAGAGAGGAAAATACATCTACACCTAGAAAAGTATAAAAAAATCTAAATTTAGAAAGAAACAAAACTCTAAGGGGATAGGGAAGGGGAGAAGATAAAAGAGCGATACTTAGTGAGGAGGGTGAGGGACTAGATTAAAAGGGGGACATAGAAAGTCCTTTAGATTTAGGGGAATGCGAGGACAATGGAGGGAGCTTTAGAGGGGAGGGGGGCAGAATAGGTCAAAGGGGTATATAAAAGGGTGTTTGGATTTAGGGGAACAGGAGGATAAGGGAAAGATTGCTGGAGTGGGGGTAGGGTAAATAATAGGAGAGCAGTATAGCAGGTAGAAGTAAAGTAGAGGATCTGGGAAAGATAGGGAAAAGGAGATAAGCACACACATAAAAACAAGATTAGGTGTAGAATCTCTTAGGGAAAGTATAAGTTCATATACATACATACATACATATACATATACACATACATACACACACACACACACACACACATACACACACACACACACACACACACACACACACACACACACACACATATATATATATATATATATATATATATATATATATATATATATATATATATATATATATATATATATATATATATATATACCTGGATGTATAGATGAGTACCTATACATAAATAAGTCCACGTTCAATTGTAGCCTTGGGGGAGTGGGTAGATGGAGGGAAGGGGAAAAAAAAGAAAAAAGTAAAAAGTGTACAGCAGAGAACAAAAGAAACCCACAAGGAAGGAGAGAAAAGATTGACAGCTTTCATCTTAACGCACAGTACTTAATATTGAAATATTAAATTTCTTGAAATGATGTTACAGCTATATATTCTGAATCCTTTCCTATATTATGTTGTACACATGACATTTTTTATTTTATTTAAGTTTTTTTATTTTATTTAAGTTTAATATTTAAGCTTATGTTTCTTTTTCTTTTTATTATGTATTTAGGTTTTAATATTTGTCTAAAATTGAAAAAGCAACAAAAATGAAATTGCTTACCACTTGATCCAGAGTCTCCCACAATGACTTTGATTGAATCAAGGAAGGAAATAGGATCTGCTCACATTAGTGAGTCAATAAAAAAGCATTCTCACCTAGTTAATGTACCAGACCCCAAATGAGGGTGCTTTCAACTCTGCCCTGAAACAAGAAAAACAAATACACACAATGGCCTCATCTGAAAATATATGTCTTTGTACTTTGTATCTATTTCCTCTGTGTTGAGGGTGGAGTAAGAAACTTCATTATAGGTACTTTAGAAACATGGCTATGCATTGCATTGATCAGAGTTCTCAAATATTACAAAGTCACAGGGGGACCAAAATAAGCTCACAAACATTTGCTTTCACTTTTCACAATAATGGTCAAAAACCATAAAATGGACATACTTTATATGAGGATGCAGGGTCACTCAAGGTTTCCAGTGAACTTGTATACATTTATTAGTTACGTGGAACCACAGAATTATTTCATTCATAAGTTTCTTAATAGTATCCCTAATTTCTTTCTTATATCTTATTTTTTCATAAATAAGTATTTGTATTATTATCTTAGCTGTATATTATATAAACACATTATAATGATTATTAATACTGTTTTTATTTATATTTTTATTTATTATATAATCTATATAATTAAATCCTATATTTATGTGTATTTTATATTATACTTCTATTATTTTCCTTTAATAATTATAGTTATTAACTGTTTTCTTAATTTCTAATGATTGATTTTTAAATCAGGATGAACATATACTACAGAAGGAAAAGAGAAAAAAAGGATGTTGAGTGAATTCTTTTTAAAAGGCCTGGCAAAATTTTTATTGTTAACTATTATTGCAGCAACATGAGAGAAATCACTTGGGACTCTAATTTGATATTATTATGAGTTCTGAATTCACATAAAATTGTTTGAATTATAATTGTCCATAATCCACCATTCAAGGAAAATGCCAGAAGCTGCTCAAAAGAGTGTGATCCAAGAACTGCTACAGGTGGATGCTCACGTCTAGGAAAGTTGAGGAGATGACCTTGCATAGGTAAAGACCTTTTTCAACAGGAATATTTAGCACTGACTTAGGAGATTTTTATTTTGGATGTGAGACTCCTTGGACTTCACATTTTGGGCTAATTTCAGGAGATCATAAGGGGATTTCTTCTATCTTTACTTTGCCTTATGTTTCTAACAAACTTGAAAGTTCATGATCTCTTGAAGTACAGAATCGTAGCTTCTTTTTATCATCATTTTCAGAGAATCTAAGTAATTCTTAAATTATCTCCCTTTGACCTGTTTTCCAGGTAAATTGTTTGTGATGTCTGATATATTTTTATATGTTTTAAATCTTTTGATTTTGTTCTTGTCTTATATGCTCTCTCATGGAATCATTGACTTCTGTTTGAGTGAGTCCACCTTTTGGGTAAGGTTTAGCACTTTATCTTCTATACTACTTGCTTCCAATAACTTCTTTGAGAGATTTTACTTCATTTTTTCTGATTATTTGCATAGTCTTTTTTAAAAACCCATTTTTCCCCTTTTATTCTCCTCTTAAGAGTTGCTTCATATCTACTCCTTGTAGAGAGTCTCTAGATCAACAAGTTTGGAGGGGCAATGATTTCCTGGGGGCTGTGCCAGAAAAAGGCTCTGCCCCTTCTGCACTTTTGGATGAGGTGATTGGCAGTGTTTGGTCTCCCTCAGGGTCACCTTAGATCATCTGATGATCTACAACTCCTAAGGGCACAATTCTTGGATCACGTAATTGTAAAAACCTATTCCAGTAAGTATTTCGTTTGATTCCCAGGATCTTATTTTATCTGGGCCTCCCTTTCAAGGTCATCACTCCAAACCTTGACAGGATTCCATTACATTCCCAGAAAAATAAATATTAATTTGCTAACAACAGATTAAGCATAGCTAACAAACTATACAAGACATATATGGTACTAATAAAAGATAAATAAAAATTAAAGTAAGAAAAATAATAAAATGAGATCATGCAGCAATTAGTAAATACATGAACTAAGACATGTAAGTTCATCAAGGCACACAGTGCATAGTTAATGCTAGCAATGTATTCATTTTTACCTGTTGCTGTTTAGTCATGTCTGACTCTTCATATCTCCATGAACCATTCTGTCCGTGGGGTTTTCTTAAAAAAGATATTGGAATGCATTGCCATTTCCTTCTCCAGTGGATGATTGCAAAGAGAGGGCAATTGAAGTCACTCCAACGTTACACAGCTAGTAAGTGTCTGAGGCTGGATTTGAACTCAGGTCTTCCTGACTCCAGGTCCAGTATTCTATCTTCTGAGTCATCCAGCTGCCCAATTTCACCTTTTCTTGTTGTTCTCTTGTTTCAGTTGCGTCCAACATTTTGGGACCCCATTTGGAATTTTCTTGGCAGAAATACTGGAGTGGCTTCCATTTGCTTCTCCAGCTCATTTTACAGATGGGGAAAGTCAGGCATGCAGGGTTAAGTGAGTTGCCATGTGTCACACAGCTAGTAAGCGTCTAAGGCCAGATTTGAACTGAGAAAGATGAGTCTTCCTGACTCCAGCCCTGACACTCTATCCACTGCAGCGCCACCTAGCTGCCTTCAATTTCACCTACTATATTATAAATTTGTCTAGTCACCACCTGCATAACAATTGCTCTAAGGTTCCCTATGTGAGTCACTGTTCCAGTGCCACTTGATGGTATTGACTGACCATAGTCCTCAGTGGACTATGCTCAAACTGGGCATAAGGAATCAATCGGCCTATAAGTGCTATTAGTTCTTGATAGTATCCAAAGTCTTTCCCTTCCATATACCTACTACAGAAGGAGGGGAGAATCCCAGGCTCCTTGAGTAGCCATTTCCTCTTGTATAATGTAACACTTGTCCAAAACTCGAGTAAAAACCTTCCTCCATAGACACCCTTCCCAGGTGTCTAGCTTCGTATACCTGCTTAATGTCCTGAAACAACTACACCCTGAGACCAAATGCCTGTGTACAATGATAGCCCACCGGAACTTATCAGGTGGGTACAGTGGGAGGAGAAATGGATGCCTTCCACTGTGCCCTGAGTCTCTCTTGTCTAAACTCCACAAGACTTCCGCCTGGTCTCCAAAGTCTAGTCAGAATGGGAATAGGAGGGGAGGGAGTCTTCCATCATGCCATGCATATCTCTGCCCTGATCATGAGCTTCTAATGGAAAGAGGAGAGGCAGCCATCTTCCATCATACCCAATGGGTATCCTGCCTGATTGCCATGAGTCTCCTACCTGGTGTCCAGCCTCTGAATCAAAGAGAAAAGATGGGCTCTTTAAATTGTGCCTTGCCTGTCTCCTGTCTGATCTCTAGGCTCTAGAAGGAAGAGGAGTGGAGGGGACAGTAGAGGACAAGGGAATGTTTTATTATGTGCCACATGTATTCTGCCTGATCTTTATGAATCTCCCTTCTAGTCTCAAGCCCTGGATCTAAGAAAAGATGCAGGTCTTCCATTGTACCCGCAAGAAGCTCCTGCCAGATCTCCCATCACTGGATAGAAAAGGAAGGAGAGAAGAGAAAAAGCCCAGCCTACAAAGGAAAGATGAGAGAAGGAAAGAAGAGAGGCAGATACCTTCCTTCATGCTCCATGGGTCTCCTCGCTGATTTCCATGAGTCTTCTGCCTGGTTTCCAGCCTCCAGTGGCAGTAGACAGAAGGGAGGGGGACATTTTCTATCATGCCCATTTGTTTCCTTCCTGATCTCAATGAGTCTTGTACCTGGTTTTCAGCCTCTTCAGGGAAGAGGAGAAGAGAGAAATGGAGAAGAGAAGCAGAGGCCTCATAATGCTCCACACTTATCCTGTCTGACTTCTATGAGTCTCCCTTCTGGTCTCCAGCCTCTGGCTCCAAGAGGAGAGGTGGGTATCTTTTATTTCTCCTTGCATGTATCCTTCCTGATAGCTATTAGTCTCTTGTCTGGTCTCCAGCATCCACTGGGAATGGGAAGAGGAAAGATGAGCATCATTCCCCTTTTGCCTGCACATCTCCTGCCTGATCTCTATGAGTCTACTGCCTGATCTCCAGTATCTGGTGGAAATGATCAAGGGAGAGTGAAGTGCCTTCCATCATGCCCCATTTTCCTCCTTCTCGATGTCCACTAGTCTCCAACTTCCATACAGTGGGCATTTTTCACTATGAGCTGTCTGACTCCTGCCTGATCACCAGTCTCCAATGGGAAGAGGAGAGATGTAGAGAAGAGAAGCAGGCATCTTTCTTTAAGTTCCACATGTTGCCCTCCTGATTTCCATGAGACTCCTGCTTGGTCTCCACTGTCTAGTGGGAGTGGGAAGAGGGAAGGAGTATCTCCATCCTGCCTCATGCCTCTCCTTCCTGATTTCCACAGCCTCTGGATCAAAAGGCAGATGTGGGTATGTTCCATTGGGTCATGTTCGAATAGTCTCCAAAGGAAAGAGGAAAGGAGAGAAGAGAGTCAGGCACCATATGATCCATATATCACCCTGATTTCCAGGAGACTCCTGCTTGTCTCTAGTGTCCAGTGGTATTGGGAAGTTGAGAGGTGGACATCTTCATCATGCCTCTTGCCTCTCCTTCCTGATTTCCACAGCCTCTGGATCAAAAGGCAGAGGTGACCATATTCCATTGGTTCATATCTGAATAGCCTCCAAAGGGAAGAGGAGAGAAGGATAGAGCAGAAGCAGGTGCCTTCCATCATGCTCCATGGGTATCCTCTCTGATTTCCATGAGTCTCCTGCTTGATCTTCATGAGTCTTTTACCTGATCTCCCACCTCTCCTGAGTGAAAAGAGGAGAAGCAGGTGCCTTCCATCATGCCCAATGCATCTACTTCTTCATCTGCATGAATCTCCTGCCTGGTCTTCACCATCTGAATTGAAAAGGAGACATGGATACTTTCCATTGTGCCCTGCATATTCTCTGCCTTATCTGGAGCAGCAAGCACCTTCTGAGTCTTCCTTCATGATTTCCATGAGTCTTCTTCATGTCTATGAATGTTCTGCCTGTGTCCAGCCTTGGGTGAAGTGGGAAGAGGTGAGGTGGGCAACTTCCATTGTGTACATTCCTCTCCTTTATGATGCCCATGACTCTCCTTCCTGATTTTCAGCCTCTGCAGGGAAGAGGAGAAGAGGAGAAAGGAGAAACAGAGGCCACATTGTCCTCTACATCTATCCCATATGACCTCTATGAAAAGGTCATCTGATCTCCAGTCTCTGACACCAAGAGGAAAGGTGGGTCCTTTCTGATCGCTATTAGTCTTCTTTCTGGTCTCCAGCATCCACTGGGAGTGAGAAGAGGAAAGATGGGCACCTTCCATTATGCCCTACATATCTCATATCTGATATTTAGCTTTCAGTGGGAAAAGGAGAGAAGAAAAGAGGAGAGGCAGGTACCTTTCTTCATGCTCCCTGGGTCTCTTCCCTGATGTCCATGATTCTTATGTCTGGTCTCCAGCCTCCAGTGGGGGTGGGAAGAGAGGAAATGGGCATCTTCCATAATGCCCCACACCTCTCATTCTTGATCTCCATGAGTCTCATACTTGGTCTCTAGACTCTAGATCTAAGAGGACAGGTGAATACCTTCCATGTGCCATGGCTGTCTCCTGCCTGATCTCCAGCTTCCAAATGGAAGAAGAGAGAAGGAAAGAGCAGAACCAAGTACTTTTCATCATGCTCCATGTGTCTTTCCCCTGATTTCCATGAGACTCCTACCTGGTCTCCATGCTCCATATCTAAGACGAGAAGTGAATACCTTCCACGTACCATGTGTTTCTCCTTATCGCCAGCCTCCAAATGGAAGAAGAGAGAAGGAAACAGCAGAAGCAGGAACCTTTCATCATGCTTCATGGGTTTTCCCCTTGATTTCCATACAATTCCTAGTTGGTCTTCATCCTTCAGATATAAAAGGAAATGTGGATACCTTCCATGTGCCGTGACTATCTTCTGTCTGATCTCCAGCCTCCCAATGGAAAAAAGAGAGAAGGAAAGAGCAGAGCCAGGCTCTTTCCATAATGCTTTCTGGGTCTCCTCCATGATCTCCATGAGTCTCCAATCTTGTCTCCCTGGTCTCCAGCTTCTAGATCTAAGAGGAGAGGTGGATACCTTCCATTTGCCATTGCTGCCTCCTGGTCTCTAGCCTCCAAATGGAAGAAGAGAAAAGGAAAGAACAGAAACAGGCTCCTTTCATAATGCTCCATGATTTCCATGAGTCTCCTACCTGGCTGACAGTCTCTAGTGGGAGTGGGATGACAGGAGGTGGGAATTTTCCATTATGCCCTGTGCCTCTCCTTCCTCATCTCTATGAGCCTTATACTTAGTCTCCAGATTCTGGATCCAAGAGGAAAGGTGGGCATCTTCCATCAAATTCTGGTGGGAGTGGAAAAAGGAGAATATGGTGCCCTGTTCATCTTCTTCCTGATCTCAATGTTTCTCCTGTCCAGTCTCCAGCCTCTGCAATGAAGATAAAGGTTAGGCCCTGTCCATTGTGCCCTGACTCTGTATCTTCCCAGATCTCCAGCCTCTATAGGGAAGAGGAGAAAAGCAAAGAGGAGAGGCAGTAGCCTTCCATCATGTTCAAAGGGTCTACTGCCTGATCTCCTGTCCAATATTCAACCTCTGAATGTAACAGAAGAGTCAAACACCTTCCATTGAGGCCTAATGATCTCCTGACCTTTCTTCAGTCTCTGGAGGGGAGAAAAAAAGAGGAAAGAAGAAAGGTAGGTGCCTTCCTTCATGCATGTCCTGCATGGTATCAAGGTTTCTATTGAAAGAAATGTGCCATTCCACCATACTTGGCTCCTATCACTGAGTTAAGGGGAGATGTCATTCCGTTAAATTCCAGAATAGTCTTTTACCTTTGGGTAAGTAGAGTATCACCACTCCTTCTGCTCAAGATTCCTAACCTCTCAACTGATCTGCCTAAAGCTCTGAAGTGACTCTACTATGAGGTTATAATTCTATTGATTTTGAAAATCTCTCTAAACTTTTCACTTAGTGATTAACAAACTCCTGCCTAGTCATATCCTTCCCATCTGTAGATCACCATCCAAACCCTGTGCCACACCCCTCATTACTGGATTCCTTATTGCCATTCTCCTCAACTCTTTCCCCAGTATTCCAAACAAAAGATCCCTTCCACTGTGCTCTCTGCAATGCCTGCTTCATTGACAATTTCATCTTAAATCCTTTCCTCTCCCACTTTTTCCATCTTTTGTCTCTTACTGAGACATGGTTCCCTTTTGATGACATGGTCTCTCTGGCCACCCCTTCCACTCATTCTACTTGACTCACTGGTCTAGAAGAGAAAGTTGGAATATTCCTTTCTCTTCCCTGTTACTTCCAGGTTTATCCCCAACCACCATGACTCAGTAATCTCTCCTCCTTTGAGGTAAGTGCAACTTACATCAACCACTCAGTAAAAATCTTGGTAAGTGGGCAGAGCCAAGATGGTGGAGTAGAAGGACAGACCTGCTGTAGATCTCTCCCCACAGCCCATAAAATACCTGTAAAAATGACTCTAAGCAAATTCTAGAGCAGCAGAAGGCACAAAAAGACAGTGAAAGAGATTTCCAGCATAAGACATCCTGGAAGGTCGATAGGAAAGGTCTATTACATCAGACTCTGAGCACAACACAGCTCAGCCTTGACTGCACAGCATGGCATGGACAGGACTAGAGTAGGCTTCAGGCCATGGAATCAAGGGCAGCAGCTGCAGTTCCAAGATTTCTCAACCCACAAATGCCAAAGACAGCTTCAAAGTTCAGTAAGAAACCTCTTTCACATGGGTGAGAGAGGAGTGTGGTCTGGCCCCAGCACCAGCCCCAGGGCGGCAGCAGCGCCCACTTTTGGAGCCCTCAGCCTAAAGAACCTGGGGGAATTGAGCTGCTGATCTGAGTCTCAGTTCTGAGTGGAAGTCCCGGGATGAGGAGGAGTGCTGGCGTGGTGGAACTGGTGGCAATGGTGGAGAGACCCTGCCACAGATCCTGGCCAGTTAAGAGTGCTTGTGGTTGCTCCCAGACCAGAGTGCAGGCCAGCAGTGAAGTAAACTCCTCTCCCTTGTGGAGGAAGTGAGAGCTTACAGGTCCCTAGAGTATACCTTCCACTTGAAAAAGGACTCAAAAGTCAAGTAACTAGCTGGGAAAATGCCCCCAGAAAGGGAATAAAATAAGACTATACAATGTTACTTTCTTGGTGAAAAGGTATTTTCTTCCATCCTTTCAGAAGAGGAAGAACAAAGCATGCCATCAGAGGAAGATATTAAAGTCAAGGCATCTACATCCAAAACCTCCAAAAAATATACGCAATGATCTCAGGCCATGGAAGAGCTCAAAAAGGATTTTGAAAATCAAGTAAGATAGGTGGAAGAGAGATTGGGAAGAGAAATGAGAGCGACGCAAGAAAATCATAAAAAGTAAGTCAACAGCTTGCTAAAGAAGACCCAAAAATATGCTGAAGAAATTAACACCTTTAAAAATAGACTAGCCCAAATAAATAGGATAAAAGAGGTCCAAAAAGTCAATGAGGAAAAGAATGCTTTAAACAGCAGAATTGGCCAAATGGAAAAGCAGGTTCAGAAGCTCACTAAAGAAAATAGTTCTTTAAACATTACAATGGAGCAGATGGAAGCTAATGACTTTATGAGAAACCAAGAAATTATAGAGCAAAAACAAAAGAAGGAAAAAATAGAACACAATGTGAAATATCTCATTGGAAAAACCACTGACCTGGAAAATAGATCCAGGAGAGATAATTTAAAAATTATTGGTTTACCTGAAAACCATGATCAAAAAAGAGTCTAGGCATCATCTTCCAAGAAATTATCAAGGAAAACTGCCCTGATATTCTGGAACCAGTGGTTAAAACAGAAATGGAAAGAAGTCACCTATCACCTCCTGAACGAGATTCCAAAAGGAAAACTCCCGGGAATATTGTAGCCAAATTCCAGAGTTCCCAGGTCAAGGAGAAAATATTGCAAGCAGCCAGAAAGAAACAATTCGAGTATTGTGGAAATACAAACAGGATAACACAAGATCTAGCAGCTTCTACATTAAGGAATCAAAGGGCCTGGAATATGATATTCCGGAAGTCAAAGGAAGTAGGATTAAAACTACCCAGCAAAACTGAGTATAATACTTCAGGTGAAAAAATGGTCATTCAATGAAATAGAGGACTTTCAAGCATTCTTGATGAAAAGACCAGTGCTAAAAAGAAAATCTGACTTTCAAACACAAGAATCAAGAGAAGCATGAAAAGGTAAACAGGAAAGAGAAATCAGAAGGGACTTACTAAAGTTGAACTGTTTACATTCCTACATGGAAAAATAATATTTGTAACTCTTGAAACTTTTCTCAGTATCTGGGTAGTTGGAGGAATTACACACACACACACACACACACACAGAGAGAGAGAGAGAGAGAGAGAGACAGAGACAGAGAGAGAGACAGAGACAGAGAGAGAGACAGAGAGCACAGGGTGAGTTGAATAGGAAGGGATCATATCTAAAAAATAAAACTAAGGGGTGAGAGAGGAATAGATTGGGAGGAGAAAGGGACAAATGGAATGGGGCGAATTATTTCTCATAGAAGAGGTAAGAAAAAGCTTTTCCAATGGAAGGGGATAGGGGCGACATCAGAGGGAAAAAGTGAAGCTTATTCTCATCACATTTGGCTCAAGGAAGAAACAACATGCACACTCAATTTGGTATGAAAACCTATCTTACACTACAGGAAAATAGTATATTTCCCTCCATCCTATCCTGCCCCTCCTTTCTTCTATTCTCTCTTTTGACCTTGTCCCTCCCCACGAGTATTTACTTCTAATTGCTCCCTCCTCCCATTTGCCCTCCCTTCCATCATCCCCCCCACCCTGCTTAATCTCTTCTCCTCTACTTTCCTGTAGTGTAAGATAGGTTTTCATACCAAATTGAGTGTGCATGTTGTTCCTTCTTTGAGCCAAATGTGACGAGAATAAGCTTTTTCTTGCCTCTTCTATGAGAAATAATTTGCCCCATTCCATTTGTCCCTTTCTCTTCCCAATCTATTCCTCTCTCACCCCTTAGTTTTATTTTTTTAGATATGATCCCTTCCTATTCAACTCACCCTGTGCTCTCTGTCTCTCTCTCCCTCTCTCTCTCTCTGTATATATACATATATATACACATATGTGTGTGTGTGTGTAAGTCTCAGACCACAGTGACTCTTCCAAACCTTTTCATCCTTTCTCAAAGCTTTTATTTTTATTAATACATTTTTGTTTATCTTTTATATTTTTACTTTACTTTTACTTTACTTTAAAATATCAAAGAATAAAATAAGTTTCAAGGAAATAATCCTCCCAGATTGACTGGCACAATTAGAACATTAATAAGTCATAAGGGCTAAATTGATGGCTGCCACGCTTATGATTTAGTTCTAATTTCCCCCACTTGACTGGCGCCACTACCACATGAGGTTGGTTGGTGAAAGTTTACAGGGGTTGAGTATGCCAGTCTGTTATCAGCCATTGACAATGGTGCACTGTGTTTCTGTTTGAAGTGGAATTTGTGAGTAGTTGCACAGCTTGACCATATTTTTTAATTCTGTCTGCTTAACAGCCCATCATATCAAAGAAGACCAAGAGAACACTGAAGGAAGAAAACAGACTTTTTAATGAGGATTGGGAATTGCAATATTATCTCGTTTCAGCTAAAGTGAAGATGATTTGCTTGCTTTATGATACTGCAATATTAGCACTAAGAAAATTCAATGTTAATCAGCAATATAGCACTCATAAGGACCACAGATGTTTTAAATTAGAGAGAGGTAAGAAAGGTTGCATTACAGAAATTAAAAGATGCAAAGCAAATGCAAAGACAATTCTTTCAAGTAGCAATAAGACTTAGAAATAATGCCACTGAAGCAACTTATAAAGTAGTTTATATACTCGGGAAATTGTGAAAGAATACATTTTTGAAATTATAGGATGCTTAGACCCTGATAACGTTTCAAAGCACAAACAACTGCCTCTTTCAAAGAGAACCATAACTGGTCAGCAGCATGAATTAGTCTTCAACTTAACAGAACAAAAGGAAAATATGTATTATTCAATTATTATTCAATCGTTTTGGTGAATCAACTAATACTACTGACTCAGCACAGGTTTTATACTTCATTCAGTTCATAACAGAAAATTTCTTTTGCTATGAAGAGTTACTTGCATTGCACACTCTTACAAACCAAACACAGGGAACAGATATCTTCAGCAACTTTCAAGATAAAAGTCGTGCAGTTGGACTGAATTCGGTAAATGTAGTGAGTGTATGTACAGATGGTGCACCTTCCACGACAGGAAAACGTGAAGGGTTTATTGCATAGAAAAAATAAGTATTAACAAATTCAGATGCTCTCATTTCTTTTCATTGTATCTTGCGTCAGAAAAATCTCTGCACTAAAGCTACTATTTTAAGTGACACTTTGCAACAAGTTAGAAGTATTGTTAACTCTATTCATGCAAATACAACACCACATCATCAGTTTCGTAACGTGCTTAAGTTGAATGATGAGATATTCAGTATGGATTTGCCATATCATTCTAAAGTGCTTTGGCTGTTGCCAGGGACAGGTGTTAGCCAAAATTTTCTCTCTTCAAGAACAGATATTTAAATTGTACAAAGAACAGAATCAGCCATGTGAATTATTGAAAGAGGATTTCTACGGGAATCCTGCATTTCTGTGTGATATTTTGTCAAACCAAAACAACTTGAATATTTCTTTGCAAGGTAAAAAGTAAGTCTATATATGATATGTGGCAAAAAATAAATCTAACCATTTTGAAAAAACACTTCTTTGAAAAGAAATTCAGATAAACATTTCTCCCAGTTAGCAAAGGTCATTGATGAGCAGTATGATATATACAAATCATTTGAAGAACATGCAACTGTTATAGATTTATTAATTGGAGAATACAATGAAAGGTTCACTGACTTGAGAATCCTGACATCACACTCAAATTAGCATTTCAGCCTGACTTCGTTGATCTCACCAAGGCACCTAAAGAACTACAAATGAAATTGATTGAGCTTTTAGTAGATGACATTTTAAAGTCATTGTTTGATGCTAAGAAAGATTCAATTGAAAAGTAGAATACCCACGCCCTTGGCAACATGCCCAAAAACACTTTCTTGCTTTTCAACCACTTATTGCTACAAATCTACATTCCCCTACCTGGCCCAAATCAAGACGCCCTTAAATTACAAAGGACTGATACCCATCTAGAGGATCAACTGAAATTATGGATCTCCATGCTGAAGCCAAATATTCAAATACTTTCCAACAAAAAGCAGACATGACAAAGTCACTAAAAGGTTAGTTAACTTTAAAATGAACAGTTTTCATCTTCTGAAATTAAGCACATAGTAGTTAATTTTTACAAAATAATCAACAGTTTTAAGTACAAGTAATTGAAGTTTCTTGAATGCAGCCTTATTTAATTACAGCTAAATATTAACGCGACCCACCCCTATCCTATCCCATCATTCTCTCCCCATCCCATTGATTCTAAAACTAAATACCAAAAATACCTTATGAATATTCAAGCAAATTTTTAAAAATAAATATTAGCAAATAGGATACAGCAACACATATAAAATGTTTTATAGCATGAACAGGGAGAATTTAAACCAGCAGTGCAAGCTGGTTCAATATTATGATCATTACAAACATAATAGAAAAAAATTAATAAGAAAAACATTCAGAATCACGCAATTATATCAATAGATGCAGAAAACTCTTTTGATGAAATGCAAAAGGCATTTTTTTTTGTTTAAAACAACAGCGCTAAAAAGAATAAGAACAAATGGATCTTCTTTACTATGTAAACAGTATTTATTTGAAAAAAGACCCCATTATTATATGAAATGGAGATAAAGTCAAGGTCCTTAAATAATTCAAGGACAAAACAAAGATGTACATTTCAACTGTGATTATCTGATACAGTGCTAAAACCGAAAATAACCAAGAAAAAAATTAAGGAAGTAAGCACTGGAAAAAATGAGACAAAATTATCACTTTCAGCAGATGGTAACACTGTTCTACATGGAGAACCCCAGAGAGTTAATGAAAACATTAACTGAAACCATAAATAGCTTCAACACTGCAGCAGCATCTAAATGCACACAAATCTTTAGCTTTTCCATATATTATCCAAAAAAATCAAGAAGATAAAAAAATAGAATATTCACTCAAAAATGGCATGTATAAAATATTTAGAAGACTACCTACTAAGACACACACAAGAACTATAAAAATACAACTGCAAATTAATCTTTACAGAAATAAATGCATAAGTAGAGAGATATTAATTGCTCATGATTGGGTCATGCTAATATAATAAAAATGGCAAAGCTACCTAAATCAATTTACTTATCTCATGCCACAACAATCAAAAGATTGCCAAAAGATTACTTTAGAAAGCAAGAAAAAGAAGAACAAATTTTATCTGGAGGAACAAAAATTGAGGGATGTAAAGGGACTAATAAAAAATAGAAAGGAGTTCGATTTAGAAGTACCGGGTGTCAAACTGTACTACAAATTATTACTCATCAACACTGGCACTAGATAATTCATACAAAAGTCAATCAGGAAAAGAGATTAGGTATACAAAGCTTGGAAGCAAATCGACACGGTAAAATCATACTATTTAATAAACTCCCAAACTGAAACTACTGGGGTAAAAACTTTTAGGAAACATGGAAATCCATCTGTTAGAAATCAGATTTAGATCTCACACCATATAACATATAACAATAAACTCCAGGTAAAGCTTCTAAAACTAAAAAAGAGTCACATCATAAATAAATTAGAGAAGGAAAGAAGGAAATGCTTTTTACAATTATGGACAGTATAGAGTTTGCTATTTCTCATACATGACACTCCTACCTCTGTGCCTTTTACCTCTCACGCCTAGAATGCATTTCCTCCTTAATTCTATCTTCTCTTTCTGCAAGAGTCAGTTCAAGCACCACTTTTTTTTTATAAAGGTTTTCCTGAATAAATGTTCTACTTCTCACATTAACTTTTCTTTAATTACTTTGTATGTGTTTGAATTTGTATATATTTATTTATTTGTATTTTATATATGCCATGTATATTTTTATGTACCTCTAGTCTCGCCCATTAGAATTTAAGGTACCTAAGACAGGGCCTCTTCCCCTTCTTTTCCTTCCCTTAAGATGGTGGAGTAGCAGGAAGTACACCTAGCTCCTCCTCCCCAACCTCCCCTACAAAGATCTAGAAGGCCCACCAGACTGAATTCTGATCAGGAAATCCAATAAAAAGTCACAGTTAGTCATTTTTCCAGCATAGGATAACTTAGAGAAAGAGATTGGTCTGTGGACACTTTGGAAAGAGTCTAGCCAGGAGCACATCAACTATGGGCATTATAGTGCCCAGGGAATTAAAGAAAGCCAAGAGTGGGCACCAAGAGAGGAGGTAACAGAGCAGGAAGAGATCCTAGGGGACCCTTGAACCAGCACAGGATGCAGGACCAGGTGCTGCCTGGCAGCTCTGTCACTCACTGCCTTGTTCTGGGGCAGACTGAGTGAGGAGATCTGCATGTGGGGGTGGCACAGAGGAGCGGTCCCTAGCAGGCCTTAGCTATGTGCCAAGCTTAGAAAAAGTACTGAAGCAGAGAGTATCCCTGCGGTTCCAATGTCAGAAGCAGAACAGGTACTCAGATCTAGCCTCCAGGAAGTAGAATAGCTAGTAGGAGTCCCAGACCAAAGGGAAGGTTATACAGTCACTCTGAACCTTCAGACAGGAGTGGGCCTATATTGACTGCATACAGCAGCAATCTACTAAAATGCACAACCAAGGATAAGCCAACAAATCCAAACCTGGGTGAAAAAATTACAGAACTTAGGCCAGGAGGGAATCAAGCAGATTTTGCCATGGATTCCATAACTTTCTGAACACTGAATACTGGCAGGCAATCAGCTCAAGATGTGAAAGCAATAAGAAAGATGTAAGAATGGAAGCTCAGAACAGACACTCCTCCCCAAAATATGCAAAGATCAGAACTAATAAAGTCCAGAGTCAAGGTGTAGGCTTGAATAATGTGCAAATCAAAAAATATCTCACTGTAAAGAGCTATTATAGCAATAGGGAAGCTCAAGATACAAACCCAGAAGAATAAAATTACTCAAAAAATACCTACAATCAGAGCCTCAAAGAAAAAATGGAGATTGGACACAACTTCAACTAGAGTTTCTGGAAGACCTGAAGCAAGAACTTAAAAAATTAAAAAGGTAAAAATGATTAGAAAAAAACCAAAATGATACCAGTAAAGGAAAAACATATAGAAAAATGAGAACTATAAAAACACAGTCTCATATCCAATGAAACTACAAATTCCAGTGATTCTAAACGCCTGGAAATCATACTCCAAACATTTCCCATCTCCAACCAAACAATTCATTATTCTCATTAATTCACTTACATGAAAGTTCTTTTATACGAATACTTTACTTTTTCCCCAATTACATGTAAAAATTTTTGACATTTGTTTTTTAAGAATTTTGAGTTCCAAATTCTCTCCTTTCTTTCCTTCCCTCCCTACCTTCCTGAGATGACAAGCAATTTGATATAGGTTATACATGTTCAATCATGCAAAATATATTTCCATATTAGTCATGTGAAAGAAAACAGACCAAAAAATATGAAAAAATTTTTAAAAAATGAAAAATTGTATGTTTCAGTCTGCATCCAGTCTGCTCCATCAATTCTTTCTCTGGATCACCTGAAAGTTCTAACCAAAGACCACTCATCTATTCCATGGTACCTGCTGGAATTCTGTTCAATAGGCAACAAACTTCCCTTCATCCTAAAGCTTTTCCTCTCCCACTCTGTCCATCTTCTAGCTGTTAATGAAATCCAGCTCTTCTTAATGACAGTCTCCTTGGCCACTCTTTCCAGTACTGGTTGAACCTTCACTGACTCCCTTCAGCTCACTGGTTGAGGTAGGGGAGTTAGACTACTCCTTGCACCCCACTGCTACTTCCAGGCTTTCCCTTTACCTTCATCACTCAGTAAAATCTCTTCCTTTGAAGTTTATACTATTCAACTGTACTACCCAATCCAAATCCTCATAGCTTTTGTCTATATATGGTCATTCTCTCTCTTCTTCAATGAGCTTAGTACATGGCTCTCAATTTTGCTTTCTTCCTCAATTCCTACCTTCATACTAGGGGAATTCAATATATATATATATATATATATATATGTATGTATGTATGTATGTATGTATATGTATATATATATTGTATATATATATGTATATGTATATATATATATATTGACTCTCCCTCAAACACCCTAATCACTCGCTCCTCAACATACTAATTTCCCATGATCTACTCCTCTATCCTACTTTAGCCATACATAAAGACCTTGCCATCACCCACAAATGCACCACTACCATATTTAAGAATTCTAAAGTCCTCTTATCCAACCATAATCTATTGGCTTTCCCCCTCTCCCTCTGCCTTCCCTTATGAAATCCTACATGTTGTGCATACTGTGACCTCCAATCTCTTGACCCTTCAATTTGTACCAGGCCACCTCCCCTGAATAAGCCACTCTCTCTCCTCTTTTCCACATCTTGACCACTTGATGAACTAATCTAACTCTGCACTGTCCTCTTCTCTTGAGACCCTAGCCCCCTTATCTTTTCAACAATTGCACCCAGCCAAGCCTCAGCCTTGGATAACTCCTACACACATGCTGAAGGTGGGGAAAATCATGTAATCGTTCTGACTGGCTACCATATCTTCCTCATCAACTCACTTTCCTGTTGTCCACAGTAGCTCTTGCAAACCTTTTCATCTCTCCTCAAACTTTCTATGGCTCCTCCTCTCCCCCCATCTTGCTTCTTATTTTACCAAAAATAAAAAAAAAAGGTCATTCTCCATGAGCTCTGTCTGCTCCCCTCTTCCTCATCTCATCACTCATATGTCTTCCACAACTATCTCCTCCTTTACCCCTTGTCTCACATGATGAGGTGGCCTAACTCCTTACCAAAGCTAACCCCTCTGCTTGCTCAAGCAGTCCCATTCTATCCTGTCTTGTCCAACAAATTGCCCCCTCTGTCATCCCCACTCTATCACTTATTTTCAACCTCTCCCTGACTATTGGCTCATTCCCTTTTGCCTACTCACATGTCCATGTCTTCCCCATCCACAAAAAACCCTCACTTGACCTTTCATCCCTGCTATCTTCCTATATCTCTTCTGCCCATTGTGACTAAACTTGAAAAGGCCATCTACAATTTCTATGTGCCTCCACTTTCTCTCTTCTCATTCTTCTTAACTCTTCATAATCTGGTTTCCCACCTTATCAATCCAATGAAACTTCTCTCCAAAGTTTCCAACGATCTCTTAATTGCCAAAACCAACAGCCTCCTCTCAATCCTCATTCATTTTGATTTCTCTACAACCTTTGACACTGTTGATCACTCTCTCCTCTTTGATACTCTCATCTTTCTAAGTTTTCAGGGCTCTACTCTCTGCTGATTCATCTGCTATCTACCTAGCTATTCAGCGTAAGTCTCCTTTGCTGAAACCTCATCCATACCACACCTTCTGGGTGCCACAGAGTTCTGTCCTGGGCCCTCTTCTCTTCTCCCTCTACACTACTTGATGTTCTTGCTAGCTCCCATGTATTCAAGTATCATCTTTTTGCTTATGACTCTCAGATCTACCTACCCACCCTAGCCTCTCTACTGACCCCCAGTCTCACATCTCCAAATGCCTATTAGATGTCTTGAACTGGATGTCCAGCAGACATTTTAATCCAACATGTCCAATATGGAACTCCTAATCTTTCCCCCTAGATCCTTCCCTACCCTCACCTTTCTTATTACTGTAGAGGGCAATATGATCTTCCAAGTCCCTCAAGCTCACAAACTAGGTGTCATTCTCAATTCCTCATTATCTCTCACTCAATCAATCCAAGGTGTTGCCAAGGCCTGTTGATTCCATCTTCTCTCCTCTGACACTGTCATCACTTTGGTACAGGCCCTCATCACCTCATCCCTGGTCTATGGGTGACTCTATCTGTCTCGAGTCTTTCCCCACTCTAGTCCACCCTCCATTCACCCACCAAAGTGATTTTCATAAAACTCAAGTCTGTATCACCTTACTATTCAATAAACCCTAGTACTTCCTAACATCTCCATAATCAAATACAAAATCTTCTGATATTCAAAACCCTTTACAACCTAGCTGCCTCCTACCTTTTCAGTCTTCTTACACCTTACTCCCTGCCTTGTACTCTTCTGTACGCTAGCCTCCTTTCTGTTCCACTAACAAGACACCCCATCTCTTGGCTCTGGGAATTTTCTCTGTTTCTCTCCCATGCCTAGAATGCTCTCCCTCCTCCATCTCTTTCTAATGGCTTCTCTGGCTTCCTTCAAGTTCCAGCTAAAATCTTATTTTCTACAGGAAGACTTTCCCAAACCCTTTTCATTCTAGTGACTCTCAATTATTTCCTATTTATCCTGAATATAGCTTGTTTGTACGTATTTATTTGCATGATGTTTCCCTCATTAGATTGTAAGCTCCTTAAGGGCAGGGGGCTCTTTTGCCTCTTTTTGTAACCCCAGCACTTAGCACAGTGCCTGGCACATAGTAGGTGCTTAATAAATGTTGACTGACTGTCATATTCCCACTTTAATGTCTTATCCCCAACATCAGTATTATCATATCCTGATCACTAGGACCATCAGGATCACCTTCAAATCCCTATAGTCAGCACTGTCACCTTCCTACCAGCATCACTATCACATGCCAATGGTTAGCATTCTGACATCACCACTGTGAGCATCATCACATCCTCAGTACCATTATTTTAATAGCAACAGCAACCTCTCTTTTACACTCACATTCACAAACAGCAGCAGTGTCACATGACCATGATCAGCAGTGTCACTGCTCACCCGGTACTATCACATCAGCACTGCTTAAACCCCCGCAATGACTATTTTATTGCCGCTAGGGGGTGCCATAGTACCAAGCTTGGAGTCAGGAAGACATCTTCCCTGAGTTCAAATGTGACCTCAGTCATTACTAGCTGTCTGACCCTGGGCAAGCCACTTCACCCTGTTTGCCTCAATTTTCTCATCTGTGAAATGAGCTGGAGAAGGAAATGGCAAACCATTCCAATGTTTTTGCCAAAAAATACCAATTCAAATGGGGTCACAAAGAGTTAGACAGGACTGAAACAACTAAACAAATAATTTTCCAGATTAAGACCCAAAGGGGCAGCTAGGTGGCACAGTGGATAGATAGAGTGCTAGATCTGGAGTCAGGAAGATCCGAGTTTGAATTTGCCCTCAGTCAATTAATCTAGACAAGATTCATCTTCCTATGTTCTAATTCGGCCTCAGACACTTACTAGCTGTGTAACCCTAGGCAACTCACGTCACTCTGTTTGACTCAGTTTCCTCAGCTATAAAATAAGCTGGAGAAGGAAATGGCAAATCACTCTAGCATTTTGGCCAAGAAAACCCCAAAAGGGGTCACAAAAAGTCAGACCTGACTGAAAAAAATGACTGAACAACACAATGATTTTCATTATGACCATAACTGTCAAATACTGAAAATCATCAGTGTCCTATTCTGACCATAAGCACTGTGATATCACCACTATCATATGCTCATTTCCAGTGTCACATTGCTGCAATCAGCACTCTTTCATCACTGCTATGAGCACTTTTATTACCATTTCAACACTAGTCTTATCTACAATTTCAACACCTCTACTTAAAACACTTGTACATCCCTTTCATGAAATGTCAGCATTGTCATATTACTATATGGCATACCATATCACTACCTTCAATAACGTCACAACACTTATTACTGTAAAATCCCCATCACTGAATCATCACTGAGCTCTTTACTGTCATGTAACCATCAGCATTATTACATCCTCCCACAAAATACTGTCACAACACTATCAAATCACTAACAATGTCACATGACCACAATAAGCACTGTCTTAAACCCATCAGCACTGATGTCATATCCCCAATATAATACTTGTCACTTCACTGCTATGAACCCTTTCATATTACCTGGATCACAATTCCAGATAAGTCCAAGCTAGCTTTTATTACGCTATCAAGATTTAATTTGAAGGATGGGAAACAGCTGACAGTATAGCCTACTGGAGTGTCCAACTACTAAAACCAAATCATATTATGTATAGATTGAGTTGAAAGAAGTCTTTGCCACAAGTTTGGGCAGACAAAATAAAAACAGACACATCTGCATTACTGACCATGCAGCATTTAGTTGGAGGTAGAAGCATTGCTGTTGAAAAGAACACTTGTTGCCTTCTCCAGGCTGATCATATTCCCCAATCTCCCCCAGGGAAGGTTATTCTATACATAAGCAAGGGGACCCATGACTTTAATGGTAGCCTCCTCTAGTTTTTTCTTGGGACCACTCATCTTTCATTCAAGTCAACTCTTATTCTTATAATTTCCTTGGTACATCTGTTAATAGTCACCCTCCCAGGAACTTAGGGAAAACAGACACATCAATATACTCTTGATGGATCTGTGAATTGGTCCAGCCCTTCTGGAAAGCAATTTGAAACAATGCACTCAAAGTTACCAAACTGTACATTCGTTTTGACTCACCAACATCACTACCATGACCATTATATGAAAGAGATCAAAGAAAGAGGAAAAGGATCCACATGTTCAAAAATATTTACGTAGCGCTTTTTTGATGGCAAAGAATTGAAAATTAAGTAGGCCCCATCAACTGAGAAATGGTAGAACATATATGATATATGAATGTAGTGTAATTCGATTGTATTTAAAAATAATTAAATTAATCTTTTCAGAGAAACCTGGGAAGATTCCCCATGGTTTGATGCAGAGTGAAGTAAGCAGAACTAGGAGAACAATTTCTATTATAACAAGATTGGAAAAATGAGTAACTTAGAAAAATCTAAGAACTATTAAACATGACACTCAATCATGATTGAAGAGGACCAATGGGGAAGACTAATACTCACCTCTTGACGTAGAAGCAATGGACAAAATATGCAGAATGAGACATACATTTTTGGACATGATGATTGGGGGAATTTGTACTGCTTTACTACACATTTTTGTTGATAAGGGTTTGTTTTTCTTCTTTATTTTAGTCATTGGAAGGGTGAATGGAAGAGAGAGAAAAGTTTGTTAATTGAATTAAAAAAACAAGATTTCACAATAAGAAAGGAACCATCCTTCTAGAACTGGAGCTCTTTAGGCATTTGGTAGCAACAACTTTAGTCCCTACCACCTTTCCTTACCTCATTGAACTTACTTTAACGACTTTAAATCATTTGCTATAGATTTCTACTTTACCTGAATCAGGAAGAATGACTAGGTAAGAAGAAATAAGAGAAGAAACATTAAAAAATGATTACCCACTGAGTAACAGTGACGAAATTTTACCATGGTTTACTCAAGAAGTTGTGAACTGGTCCAGTCATTCTGGAAAATAATTTGGAATCAAGTGATGAAAGTAACTAAATGCCCCTATTTTTTTATTTGAGATCATACTGCTAGACATATACTGTAAGGAGATCAAAGACAGAAAGAAAGGTCCTATATCCATTAAAATATTTACAACAACACTCTTTGTGGCAGGCAAAAAATGGAAACAAATTGATTGGGGAATGGCTAAGCAAATTATGGTACATGAATGTAATAGTATATTACTGCTCTAAGAAACAGAACATGGTGAATACAAAGAAGCATGAAAGACTTAAATGAACTGATTCAGAGTCAAGGAAACAAGACAAGGTAAACAATAAGCACAATGACTACAACAATTTAAATGGAACAGCTTGCTGAAATTAATGTGATTATAACTCCAAGTTTAGAATCAAAAAAGAGATGAAAAATATGCCTTTTGATTCCCCTGATTTGAAAAGTAAGAAACTGTATGGAATGATACATATTCCAACCGAAATGATGTTTTTAACTCTTCTATTTTTCCTTATTACAACAGGTGGCTCACTGGTGGGGCCCAGGAAATGAAAATGATATAACTTGGAAATGAAGGTGGTGTACCCAAAAATCCATTCTACATACCTGATAAATACTCACTAAATGGAATTCCCTCTTTTCCTTTCCTTTTACTCAAGGGTTATGAAGACAAAAGCAGACATTGAGGCATAGAGTTCCAGGTTGAATTCTGAATGTCACTAAAACCTTGGTGATGCAAGAGAGTCACAGGAAATGCCATGTGCCCCAGCTTTGGGGAATGAACAGTCTGTTATATGTGGAAGGACAGGAGAAAGCCTATAACAGAGATCTGTGTAGCTTGTTGGAAATGGAAGGAGAAAAGCATTCAGTTTCCTCCAGCTGCCCTGGACTGTATATTTAAAACTATAACCACCTCTTCCCTCCTTTTACCTTTTATCTTTCCCTGGAACCACTCATCTATCTCCCATAGAAAGACACTCTTCTTACCTGACCTTGGCAGGTCTCTTTAGATTCACCCTCTTGGGGCTACAGCACAATGGATAATTGTTAGTATAATGTCATTTTTCTTTTGTCCTCCACCATTCTTCCTTCACTGATGGTTTGCTTCCTATATATTTCCATCATGTCTGTATCACGACAAATGACAAAAGTTAGAAGAGAAGAGAAACATTAAAAATGATGAGCAACATGATGACATTTTATCATGACTTCTCTCAGATTACATAGTACTACCAAGGGAGTCCAATAATTCTTGAATTAAATTTTCTTGATTCATTTTTCCAGATCAATTGCTTTTATTTTTTAAATTAAGTTTTTTTTAATTGGAAAAAAAACTACCTTTTTTCCCTCCTATACCTCTCCCTCAATTTGAGAAAGAAAAAAACCCTGTTACAAACATATGAAGTCAAGTAAAACAAATTTCCACATTGACCATATTAAAAATATGACACATCTCACACACTATTTCGCTTCTCTGTCAGGAGGTAACATGCTTCATCTATCCTCTGGAATCATTGTTAGTCATTGTGCTGATCAAAGTTCCTAAGTCTTTAAACATTGTTTGACTTCACAGTATGTGTATAAATTATTATATAGTCTGTGTATAAATTATTCTCCTGGTTCCACACATCTCACTCTGAATCAGTTCATACATGTCTTCTTAGATTTCTCTGAAACTATGCCCTTAATCATTTCTTTAAGCACAACAGAATTTTATCACATTTATATACTATAACTTGTTCCTCCATTTTCCAATGGATGGATATATTCTCAATTACCAATTCTTTTCTGCTTCAAAAAGAACTATAAATATTTTTGTACATTCTTATAGTTTGTTTTGCTTAGGATTAATCCATCTCTTAATCTACTATCCCTGTAATTCCTCTTTTTCCTATCTTTTCCCTCCTGTTTCCCTGTTGAGTGAAATTTATTTCTGTAGCCAACTGTTGTGTGTGTGTGTCTTCTCTTTTTTGACCAATTCAGATGACAGTGCTATTCAAGTGTTAATCACTGCCTTGATTCTTTCATCCTTGTTTCTAAAGACTGCAAAATATAACCTCCAATTATATGAGATAATTTTCCTTAACTTTCTCTCTTTTCTACCCTAGCATATTGCTCTTCTCCTCCCTTTTCATTCTTATTTTAAGATCATCAATATATAACAGAAACATGTTCTGACCTTCTATCTAATTAGACCAAGGCCTTTGATTTAGACTCTATGAATAACCCTAATGATAATAGGCTTTATAGGGGACACATGTATCATCTCCCTATATTAGAATGCAAATAGTTTGTCCTTGTTTAGTTCTTTTGGATTGTTCATTCATGTTTATCTATGTTTCTTTTTACTACTGTGTTTTCACTATAAAGATTCTATGCAGATCCGGTCTTTTTTATCAAAAATACTAAGAAAACATTATTTCATTAAAGGACTATTTTCCCCACGAAGGATTATACTCAGTTTGCTAGGTAAGTTATTCTTGATTGTAAGCCCATATCCTTTACCTTCCGAAATGTCATGTTCCAAGCTCTCTGCTTCTTTATTATTGCGGCTGCTATATCTTGTGTAATTCTGACAGTGGCTCCTTGATGGCTTGAAATCTTTCTTTCTAGCTTCCTGAAGCATTTTTTGTTTGACCTGAAACATCTGGAATTTGATTATAATATAACTGGGAGTTTTCATTTTGGCATTTCTTTCAGGAGGTGTAGTGGATGGAGTGTAGGACTTGGAATCAGGAAGGCCTGACTTTGAATTCTGTCTCAGAAGCTAGCTGCATGACTCTTGGAAAATAACTTAACCTTTTAGCCTCACTTATAACATGGAAACAATAATAGTGCCCACCTCAAAGGGCTGTTGTGAGGATCAAATAAGTTAACACATTTAAAGTGTTTAGTAATCCTTAACAGTGTATACACACCTGCTAGCTATGGTTATCAATGTAATTGATATGATGATGGTGATGATGATGACGATATCCTCTATGTAAAAAACCAATCAGGTATGATACAAATATGCATTTCCTACATGTAAAAGGATTCCTAAACACAGAACGCCCACAAGTGTGGATTTGACAAAAACAAAGAGGACTTAGTAAACTTAACTCAATGTAATTAATGTTAAAATCTGCTGTGAATCTGAGACTTAAACTTCATCTGAAAACAAACCAGTTTATGTAATTACTGATTAGGCATTTTACATCTTACCTTACTCCTGTATTGTCCAAAGAGCTCCCAGTACATGTCCTCTAGTAAAATGGCCAGGCATGGGGCATTCCTCTGGTTGTTGGCCATCCTCTCTGATGAGGAAAACTCCCCCTGCTGCCAGCCACCTCCACTCATTGGACCCAGAACCTTCAAACCTTTAGAATTCACAAGGTCACTTCTGAGCTTAAACATATCCATCTTAGGATAACTAATAAGATCAGGAAACACACACACACAGAGAAAAGGAATCCTGAGACTAAACTAAAGTTCAACTAGTTGAATCCCCTAGCACTAGCTGCCATATGAGCAAGATCATCATAATGATGGGATGGAAAAGAGTCAGCCCTTTCTCATACCTTAGTGAAAGTCTTTGAGTTACACGATGCTACTTAGAAGAATGAAGGAAGAAAGTTTCAGCTGGAAACTGTCTCTTCTTTTAACTGATGAAGCAACCACTTCTCTTTTGCTGTCATATGGTATGGGTAGTAACAAGGGACCCTGGTGCATTTGCTATAACATATTATATCACCAAGTCCTTTAAGTGTTAGGTTATTACATGGCTTCTATCGCTATCACATCACCACTAGCAGCACTGTTTCTAACCACCACTGTCACTATCATGTCCTATCATTATCATCTACAAGCATATATTAAATGCTTACTATGTGCCAGGCATTCTGCTAAGTGTTCTGATCCTCATCACTATTACTATCACACATAATGCACACAACCACACACATGTACACATATATTAACACTGTTAACAAAATCAGTGTTCCATTCCAACCACCACCACTTTCTTATCAATACCAAAGTAGTACAATAACACAATTACTGCCACATTCCCACTACAATCAGCTTCAAGTAACCACCACTGCCATATTTGGCACCATGAGCACCATCCTATCACCTGGCCCTCTATTTCAGGATGGCTCCAGTCATCCTTCATTTATTACCTACTCCCTAACAATCTTCTTGACAGCTCCCTTTGCCACTCGTTCCCTTCCCCACCTTATCCAGTTCTGGATCCATAAGCAAATCAATACTGCCATTACCACGCCTGAAAAGGATTTGTAAACCTACTCCCTATAGCTACACTCACCATCCCTATCATTATCCAAACCAAAATACCCCTTTCCTATATACACTGCCTCCCTCTATTAGAATGGAAGTTTCTGGAATTATCCTTGCTTCTATATTTGTCTTTCTCAGATAGTAAGTGCTAACTAAATGATTTTTCATGCATTCATTCATTTTTTAGTATCATCACTCCCATCACCACCATAAGCATTTGGACAACTCTACCATGAGTACTGTTGACTCTCCATCACTAACACTGTCACACCATCTTCATCATCTCTTTCACATCAGCTTGTTCACTGCTTTGGGAAGGTTTCAAACATAATTCACTTTACTCCCTACTCTCCAGGCATCTTCTCACCAGCCTTCTTGCCTTCCATGCTTCTTCCCCACCTTTTCTAGAGCTGATTAAATCCACACTACTATTACTACTCCTGAAAAGGATTTTTCAGTCTAATTCCCTATGGCTACATTCATCATCCATGTGATTTTCTAAACCATAACATCACACTGTCTCCACCTCATATATATATATATATATATATATATATATATATGTATATGTATATGTATGTATATGTATATGTATATATATGTATGTATATGTATATATGTATGTATATGTATATATGTATATGTATTTATATAGATATATCCCCTCCTATTAAAATGTAAACTCCTTGAGGGCAAGATCTAGGCAGCTAGGTAGCACCATGGATAGCACACTAGACCTGGAGTCAGGAAGACTGGAGTTCAAATTCAATTTCAGACACTTACTAGCTATGTGACCCTAGACAAGGCATTAAAACTTTTGTCTGTCTCAATTTCCTCATCTGTAAAATGGGGATAATACAAGCACCTACTTTCCAAGGTTGCTGTGAAAATAAAATGAGATAATATTTGTAAAGTGCTTTGCAAACCTTAAAGCACTATATAAATGCTGCTTATTAACATTACTATGGATTGGCACATATTAACCAAATAAATACTTTTTCACTAATTAATTCTTTCATCCATCACTACTACCATCATCATTGTCACAGGACCAATGATTTTCATTGTCATAATGTGAGTATTTCTATAACCAACATGATAATTCATATTGATAACTCTTGCCATGCTCATTGTTGCCATATCCTCACCCACATCTTGGTCATTGCCATGACTCTCACATTCCCCACCATAATGACTATTATGTCAGTACCATCACCACAATCACATTGTCAGAGCCCCACTGCCATCCCTGTCACATTGCCACCATCACTATCACAGGGCTCTGGCCATGAATATCTAATCCCCCATAACCATTACTGCAACATCTCTACCAACCTTAGTGGAACACCACTGCCATTATTTTTTAATGAGTCACTGTGCTTTCCTGACAACTTTCACTGTCCTGACCCTAGTACTATCAATGTTACAACACTACCCTTTTCACCATTGTCACTGTCACACACATCTCTGCCATTACTGTCATATCATCCCCACCAACACTATCACATCACCGTCAACCTCACTATCACATCAGAACCATCTGCTCTGCCACGATTCTCCAATGAACACTATCACTTGCCACTACCAGCATTCTCAGATTCCCCATCCTCCGCACTTCACTTCACCATCCCCACCATGACTTTCATATCACCACCACTAAGTCCATTATCACTCTTACTCAATCAGCATCATTATCTCATCACTGCCATCAACACTATCATTATTGTTATATACTACAATCAGCATAAGCAGTCACATCACCACAATTGGCACCATCACATCTCTAATACTAGCATTGTCAAAATGTTATAATGAATCCTATCATCACTGTCACATCACCATCATGATTACTTTCACATCACTACCAACAGATCATCATTACTGTCATACTGTCACCACCACTATCATCATCACTGTCATTTTCCTACCACCAGTATCACTACTATCATACCACTACCATCACTGCTGCCATCCAACTGCCACAGTCACTGTCATAATGCTACTATTGTCATTGTCACTATTATATACTTAACATCAGGACCATCGTCTCTGTCACAATGTCATCTAATATCAGTACCATTTTCACTACATATCATCACCAAAGCTACTACTCCAACATCACCACCATCAACATCATAATCAGAGAGGTAGCCTAACATGGATGAAGGTAAGTTGAACAGGACCTGAGTTTAAGTGCCATCATCGACATCACTGTCCAATGAGCCTCATCATCACTTTTACGTCATCAGCATTATTTTACCCATCAAAAGCTCTCATTACACTGTGCACAGTAACGGCAACATTGTGTGATGATCAACTATGATAGACTTAGCTCTTCTCAGCAATACAATGATCCAAGACAATTCCAAAAGACTCATGATGGAACATGCTGTCCACATCCAAAGAACTATGAAGTCTGAATGCAGATTGAAAAATACTTTTTTCACTTTTTTTTGGTTTTTGTTTTTCTCGTGCTTTTTCCCTTTTGTTCTATTTCTTCTTTTACAACATGACTAATGTGGAAAGATGTTTAACATGATTGCACATGTACAAATTATGTCAGATTGATTGCCATCTTGAGGAGAAGAGAGGAAAAGGAGGGAGGGTGAAAAATTTGGAACCCAAAATCTTATAAAAATGAACATTGAAAACTATCCTTACATGTAACTGGAAAAAATAAAATATTATTTAGAAAAAAAGCTCTCATTTGTGACCTCGATTCATTCCTAATTTTTTTATGAATTTTATTTCTTTTGAATCATCCTGGAGTTAGTTGTTATTCTTTGATTTCTGGGGCATACAAAAGATTCTTTCATCTGACACTACTAGTTCACTTTCCCTTATATTTTAATATTTGCTAAATATTTCTCTTTGAGATTTTTTACCCATGCTCATATTGAATTTTTGTAGGCTTTTCCCTTTTAAATCTTTCATGCTTTAGTCTTGTGTTCCATGTCATTCATTCTTTTTCACTAGGGCTCTAATAATCTCTCACCCCTCAGTATTTTGCAAGTCTATCACCCCTACTCTGGCTTTACTTGCTTCCCTTCCCAATCTCAATTCCTTAGTGAACCACTTTAATGCTGGACTATTATCTTCCACTCTCAAAGCACTTTCTCCTGTGTCCTGTCGGGGTTCATACCTTTCCAAACTTCCAACCCTGGATTAGTCCCCCCATCTGCCACCTCTATTACTATTCAAGTGCTATTGAACAAAACCAGAGGAATTCTTGCAACTGTGCTAATTGGATCCACTACAAATTTCTGTTATCTAATCTCAACTAGAACTGCACTTCATCAAGGAAGTACTTTCACTCCTTCCTGATGATTCTCCATTCCCTTCTCCACAATGACTGTTTCAAAACTTAAGTTCTCTCCTAAAGCCACCTTCTCTCTTACTCTCATGGCTGAAACCCTCACTTCTTATGCATTTCCTGAAATGGAGACTAATCACCAAGAACTCCCTCTTTTTCTCTTCTCATCTCACAACCGCTTGACATCAGCTCTTACCATATCTTCCTTTACTCCAATATCTGATTAAAAGGTAGCTTTCTTCTCACCAAGTCCAATGTATCTACAAACACACATAATCCCATTTCCTTCCATATTCTCTTTCCTTTCTAGCAATGAATATCTCCCTATCTCCTGGTTCCATGTTCTCTCCATACAAACATGTCCAAGTCTCCTTTATCCTTAAAAAACCCCCCACTCTAGATCTTACAATCACCACACTTACCCTATATCTCTCCTACTTCTTCAACCCAACTCATTGAAAATACTATCAACAGTGTTTCCACTGCCTCTTCCTCTTTTTAAGACCTTAAATCTGGTTTCTGAGTGGAAGTACCAATGCTCTCTCTAAAGTGACCAAAATGCTTTCTAAAATTATTTTTTCCAATCAGCAAAAATCTACCTCCTCTCCCTTCCAGCCACCCTTCAAGTGAGAAAGAAAAACAAAATGCTTGTTACAAACATAGTAAAGCAAAACAAATTTCCACATTGGGCATGTCCCCCCAAAATATTTTATTCTGTACACTGAATCCTTCATCTCTCAATCAGGAAGTAGATAGCATGTTTTATCATTGGTCCTCTGGAATTGTGCTTGATGGTTATGTTAATCAGAGTCCCTAACCTTTTGAAGTTTATCTTTATAACTGTTATACAGTTGTCACTGTATAAATTATTCTTCGTGTTCTACTCACTTCACTCTGCATCAGTTCATGTCTTCCCAAGTTTCTCTGAAATCATTACTTCCTTATTTCTTTTATCACAATAATATTATATTACACTTACATGACTTCTGAAGTCATTCACCAAAAGATGAACACCCCTTCAGATTCCCATTCTTTGCCACCTCCAAAAAAGCTATAAATATTTTTGTACATCAGTTTGTTTTGCTGAGGATTAATCTCTTCCTTCTCCCCTTTCCCTTCTATTTTCCTGGTGAGTAAAAGGTATTTCTTTAGTCAACTCTTTGGAGGGGGTGGGGGTAGCAGTCCTTTGACCAGTTTAGATGAGAGTGAGGTTCAAGTGTCAACCACTCTCCCTTCCCTTCCTTCTTGTTTGTACAGAATTCAATTATGTGAGATAATTTCCCCTAACCTTACTCTCCCTTTCTTCCTCTAATATATTTCTCTTGCCCTCCCTTTACATTCTTCTTTTAAGTTCTTTAACACATAACAGAACAACCCCCAGGCCTTCTGTCTAACTAGATTTCCTATATGACCCGTAACAACAATAGGGCATATTAAAGTGTAAACTGTGTAACCTTGTTTAATCTTTTATCACTATTCATTTATATTTACCTTTTTATGTTTCTCCCAACTCCAGTGTTTAAACTTCAAAGTTTCCACACAACTCTGCTATTTTCCTCAGGAGTGCTTAGAAATCTTCTATTTCATTAAAGATCCTTTTTTTTTTTTTTTTTGCCCTGTAGGACTATACTTAGTTTTGCTGGATAAGTTATTCCTAGTTGTAAATCTATATCCTATGCCTTCTGGGATATCACATTCCAAGCTATCCACTCCTTCAAAGTGGTAGCTACTAAATCATGTGTGATTCTGACAATGGTTCCTCAGTACTTAAATTCTTTATTCTGACTGCTTGAAGTGCTTTTTATTGACCTGGAACCTCTGGATTTTGGCTATAGGTTTGATTTTGTGGTTTCTTTTAGGAGGTGAACCAAAGATTATTTCTTTTTCCAATTTGCTCTCTGATTCTAAGTGGTCTAGGCAGTTTTCTTTAAGATTTCTTGAAATATGGTGTGTAAGCTCTTGTTTTGGTCATCGCCTTCAGGTAGCACAAAGATCCTTAAGTTTTCCCTCTTGAATTTATTTTCTAGGTCAATTGTTTTTGATATGAGATACCTTACATTTTCTTCCTTTTTCAGTCTTTTGACTTTTTAAAAAATATTTCTTGTTGTTTCATAAAGAAATAAGCTTTCATTTGGTCCATTCTAATTTTCAGGGAGTTTTTTTTCCCTTAGGGAACATTTTGTACTTCTTCTGTCACACTGTTAATTTTCTTTCCAATTCTTTCTTCCATAGCCCTCATTTCTTTTATGGAAAAAAAAGCATTTTAAAGAATTCTTGCTTTGCTTCTTCCAGTAATTCTAGTTGAATTTGTACCCAAGCTGTTTTGCTTTGAGGCTTTGCCTGTAGATGTTTTAGAGTCATTCCCTTTTTCTGGCTTTGTGCCTTAAATGTGCCTATTACCATAAAATCTTTTTATGGAAGGGGTTCTTTTTATTGTTTGCTTATTTTTATAGCCTACTTTATGACTTTGGGCTCTTATGTTAGTGCTAGGCTCTTTAGACTTCTAGAGGAAAGGTCCGGGCTGGTCCTGCTGCTGTTTTATTGGAGTACTGAATGTTGCACTATTCTCAGAGAGAGCTGAGGCTGGGAACCTGCAAGTTTTCAGTACTCCCAAAGTGGTCTGACCCTGGGGAAAAATTTGATCAATGTTTCCCTGGTCTGAGATCTGCAAGTTTCTGACCTAGGTTTATGTCTGAGACACAGTAGGACTGCTGCTGGACACAGGTCCTATCAGACAGCTGGAAAGCTTTGATGGTTCAGAGGGACAGTATCAAAGGCTTCCTCAGGGATTCCTACTCTCATTATTCCACTTCAGGCTTTTTCAGATTAAGCTAGAAACTGGAACCGAGGCCCATCTCCACTCCTTTCTGAGCCATATTGCTTTTTCTTGCTTCCAAACTTCCTGCTTGTTTGGTACACAGGGTAGGACTTGTGACATCCCAAAATGCCCCCCACTAGACAAAGGACCTTTCCTGACTGCCCTGGGTCTGTAACCCAGGACTGAGTGTGACAAATTTGCCAAATGACCCTTGTTTCCACACCCTACATGAGATCTCAGTGCCCTCTTATGGTTCTTGCTGATGGCCCAGTCCTTGCTTCCATTTTTGACCATGCCCTGATGTCCACTTTCTCTGTCTTCTTCCTGGGGTTGGAAAAGTGACTCTATGAGTTTGTTGGATTTCCCCATGGGGATTTGGTCTGGTGCAATTTCTAGATTTGTTTGAATGAGTTTGGGGAGAGAACTTTCTATACTTTCTGTTACTCCACTATCTTGTCTCTGCTTCCCCAGAGAACTCAAAATAGACCAATCAAATGGTCTTCTCTCAACCTACCCTCTCTTCAGCATCTGACATTGTTAACCACCTTCTCCTCCTACCTGTCTGACTGTTCTTTCTCAGTCTTCTTTATTCATTCATCCTCCAGGTCATATGCACTAACTGGGTATTTATTCCAAGGCTCTGACTAAGCTCTCTTCTCTCTACATGCTCTTTTGGTAACTTAATTAGCTCTCATAGGTTCAGTCACCATTTCTCTAAAGATGACTCCCAAATGCAGCTTTTGTTTCTCTCCAAAGCACCAGTCTCACATCACCAATTACTGAGAGGACATTTCTAAATGGATATCCCATAGACATCTCAAACTCAATTCATCCAAAACAAAACTCATCATCTCTCCCACTTCCCACCTCACCCCATTATTCTCTATTACTATCAAGTACTATCATCTTTCCCACCACCCAGGTTCACAATCTTGGTGTTATCCTTGATTCCTCACTCATCTCACATATCTGATCAGTTGCTAAGTCTTGTCCTTTCTATATCCACGACATCTGTCTCCCCTTCTCCACTCACATCAACACCCTTCTTATCTAGGTTCTCATCACATCTCTCCAGGACTATTGCAATAACCTATTTGGTGTCCCTACCTTAAACTTTTTCTCAAATAAATCTTCCACACAGCCACCAAAGTGATTTTCCTAAGTGGAGATCTGATCATATCGCAACCCCAACAAATTTCAGGGGCTCCCTGTTGTCTCAAGGACCAGATAGAAACCCCTCTGTCTGGCCCTTCTATCTTCACAACCTGTCCCCTTCCTCCCTTTTCTGTTTTCTTATACTCCCCTCTACACACTGGTCCAGTCATACTGACCTACAACATACTACTGCCTATATATTTCCCATCTTCATGCCTTTATACTGGATTTCTCCTGTCTATAATTCACTCACTCCTTGTTTCTGCCTCTTAGAATGCCCAGTTTCCTTCAAGATGCCCCCTTCTTCATGATGTCTTTCCTGGTCCTCTCAATCCCTAATGCATTCTCTCTCAAATCCACCTTATCTTAATTTTGTATATATTATGTATTTGCTTATATATGTTGATGGTCTCTTCTACATTAGAATTTATTTTCCTCAAGAGCAAGGACTGTTTCACCTTTATGTTTGTATCTCAAGTGCCTGGCACATAAGAGGTATTTAATAAATGGCTCATGATTATTTGGACTGAAGGGCTGCCTTAGACTTTTCATGCTTGAGAATGTGGGATTGATGCCCTGGATTCTTCCCTGTGTAAATTCTGAGACAACAGAATTGACTCCGGATGATTTTCTGGTCCCCTTTCTGTCAGGCCTGAATCAGTCACCTTCACAAATACATTTTCAGCCTATTTCCTCTCTCTGTTCCCTTGCTTTCTTTCATGTGGCTGGGTAAAATCAGCATCTGCCACATTTTGTAGGGTGAGAGGTTGTGTTTGGGCAGAATCACCACTGGAGATATAAAGAAAGACAAAGAATAGTCTCTACTCTCAGGGAGTTCCCAGTCTGATGAGGGAGACAACATGCAAACAAGATGCCTTCAAGCTAAAGTGGAGATAATGTCAGAGGGAAGGCACAAAGATTAAAGAGGACTGGGAAAGGTTCTTGAAGAAGGTAGGGCTTTAGCTGATACTTGAATAAAGCCCAGGAAACCAGGAGACAGATGAGGAGGGAGAGGGTTCTAAACATGAAGATCATCCAGTGAAAATGGCTACAATTGGGAGACAGAGTATTGTGTTTGAGGATCAGTAAGGAGGCCAGTGTCACTGGGTCAAAGAGTATGTGTGGTGGAGGGGGGCATGGAGAGTAAGGTATAAGAAGGCTGGAGATGAGGAAAAAGGACCAAGTCATGAAGGACTCTACATATAAAACAGTGGATTTTATATTTGATCCTAGAGGTAATAGGGAGTCACTGGAGTTTACTGAATGGGGCAGGGGAGGGGATGACCAACCAGAAGTTATAATAACAGTCCAGGTGATAATTGATGAGGGCCTGTCCCAGAGAGATGACAGTCTCAGAGGAGAGAAATGGGCGTATATAAAGTAGAAAGCATGATGTGGCAATTGATTATTTGGGGGGGGATTGAGGGAGAGTAAGGAGTTGAGGGTGGCACCTAGGTTGTGAACCTGAGGGACTGGGGTGAGGATGGTGGTACCCTAGCCAGTAAGTTAAGGAGAGGAAAAGGCTTTGAGGGAATATTGGGTTCACTTTTGTGCAGACTGAATTTCAGACTTCTGTAAGACATGAAGTTCAAGATGTCCAATAGGTAGTTGGAAATACAAGATTGGAGGTCAGGAGAGAGGCCAGGCTGGATACATAGATTACCTGCACAGATGATAAGTGAACTTTTAGTAGAAGAAAATATATAGCAAAAAACATAGAAGAAAGAGAAGAGGACCCAGAACAGAGTGTTGGGGGAATATCCAGAGTTGGCAGGGGTGATCTAGATGAAGATCCAGCAAAAGAGACTGAGGAGGGGTCAGACAGGTAGAAGGAGGAGCTGGAGAACATAATTAATTTAAGGTAAAGACATTCAGTGAACTAGAATTTGGAGAAACATAGCAATAAAACAGTTTATCCCTAAACTTAGGGCATACCCTCCTGCAAATATCCTTATCATCAGTGAGAGGAATGGGAATGTATAGGGATCACATGTATAAAGAGCACATGTAGCCAGAGCACATGTGTGGAGGGATAACTCACACTTGTGACAGTATGGGATCACTGATGTTTTCTGCTGATCATTTTTCTTTGGGTCTATCTCCACTTGGATGTGGCATTTCAGATGTTCCATATTTGGCTATCACATCTCTGTTGCTCCATACCTCTTGCTTTCTTCTGGACTTGTCACTTTGTTGGCCTCATGTCTCTGCTTGGTAATATTCCATTACTAGCTTCTGAGCCTCATCTCTTCAGGGTCAACCTCCAACCCTTGCATCTCAGATCTCCTAGGATTGATAACTGGAGAGTTGCCACAAGTCTGTCAATAAATACAGCTTCTGGCTGACAGTTTTGGAAGAACAGTAACAGGTCCTACTGCTTAAACTCTGAAAGCAGTAATGGTTCCCATGTCCCCTGTTCCTTACATCTTGTAACCACTCCTCACAAGTCTCAGTAGCCTGGAAAACAAACCCCTGAACCCATTGGTTTGGTGCAGACGAAGCCATTCAGCACAGAGAAAATATGGGAACTACAATTCCATTTTAGCCCACCAGGAGATAACTTGATTTGGATACATGTATCACTACTCATAGCAAAGCTCTTCTCTAACAAAATAGTATCTTCATTTTGAGGAATCTCATCTGTCAGCTGGCTTTGATGACAGTAGTGTCTTGGTACCTATTAATAATATGGAGCCTACCCAGTGTAATATAAGAAATTAGAATGCAAAAAGTAAGAAAAGATCACTTATTTCAGTTTTCACTAATGGAACTGAAAATGCCTGGAACGTGCTATCACTAATATGCTTATTGGTTGGGAGGTAAAGTTTGTGAGTAAAGCCAAGGTACGAGGAGTACTACCAGACTGATATATTTGCTGACCCTCAATTATATTTGACCTCCCATCTCCATGCCTTTGCATAGGTTGTATTCCCTATGACAGGAATGTACTCCCTCATCTTCAACTGTTTCCTTCAAAACTCTCTTCATAAGCAACCTCCGACATAAGGATGATCTATCTATGATCTTGATCTATCCAGTCCCTATCCTCGATTACTTTCCATTTACTTTGTATGTATTTTTGTGGACTTAGGTATATTATTTTTCCCCAAAGAATATAAGCATCCTGAGGGGTTATTTTGGATTTTATTTTATTGGATGTTTAACAGATTATTTTGGTTTTTACTTGGTACCTCCAGCACATATAAGTCAATTGATATACGCGTGTTGTTGGGGGCCTATCATTTGACAGTCACTCAATGAATTTGTGTGTTCTTAAAGAAGTCACTTACTTCTCATGGGCTTTGAATTTCCTCAGTATGAGAAAGGAGATCCCTAGCTTTATGAAAAGCAGAGGTTCCAATTGTTCAGAACTGTGTATTTGTTCCAAGTGCTATTGAGATCACAGAACTTTTAGAGCTGAAAAGAACATTAGAAATCTTCTAGGACAATCCTTATCATCTTACAAATGGAGAAATAGAGACCAAAAAAGGAAAAGGGACTTGTGCAAGTTAGTGGCATGGCAGAAATTAGAACCTAGTTCTCCTGACTCCTAGTCAAATGTGTCATTCCACTATAATGTGGGCAGATGAAACTGCTGTTGTAGAGGGAAAGGAACCAAACTTAGAGTCAGTAAAACGTGAGTTCAAATTCTGCCATGGACATTAGGCTAAATCTCACTGTGGTCACTTGTAAAGTAGACATAACAGTACTTGTAGTACCAACTCATTAGAGTTGTGCTATAGAAATTTCAGCTACAAGGATGAGTTCAATTCACATTTGAGACTGCTAGAGACCTAGAATTAAAGTGTTTATTCAGGGACTCTTTCACAATTATCCTGGTTGACTCTTCATTGGGAGCCTCTTTTTAAAAAGTGCGTCTCCTAAAATCTAGCAGTTTCTTCTGTGTAGTGGGTATAGTATGGGTTTCAGAGTATATTGCACTAATTTTCACCACTTCCTCCAATTGCCATTTTGCTCTAGTGACAAAGATAGATTCCTCTTGAGGAATTCTATTACTAAAAGTAAGTCTCTGTGTTTTTTTATAAAAACCACAAATATGCAGAGGCAGCCTATTCTATGCTGTTGTGCACCAGCACAAGTCTAGGAGAGTCTTCATGCACCATGCTCAGAACGAAACTGAGTGTGTCTTATTTCTTTACTGAAACTATTCTTTTTTGGTTGTTGTTTTCTTTTGCTGATTCCGTGGAGTTTTCTAAGTAAACTATCATGTTTTCATAGCAAATAGAGATATTTTTGTCTTCCTTTCTCCTAAATTTATGCTTTAAGTTCTTTCTCATCTATCACTAATATTTCTGTGTGTGTGTTCGTCCTTTGTTGCCGAAGACCATGTCATCAGAGAAATGACATGACTTGCACTAGACTTTGTTTTGAGTGAGGGAGGGCTGTGCAGGTCACCAGCCTCACTTCTCCTCCAGAGCCATCTGAATCCAGTGACCAGATATTCATCAGGATGACTGGAGATGATGCAGGATGAGGCAATTGTGTGCCCAAAGTTACACAGCTAATGAGTGTCAAGTGTCTGAGGTGAGATTTGAACTCAGGTCCTTCTGACTCCTGCACTGGTGCCCTATCCACTGCACTAACATTTCTAGAACTACCCCAAATAACGATGGAGAAAGGGAAAAACTTCCTTGCTTTAATCCCGCATTTGGTGGGAAAGCTTCCAGTGTTTCTCCACTGCAAATAATGCTAGCATTTAGTTTTCAGCATATTCCTAATCATATTAGAAAAAGGCCCTTAGGAGTACATTTCATAACAACAAGTTTTAAAGCTGAACTTTTGATCCTCTGGGTGTAACTTCTTCCTCTGGTGAATTTTTCCCTATCAAAGGTTCCCAAACTTATTTGGCATACTGCCCCCTTTAAAAAAAAAATTACTCAGCTCCCCCCAGGGTTAGGTTAACCCTTATTTTTATTCAACACTCCTCAATTGCACCAGAGGCTACTATCACTTTCCCCCAACCCCGATCATTCCAGCACCCCTCAAGGAGCAGTATTGCCCACTTTGGGAACCTATAAGTCTAACTCACTCATTCAATGCAGGCTCTTGGCTCTCACTCAACCCACACTAACAAAAATAAAATATAAAAGAATATCAGAATTAAAGGGCTAAAGGATCCTCCTCCAAGAAATGAACTCTGTTTCAAAAGGAAACCTTCATTTCTGTTAAGTCCATGAAAGAGCTGTTCTTTGTATCACAGGGGACCTCAAGGATCAGAATTCAACTCTTCATTTTAAATATGAGGAACATGATCTGTCCAAGGTTACATGGTAAATCAATGGCAGAACCAGAAGTTCTCTACTCCTGGTCCAATAACTTTATTTAACCTAAGAAGAGTCCTTTTTTTTTTTTTTACTGTAATTTAATCTCCATGAGGCAATTTTTCAAAAGCTAACTGTAACACTGCTAAAATATTTAACTCTAGTTAAAATGGAATCTAAGGAACCAGAAATTTAATTCCTAGGTATATAGCTCTGCCCATTCACAAAGGTTCCTTAAGGGGAAAATCAGTTCACAATGTATTGTTTCAGAGAACACATCTGAACACTTATTGCAACCTTTCTTTATATATTGCTGAAGTAAAGCCATCATGAAGTAGGGACAGAAAAGAAAAAGAGAAGTAACTGGCTATGGGCTAAGTCACTGCTACTCCTCTAAGAGGGTGGTTAAATAGAACAGGGAAGGTTGGCAGAAAAAAGAAGAATCTAGACCAAATGAACTCCTTAAGCAAGGACCTCTGGCTATGGAAACAGTGACAGAAGTAGCTTAAGGGAGCCAAGACCTATATGTTTCTACATACCACACACACACACACACACACACACACACACACACACACACACACACACACACACACACACACACACACACACACACACACACACACACACACACACACACACACACACACACACACACCTTATCTATCCATATGCACACAATGAATAAGTGGTTGGGGAAGCATTCAATGGAGGTTGGTTTGAAAGTAAATGCTCTTTAAATGGGTCTACTGCTCCTAAATGGTTCCAAAAGAAAGGTGATTCATGGATATCACTTAATTATGTAGGCACCCCAGTAGCAATATGTGAAATGAAAAAATAAATGAGGCACAATTAAAAGCACAAACCACTTTTTGACTCTTTATTTTTTGAACCAAAATCTGCTTGAGGTCAGGGTGAAATGTATCATATGCAGCCATGATGGTGGGGTGGGGATGGGGAGAGGTGATGGTGGTACAGCAGCAAGCAAGCTTCTCCCAAACAGGAAGGAGGTTGTAAGAAGTGTCCATTTGCCATAATTCCCTTGATAGAAATGTTTTCATACAAAATTATTCAAAGTGCCTATTAAAATAATTTAGTGAAACCTTTCATTTTCCCTGATCCAGACAATTTAATTTTATAAAGAAACAACTGCTTCACAAGATGCAACCCCAAAGGCGAAACTAGAATCATCTCTGTGAAGAGACATGTTACAAGGAGAGAGAGTAGCTATCTTCCCACTAACTGGTTCTGAAACAAGGCTAGAGTTGTCCTCTGGACTTCCAAACCATTACTGTAGGCTCACTGTCTCTAAATAAGACTGAGAAACATCGTGGTTCTGCTTGATTACCATCTCATAATAGGATTCTCTCTCTCTGCCTCTCTCTCTCCCAGGGAGAGAGCTCATGGGAAAATGGTATCAGTTTGGGTTGATTTTGTGTTCTGTGCTGTTGGTGATTCAGGCACTCTGGCTAGAAAAGTTCTCTGCAATGTGGTGCCAGGTGGTGGATACAGGCTGGATGGCACTACTTCATATACTCAAAATCTCAAAGTCTTCTTCCAGTTCAAACAGGTTATTGGTGGATTCAATGAGTTCTACCAGAACATGAAACAAAAGGAAAATTGGATCATGGAATCTGAGTTGTAAGGGACCTCTGAGGCCATCCAGTCCAATTTGGACCTGAATGGGATCCCTCTCTACAAATATGCCCAACAAGTCATTATCAAGTCTCTCCCAGAAGATCTCCAGTAAGGGGAAACCCACTACTTCCTGAAGTAGCCCATCCCCCTTTCAGATAGAGTTCTGATTGTTAGAAAGTCTTAACACTGGGGTTAAATCTGCTCCTCTACAACTTTTACTTCATTGATTAACCCAAATATGGAGCCTTATATAGGAAATGGAATGAAATTTTAAAAAATGTATTAAGCGCTTACTATGTGCCAAAAGTTGTGCTAACCACAGAGGATACAAATTGAAAATCAAGACAGTCCCTGCTCTTAAAGACAAGGGTGAATTCTTTGAGAGCTTGGACTTTCTAGCCTATCAAAATCTTTTGGGATCCTGACATTGTCATCTAATGTGGTAACTATCCCGTATCTCAACTCTGTATCATTTGCAAATCTGATAAGCACACTGTCAATAATAATAATATTAATAATAATAAAACAGCAATAGCTAACATTTATATAGCAATTTTAAGGTTTTCAAAGCAGTTTACACATATCATCTCATTTGGTACCTTCACCTAAGTAAGTAGTAGTAGTAAAAATGTTCAACAGTAGAGAGCCAAAGACTGATCTCAGAGGATACTGCATTGCCTAGCCCACGTTTCTCTATCTTTTCCACAAGAAAAGTATAAGAAGTTTTGTTGAGGGATGCTATTTGCCTGGAAATGACTGTTTATTGGGATGCTTCACTAAGCTACCAAATAATTATCATCATCATCCTGCATGAGGTGTACAGAAGACAAATGAGTCAAATGACACCATCACTGCAAAATACCTGTAATTTCTGCTTATCCAGAATTTAAATAGCTCAACTTGTTTTTAAAGCCCATCCAATGAAAATCAGCCTTGCACAATGATGACGCTGAGGCCTTACATGATATTGAAGGGCTTACTGAATCATCAAAGAAAGATTTAATGAAGCTCATTAAATGTTTCTAGATCATGAATTTTACCTCACTCTTAGAAATGACATGTCCCATATGGTACATGTGGTAACTCACAATAACCTAGCATTTCAATTAATCAACACATTTCATTCCAACCATTTTAGATAAAGAGGAATTTCCTTTCTCTACAGAAAATACAGGGCCATAGCTACCTCTCTCTGTATGATGGAACCTACCCATTCTCTTGTCAATATCATACCTGCACCTGTAGTTGTCACTTCCGGTTTGGTTGGAGGTATGAAAGGAGGCCAGTGTGCTGGATGCTTCTGAACCAGCTCAAACATCTGTAAACTCTGTGGCTTTAATATCGCCTAAGTAAAAAATAAAGATGACTCTTAATACACAAGATTCATGATACTATTATAACCATAATCCAGATGATAGACTATAACCTCTAACAAATAGCCCAAGAGAAAAAGAGGGATAGCAAAATGGCCTCCAGATATCAGCCAACACATTCATAGGATGTGCACCATAAATTGAATGCTTGGTTTTAATCCATTCTAGACGCTGTAGCTTTGAGGGAAGGAAACTCATGGGAGCATTCTGAAGAAAACTAACACAGTGCTCGTGCTCCACCTTTAAATTCAATCTTGGGCAGCAAATTAATTGTAAAAATGTACCTTGCTTTGGGGAACAAATTTGTTCCTTTAGTGTGGGCTGCAAATGAAATTTCTGTTCCTCAAATTCCATTTTCCTATTGACTTATCTAGGAAATTGAAAAGTGTGTTCTCACCCTCCAGCCTTTGGAAAAAAAATGGCAACCCTACCAGATGTAATTAAATTGCTCTGATGAATACAGGAAAAGTTTCAAAACCATATACTGAAAGTTAGAAAAATAATCTTTCTTCTAAGATGGCAACAGGGATAGGAGTAGAGAACAGAACTGTGATTTCGATGGCACAGGGAACTTTCAAGTGAGGAATTTTCCTCCACCAATGCAAGTTGGCACCTTTTCTGCGATTTACAATCTTGAGCACCTAGAGCACTATGAGGTTAAATGACTTGCCCAGGGTCACACAGAAAGTATATATCAGAGGCCAGACTTTTCAGAAGGCAGGTCTTCCTGGTTTTGAGGCCAGTTCTCTATCTACTATAATCCTGTCCCTCTAAGATAACAATAACAGGTAAAAAAAACAAAATGGTTTACAATGGTAAAAGTGACCAGAAGCTGCTTTTTCTTTAGGCTAGTTTTTAATGGGAGTTAAAAACCTTCCCTACCCATTGATAGGCCTCAGGTGGGGTTATTGAGGGAGTCTTGATTGGGGGAAAACTTGTTTTATATGGGGGGCCCACATCTTTTGCTTATTGCTGGTGAGACACTGGGTCACAAAGGATTTGTGCCCTCTGACTCTGAAAAAAGTATATATACTTTGAGGTGAGGTTTTGCTTTGGGGATTAGTTTTTGGAAGAAGGTTTGTGCACCAGAGTCTGGGCAGCCATTTTAAGAAGCCCCCAGCTTTGAAAACCCAGATGTTGGTGCTTTTCTCTCTGGTAACGATGTATGTATTGCCCATGGTCAGACAGTTGGAAGCCCTGTCTATTGGTCTTACCTGTATTTTCTCTGTTGGTATATGTGCTTGATTAAAGTGACTGTTGACCCCTCAAAAGTTGTTTTCCTTTTAGAAAAGCAGATTTAAGAACCTGTGCAGCAAGCCCTCCTGTGTAGACTGGGGTACTTACTGCTACATAGTTCCAAAAGGACTCAAGTTCTTTTTAGGAATTTTTTTCTATTCTAGTTAGACTACTTATTAACCAAGGACTGGTTCTATTGTTTTCTATGTTCTATATAACCTTTATAGGAGTGGAAAAAAGACCAGCTACAATGGTAATAAGTTGGCATGGTAGCATTCCTCCAGCCAGTGAGGCACTGGGTTGTCAGAATTCACGCCCAGGTCCATTAGGACTGCAGCGCTCCTGTTCTGGGAGGACTTTAGTGATCCACCTATACATGATAGTTAATGGGAGGGCAAACCTGCTAAATGAAAATGAGCTTCTAACACATAAACAGAAATCCTTGTGTATGTTTTTTTTTAATGGCTGAAGTATATGGAAAAGAGTAAGGCTGAAATAGCTAACTTCCAATTATAAAGGTTGCCACTATAGTTGAAGTTTTAAGTCCACAGGGCCATTGAATGCTCAATTCTAAACACTTTCCAAACAAAACTGGACTTGGAATCACAGAATGTTAGCATTAGGAGAGGCCTTAGAGAGATCATAGGATCAGAACTTTAAGAGCTAGAAGAAGGGGCCTTGGAAGTCATCAAAAGTCCAAACTCCTCATTATGCAGATGAGGAAACTGAGGCCCCATGAGGTGACATGAGTTTCCTGGGATTACACAACTAATAGCAGAGGTAAGATTTGAGTCCAGGTCTTCTAGAATCCAAGTCCAGGGCCCTAGCCATTATATTGCCAATGTCTAATGCTGAAACATGGTGGGCAAGATTATTTACTCTAACTGATGTTGAACTCTTCAGTTTATAGAGAAGAGACTTGCTCAAGATCTATAGCTGGGAAGTATCAGAGCTGAGACTCAAACCCAGGCCTCCTTAACCCACTGCTAGGTTCTTCCCACCATACCATGTTGCCACTCTTTGGATTTCCCCCAAACCACACTCCCCTTGGGCAGTTCCCTTCTACTGCCAATGATCTGTGTTTATCATTATGAAGCATTCTTCTGTAGAAAGCTAGGTAAAAAGTATGTTTAAAAATTTTTGAACTGTCTGAACAAAAAAAGAGACAGATTTACCTTCTGAACGAGCCCACACCAGTTATCAAAATCTTCTTCTTCTTTGCAAAAGAATCCCTTGAAGATTCAAAAGAACACAATCAAAAACACAAAGCACAAAATTTAGTCACTATTCATCCCTCATATTAGACAACAGAACTGGAGTTACAGAAATCAACTAGTCAATCAAATAATCAACAAGCATTTACTAATGGCCTATGTGCCAGATCCTGTATTAGGCCTTGGAGAAACAGACCAGAATTGGGCGGGGGGGGGAAGGGGGGCCAAGGGAGGAAGACTAGTCATAGGATTGTAGGGTCATAGGGTCTGGAGATAGAAGAAACTCAAGAGACCATCTACTGCAATGCTTTTGTTCTACAGATAGAGAAATGGAGGCCCAGAGAGGGTAAATGACCTGTCCAACATCACACAGGAAAGAAGTTGTAGAGTCAGAATGTGAAGGCTGGTCTAAACTTCAAATCTAGTGCTCCTTCCACTCTATCATGCTACCCATGCCCTTTCTGTGAAAGAGGCTGTAAATGAGGCCCAGGGAGAAGACACTCGTTCAAATTCAACCAGCAAACAGTGGCAGAACCAATATGATACTGCAAGTCCATTACCACTAGATCAAATGCTTTGAATTGTCTTCCTAGTGCCCTAAACTATTCATCTCCCATCCCTGGACATATGTCAGACCTTGTACTGAAATGCACAGCCATTTATCAGTCAGTCTCTAGACATAGTGTTGATATAATTATATATGAACAAGCATACACAACAAATACATACACTCTCATCTATAAAGAATAGTTCATAGAACTGCATCACCACTTATAACTGAAGATAATATTTAATAAATGGTTTTGATTCTTAGTCAACCACCAGAATTTAGAAAATCCAGGCTACATACAAAAGAACTGACTATTCCCAGGGCCAACCTACATGCCTCGAAACAGAATGGTCAATTCACTAGCACGCTGGAATCTGGGTGTCCTGGCTGATCACACTATTAGAGAGGTTATCAGTTTAACTAGAAATAATGGTTTGACCCATTCTGCTGACACACAGGTAGACTTACTGTCTCAATTAATTGGGGAGGAAGGACAAGAAAGAAGGAAAGAAAACCAGCTCCGAAGTCATGTTTGAACCTACATAAGGGAAGGCAGACACTCTCTTTAGGCAGGAGACCTCCACTCACTTCTGATTCAGAGATGATGAATCACTAATATATCCCCACTGACATACATATACCTGTGCTTTCCACTGTCACTATAAACACTCCCCATATAAAGAGAGTAGGTAAGAAGGAAGGCAAGAAAGGTGACAGTCAAGTAAGGAAATAGCATTTAAAGCCCACTTCCCCACTCTAGCTGCATGACCAGAGGGTGGGGTGGGGACAGCTGCAGTCACCTTGAGATCTTTGTCACAGCCCCATGTTAGCCTTTGGAGGACATACTTACCAATGCCACTGAAGGATCCAAGTTCAGGATCTTCATTCGATGAGGGGATTGCTGGCAATGGAAACTCTGGTCATCCACTGTTCCATTCTCCTCAGAGTCAACAAAAGTCTGAGTGGTGTGGGGATCTAGGTAGATGAGCTCATCTCCTGTTGAGGCAAGAAATAAACCTGGCTTATTTAAGCACCACTGGTGCCTGTGCAGGGTGGAGGAAACTCTCTTTTTCCCAGTCCTTTCCAAGAGTACAGGAAGTAAGAATGGGTGAGATCCAGCAGGAAGAGCATACCGGAAACATGCCCTCCTCACCTCAATCTGATCAATTAGCCAAAAGAGTTTCTCTTAAGTTTCAATATTCTCAAAGCATACATCTAAAATCAGAAGATCACAGATTAGCTAAGAACTTGGAATAAAAGCATATCCATATCATGGAATGCTCAGGAGGCAGCAAGAGGAAATAAATAAGTCTTGATGACAAGGCTGTCACCTAGTCATCCCACTGTCTCCTCACGGGACTTTTCTACTTCTTAACAATTGGGTAGCATCCAGTTCTAGGGAACTGGTATCCAACTTTTGATTGATCCTCAACCAATAAATGGCTCTCCCTTCATGCTATTCACTCTGACTTGTCATTAGAAAAAGATTCTATAGTAACAATGGTACTCCTGGTGCTGCTTTGGATGAGATGTTATGGAGCTGGCTGGTTTTTATTAGATATAATAGATGATTCAACAAGTCAGAAAGCACTGACATTGCCCAGCTACCAATAGCAATCCAGAAGAGCTTTGCTCCAAGTAACCCACTCAGTGAGTGGAGAACAGTCCTGTGGCTTTAGTCCACTAGGACTAGACCTCCTCAATGTGCTGACTTTTACATCGCTAGAAAGGGGTCAGGTAGAGAATCATGGGATTTTTCCAGTGGTCTCCAGTGTTTCATTGGAAACATGGAGTCCAAGGAGGCTCCCCAAAACCACAGTCCATGCCAAAGGGCTATGCTGCAAGAATGTCTATATCAGGCTAATATTTCCACTCAATGAGCTGGACACCCTTAACTCTATCCCCTAACCACTGCTATCTATCCTGAAATGGCACCTATTGTGCTGGGCACCTTAAGCCTTCCCTCCAGCTCCAGTATTTCTTTGTTTGCATCACTGCCTCTGTCTCATCCTTACCATCATTGTTATGTGGTCAGCACAGTAATCACTATCACATCCACACCAATACCTCTGGCACATCCCGACCACCATGATCATTTTCACATCAATTATGAGGAGATATCAGGCCTGGAGTAGTCAAATGCCCAGAAATAATAATAACAATAATATCAATATCAATTTCAGGGTTGGAACAAGGAGTGGCAAGAAACCTAGTCCAAGAGTTAGATCACTTAGATTAAAACTGTCTTTGAAACTTACTACCCATGAGCATCTAGAGAAGTCATGCAATCTCCCTAGGTCTCAGTTTCCTCTGTAAAATAAGGTAGTAAGACTAAATGGCCTTGGAGGTATTCTCTAGATCTAGACCTAGGATCCTTAAAAGAATCTACAGAGAATCCCTTTAACTCACTTTACTCATTGATTTCTGGCTCTTTCCCAGGTACAAACCATAGAAAAGTATTTGGGGGGGGGGGTGGTGGTGGTGGTGGTGGTATTGTTTGGAATAAACAAATTATAGCAATAAAAATAGGGGCTTTCATCTCACTGTGCAACATATAAAACCACGGAGTGCCTTGATTTCTTCTGTCTTTAAAGACTAGAAGATCAGGAGGTAGATAGAGGCACTGAGATTGATATGACTGAGTAAGGATCACAGGATCTTAAATCTTGAGAAGAAAGAGGCCTGAGAGGACATTGAGTCTAACTGGCTCAATTTACAGGGGAGGAAACTGAGGCCCAGAGAGGGAAGGGACTTACCTAAAGTCACAATAGGATCCTAGATCTGAAGCAAGAAGGGGCTGAGAGGACATCTAGTCCAACTCACTCATTTTGCAGATGTGGAAACAAAGGCACAAAAAAGTTAAGTAACTTGCCAAAGGTCACATAGGTAATAGGCCTCAGAATGAGACTTGGAGTCCTCTGACTCCCATCTCAGTACCATATTATCTCCTGTCATTTCACCTCTATCATCACTTAAGCCTTTAAAAGGACATGGAGGGTAAACTGAGTTGGGGGCCCCATGGGAAGGGAGAGAACTCTGAAAGAAGGGTATCAGACAAGGATCAACAATCAGATTCTGTGGCAAGAAGTATCAAAGAAGATTAGGTCTGGAAGGGGCTTTAGGGCTCATCTAGTCTGATCTCCTCATTTCACAGACACAGAAACTGAGACATAAAGCAATAGGAGAGGAGGGGAGAGAAGGGATTTTCCCAAAGTTATGCAGAAACTCAATAGACAAGTTAGGACTAAATCCCAGGTCTCCTGACTCCAAATCTAGTCTCTTTCCACTCAGCCACAGCTTCCAACAGATACCACCTGGTTATAAGAAAATGGGCTGTGGCAGGTGGAGAAAAGAATTCATCAAAGTACTCTTCTGTTTGGTTTAAGATTAGGTTGGATACAGTATGAGGGTCAAAGGTTTATTCCATGATCACCACCTGGGCCATTACGTGACTCTAGAGCTAGATTTGCTAAGGATTTCAAAGAGAAACTTTCCCACCCATTTGTCCCACCCTCAAATGACTTGTGATTGGACTTTACTTACCTAAAAATCCTATGAAGTAATAGGCGCTATTTGGCTTTCCTCCTAATGCACCTAAAGACTGTGGCATCTTAAAACACTCCTAGATGGAAAGAAAATGTCAGATCCTCAGCTGGCTTCTACACAACATGGAAGTTGAGTGAGCAACAAAAGACTTGGTTAAGAGAGCAACTTACTTTAAATGCATCAACATAGACTGGATTAATTTGGTTGATGCCCAAGCGAAGGGGCACAATAAGCAAAAGGGATCTCCAGCCTGAGCTGTGCCCAGAATAATTTGAATTCCAGCCAACACCATTCCAGGAACTAGAGGAACTGTCATGGGCCAGGTGGGGAGGGCACATGTGGCACATTTTTTCTAAAAAATACAAGTAAAAAAAATTTTAAAAATCAAAATACGAGTGACAATTTGGTCAAATAAATGTATGTAGATATTCTGACAAATACCAAATAAGACAGACTCAAAAAGAAAAAACAAAGGTAATAATGAACCAGCCTGGCAGATCTCTTTCCAGTCCCCTACACATGTCAGGCCCATCCCTCCCTCTGTACCTTTCCTTTGGCTCACGCTGAAATTCATTACTCTCTGCCCATCAAACCCTCCCCACCCTTCAAGCTCTAGCTTAATAAAAGGATCTGTTCTATAAAACTTGGACTCAGTCAAAAGGTCGAACCCAAGGACCTAGGAGGCCTCAAGGCTGCAGGTTCCCCACCCCTGTTAGCTACTCCCTATAATCTTCCCAAAGCAACCCCAAACACTGACCAAGCTTCCCTTTCGCTAATTCCTATAGCACCAACTTAGCATTAGACTGATTTTCTACTACCCTGATGCATTAGTCTCAGTTCCCAAACCATACCATGAGCTACGTGAGGGAATTGGCTAGCATCTTTCCTTATGGATTCTGTCCTTAAAACAGTGATTAGCATAGAGCAGCTGATTAGCAACCATCTGCTGAAGGAGTCACTATGACATTACTATACTTTCTGGAGACATTGTGCAAGGGTGACTTACAGCTTTTGGTGAGTGTGCTTTTTTTTAACTTTCACAAAAGAAGATAACTGAAAAAATTGGAGAGGGTGTCAGAGTGGTTAACCACAGACCTTTGCTAAACTGAGTTCTATATTATAACAAGGCAAACAATAAAGATTCCAAGTTGGTAGCTTTCTCCATAGTGTGGAGGAAAAGCATCATCTACCATGTAAAGAGAGGGCAAACAGGCTTGTGACTTACTGATATCTTCGATGACCACTGTGTTATCCATCGAAACATAAACCGCCAAGGAATTCCATTCGTCAAATAAAGCAAGTTTCCTGGAATACAAGATACAGTGCAAACATTCCTTGAGGAGGCAGAAACCTTAGCACGAAGCAGTATGGGTCAGGGCCAAATATTACTTATCATAACTGCTGACATTTACACAGGGTATTCAAAAAATTTTAGCTTAAAATGGTACTATGATTTTTGGAACACCTTGTGTAGTATGTTAGTGTTTGTAAAGGGCTTTACAAATATTATCTTATTTGATCCTCATGAGTCTATAAAGAAGACTTCTATTTTATAGATGGTAATTTAGCAACAAAGTCAAACGTTAAAGGCAGTCCTGACTCCTTTTCCCGAGTTTGGGGATATCTATTTTAATTTGACCTTACATATGCTACAGTCACTGGACTTGAGTGTTGAAAAAGAAGCTGGTACTTTAAACACAAAGAGGAGTGCAAAGAATAGAAGGATCTTAGAGTTGGAAGGGAATTTAAGGTCCATCTAGTCCAGAGATTCCCCAAATTATTTGGTTTTCAAAAAAAATTACCCAGTGCCCCACCCCCGGGGTTAGGTTAACCCGTATTTTTATTCAACACCCCCTCAATTGCACCCGAGGCTACTACTGCCCCCCTCGGATCATTCCAGTGCCCCCACAGGGGTTGGTATCACCCACTTTGGGAACCTATGATCTAATCCAACACATAATTGATAAAGACCATCCTCTATGATACACTCCACATATGGAATGGCTAGTCTTTGCTCCAAGCCCTCCAATGAAAGACAAGTGACTACTTCCTGAGAGGCCATTTTGATGGTCAGTACATTTTTCCTAATATCAAGCCAAAATGTGCCTCTTTTGCCACTTTCAATCATTGCTCCTGGTTCTGTCCCATGGGATCAAGTCAAAAGGCTAATCCCTCTTTCATGTGACAGTCTTTCAAACACTTAAAGTTATCATGTCCTCCACTAAGTCTCTGCTGGGTAAATATTTCTAGTTCCTTCAAATGAAGGAACAATCTGTATTATCTAATCTCTCCTGGACCCTTTGATCCCTCTCTAGAGGAAATCAAAAGTGCTATTCCACTTGCCACATAGGCTTTTCCAAACCTTCTCTTCTCCCCTTGAGTCTCCTATACACCCTTGCCACAATCTTCTCAGCTGAGGACACACTTCACTAAGAAAACCAAGAACGTCAACCATGAACTCCCTTCTCCTTCCCTTCCCTATATCTCAAAAGCCCTTGACATCATCCCTGATTTTATTCTCCTTTACTCCAGTCTCTGGCAAAGAGGTGGCCATTTTCCTTCTCAAGACCAAAGTCTCTACAGGCACCCTTGGTCCCACTCCCTCCTTTATTCTCTAGTAGACCGTCTCCCAAATCAAAACTCCTCACAGTTCTCTAACCTTCATTCTAGCTTTGTCTACCAGTTCCTTCCCCACTGCCTATAAACACATCCAAGTCTCCCCAGCCTTAGAAATCCCTCATTAGACTCTTCCAACCCTTCTAGCTGTTGTCCTATCTCTCTCCTCCCTTTCACAACCACATTTTTAGAAAAAGTCATCTACAGTTGCTCTTCTCTTACTCACTTCTCAACCCTTTACATTTTGGCTTCTCACTTCATCACTCAACAGAAACTGCTGTCTCCAAAGTAACTTGTGATCTCTTAATTGTCAAACCTGATGGCCTTTTCTCAGTCCTCATACTTCTTGACCTCCCTGCAGCACCTGGCCTTGCCTACCACGTTCTCCATCTGGATACTCCATACTTTCAACTTTTTATTGTCACTGATCCTTCTGGGTTCTCCTCCTTCCTATCAGTCTTTTACTAGGTTGTCATTCACAACATATCCCCTAACTGTGGGGTATGACTCCAAGTCTCTGTTTAGAGATGTCTTCTCTTTTCTCTCTGTAAACACGTGTCGACTCTATCAGCTTGCTTGGTTGAGAATCTGGGAAGCTTGCTTCCTGGAGAACCGTGATAAGGGAAATACTATGGAAAGACTAGGGAGCTTGTGTGGATATTCTGTAACTGGTTCTGGTTGGCTAGCCATGTGGTTGGGAGGAGCCTTCTTTTTTTTGACTGACTGGCTGCATAGCCAGTCACATCTGTGGGAACTTGTGATTCTTTGGCTCATGGTATCCAGTGAGACCTTGAAGTAAGGAAGATGGCCTTAAGAGTCTTCTTCAAGTCTGATTCCACATGGTCCTTGAGAAATAGGTCTCAGCCTTTAGTCATTTTTTATTTCTTCTTTTCCATTCTAGGTGAAGGGATTAGAGCCTCTTCAACTTAAGGAATCTTGAAAGGTTAAGAATGGGTCACAGGAATCCAAGAACTATTGTCTAGGATGAACTCTGCAGCCAGTATAGCACTGATGCTTCAAGGAGCAAGAAGCAAGCTTCAGGAATGACATTTGGGACTTCAGTCCACTGGAAGAATTTGTCCAGCAATCAGGCTACATATGGACATGAACATATGGGACCAAAGCTATGTAGGAATTGAGCTAAGTTTTGAGACTACTCTCCAGGGACTGAGGTGGTACAGGGGAGAATACCCAAGAGGAATTGCGGAAAATTTTTGAACATTTGCCCTAGAAATATCATTTAAGTAAATATCCTTTTATAAAAGCTATCCAATATTAAATGGTTAAATGAAACTGAAGAGATATAACCTACCTGGTCCTGACAGAGGGCCAGAGTACATAGGTAGAGATATTGCTACACTTTTTTAACTTGGTGACTACTTTGGCTCCCTGGATTTATTATTATCTCTACAAAGATTTCTAGATCTATTATAAGTAATCCTAAGCCCTCTCCTGAGGGATATCATATCTCCTGGAGATATGAGTCTCATATCTCCAGTTGCCAATTAGATGTTTTGAACTAGATGTCCCATAAGTATTTGAAACTAAACATGCCCTAAACAGAACTCATTTACCTTTCTCCCCAAAAGACTCCCCCTCTTCTGAACTGCTCTATTTTTTTGTCAAAAGTAGCACCATTCTTCCAGTCTTATAACCTCAGAGTGATCTTAGAAATCCTCACTTTCCCTCACCCTTAACAGCCACTCAAGTCCCCAAATCTAATTTCTATTTTCACAATCTCTCCCATTCAACTCTTCTTTTTACAGCTACCACACTAGCTCAGACCCTTATCACCTCTCACTTGGACTACTGCAGTAGTCTCCTAAACAGTTTCCCTGCCTCAAGGCTCTCCAATTCATTGGTGGACTCTATCTTCCATACAGTTTTGAAAATTTTCCTAAAGGGCAGATCTGACCACCTCACTCCTCTACTCAATAAATTCCAAAGGCTCCCTATTGCCTCCAGGATGAAATGGAATCTTCTGTTAGACACTAAAAGGCCTTCACAACCTTCTTTTCCAGAACTATAAGCCATTACTCCCCTACTTGAGCTCTGTGGTCCAGCCAAAATGACCTTCTTATTTACAAACTACATCTTTCCTTTCTGTGCCTTTATATAACCATCACTTAGGCCTGGGATGTGCCTCCTCACTTCAGGCTCTCAGAATCCCTTATTTCAGAGCTCAAAATATTTTTAAAAATGAATGTTAAATTTTTTGTATTTTTTGTTTACATGTAATTAAGAAAAAAATAAAAATTAAATGAAAAAAAGAGAGAATGCCTTATTTTATTCAAAACTCAACACAAATGCTACTTTCTATCATCCAAAGTCTTTCTCAATTGCCCTCAGCTGCTGGTGCCCTCTGACCTGAAATGATCTTGTGTTTATTTTGTACATACAAATGTGTGCATCTGTACTTTTTGTCTTCCCAATTAGAGTAAAACTCCACAAGGACAAGGACTGTTTCATTTGGCCTTGCTTGTTGACAGATTGAAGCAATTTGCACATGGCATGACATGAAGGCCCTTCACCATCTTGCTTGCCCTTTTCTGGACACAATACTCCAGAAGAGGTCTGAAAAGGATGGAGTCCAATGTCCTGAAAGTTATGTTTTTCTTAAGGAAACCCAATTAGCCTTTTTGGCTTCCACATCATATTGATTTTGCACTTTAATAAATGCCCTAGATACAGGGGTGGGGAACCTGCGGCCTGAAGGCCACATCAGGCCTTCTAAGTCCTTGGGTGCAACCTTTTGACTAAGTCCAAGTTTTACAGAACAAATCTTTTTATTAAGGGGATTTGTTTTGTGAGGTTTGCATACAGTCAAAGGGCTGCACTTGAGGACTTAAAGAGAATTTGTTCTGTGAAGTTTGGATTCAGTTGAAGGGCCTCACTTGAGGACCTAGAAGGCCAGAACTTTTTCAGACAAACTATTACCTAACTGGGCCAACCCCTCTTGTACTTATGAAGTGGATTTTTTGAACCCACTTTTACATTTATCTCTGTTATATTTCATCCTATTAGATGAGAGGTTCTCAATCTTGTTGGGGGAGGATGGTATCATGGACCACTCCTCCCCCACTTTAGGAGGCAGCTAAGTGGCTCAATGGATAAAGCACTGGGCCTGGATTCAGGAAGACCTGAGATCAAATCTAGTCTCAGAACACTTCCTAGTTGTGTGACCCTGGACAAGTTATTTAACTTCTGTTTGCCTTAATCCACTGCAGATGGAAATGGCCCACCACTCCAGTATCTTTGTCAAGAAACCCCACTATGGGTCAACGAGGTCATGAAGAATTGGAAACAACTCAACAACAACAACATGGACCCCTTTGAAGCCCACCTACGCAGTCCTTTTCAGAATAATGCTTTTAAAGGCATAAAATACATAGGCTTACAAAGAAAACCAATTATACTGAAAAGTAGTTATCAACTTAAAAAAAATGACTAAGTTCCCAGATCCCAGGTTAAAAGCTGCTGTCTTTGATTCAGCTCAATGCTATATAGGTTGTTAAGATCTTCTTTGGAATCTCATTTTGCTATCCAGTGTTAGCTATCCCTCCGGGTTTTGTGTCATCTGTAAATACAGTAAGCAACTCAGCTATGACTTTAGTGAAGTCACTAATTAAAATTAACCCAGCACAGAGGCAAGGAAAAGTCCCTGGGGCACTAGGCTGGAGACCTTCTGCCAAGTGGCTAGTGAACATTTGTTTTTGAGTTTCGCTATTCAGTCAGCTCCACGTTGACCTAATTGTATTACCATCTCTCTCTCTCTAGCTATCTCTTTTCCACAAGATGACATGAGATTTTTTATTAAAGGTTTTGCTATAACTTAAGTAAACTTCCCAGCATTCCCCTGATTTAGCAGTTTAGCAGCATTTCTGTCACAAAAGGTAAAGTGTATCTGGCATACTCTGTTCCTGACGATGCCATGCTGGCTTCTCTTTTTACATATTAACTAACCATATCTTTAATGATTCATTCTAGAACTTTCTCAGAAATCTAAGTAAAACTCTGGCTTGTAATTCATAGGTTTTAGTCTCTTTCTGAAAATCAGAACATTTGCCTTTCTCCAGTCTTGTGGCATCTCTTCTCCTTTCTGGCTTCGAAAACGAGGACTACCAATAATGGCTTCACCATCATATCTGCCATTTCTACCCAAGGATGGAGTTCATCCAACCCAGGAGGTGAGAAGGAAACTAAAGCAGCTAGGGACTCTGTCACCTTCTTTATCTTGGATATCAACTCCTTCTACTGTGATTTCCCATTCAAAGGTTGTTCTCTTTGATAGAGAAAGCAAAAGCAAAATAGGATTAAACAATTTGGCCTTTTCTTTGTTGCCACCTATGCCAAGTAGCAATCCTATCCCTGTTTTTGTTCCTCTTCTTTCTCCTACGACAAATTAAGAAAAAGATTCTTTTTGCTGTCCTTAACTTCCCTTGTGCCAACCTCAGCTTAACATGAGCTTTAGTACTCCAAATTCTCTTCATATAGAATCACAGATCTGGAGAACTGGAAGGGACTGCACAAAGGCCATCGAGTCCAACCCTCTCATTTACAAATGAGGAAACTGAGGCACAAAGAGGGGAAGTGACTTACCCAAGGTCCTACAGGCAGTAAGGAGAAAAGCCAGAACTCAAGTCCTCTGACTCTAAATGTAGCACCCTTTCTACTATATAATGCTGTTTTCCAGGACCTTTATCCTGTGTATCTTCCCTGGTTCCTTGTATGTCCCCATTAGTTTCTTTAGCCAATGTCTGTTTTTTCCTGTTCCTTGGAATTGTTTCCAGATGCGTCTTCAGAATTTCTTTCTTAAGGGTTTCCCATCTCTCTTGGCTTGTCTTCCCCTGCAGAATTTGAGTCCTTGAGATCCTACTGTTCTTCTTTTGAACCCTCTGAAATCTGTTTTCTCAATTCTAAGGCATATGCCAGACTAAACCCAGATTTCCTCTCCTTTTCTACCACAAATTCTAGAAGGCAAGAATCACTTACTGTTGGAAGTTCCCAGATTTCCATCCTCAGCAATTAGTTTTTCCCTATTACTGAGAAGCAGTTCCAGAATAAAATTCCCCCATGTTGATTCTTTTACCCTCTGAAGAATGAAATTATCATTATGGCAAATCCAAAAGTTATTAGCAGTTCTTCTTTTGGCAGTGAAAGAAGTCCAGTAGACATCTAGATAATGGCAGCCCCTATCACATGCCTCTGTGTTAGCTTTGTGATCTGTTATTTCTTTCTTTGGATCCAGAGGTCAGTCATATACTCCAATTTCAAAATTGCTTTTCTTTCTCCTTTCTTATTTTACTCCATATCAGTTCATTCAACTCTCCCCATGATTCTCAGAATTTCTACTTGCAATTTCTTTCTTATTCCATTAAATTAATATTCCATTGTCTGTGTTCCCAAACCAATGTCTACATATCATTTCCAGTTCTTTGCTATACAAAGAATGATGCTGTGAACATGTGAGTATATGTTGGACCTTTGTCTCTGTCTCTCACTTTTTTTGGGCCATATGTCCAGTAATGCCTTGCATGATTCTAAATGGATATCCACCAACAGTGCATCAGTACCTTCCCATAGTCCTTCCAACACTGACCATTCTCATATTTTGTCATCTTTGCCAATCTGGTGATGATAAAGTGAAATGGCAGCATGGGTTTTAATCTGCATTTCCCTTAGGGATTTGGAGAATGTGGTCATGTGGACATTGACAATTCCTTTGGAAAACCATTCATATCCTTTGATCACTTCTCTATGGGAGAATAGCTCTTGGTGTTAAATATTTCTGTCAATTCCCTATATATTCTAGATATCAAACTTCTAGGTGCAAATATGTTTGCCTCTCTTCCATTTCTCTTCTATCTAAGTTGACTTTGTAATGACTTTATTCGTTCAAAAGTTTTAAATTTCACATGGTTGAAACTGTTAATCTTTTATGATCTGCATTATCTCATATCTGAGTAAGAATTTGCTGCCTATCTATGGACAGGAAGTCAACAAATATTTGTTAAATGCTTACTATGCACTGAGAAATGTAGCTTGAGGATACAAAGAGAGGTAAACACAGTCCCCATCCTCAAAGGGCTTATATTCTTGGAGGGAGAAAAATGAAATTCACTTAAATAACTAGGTATATACAAGATATACAGTAGATACATAATCTGGGGAGAGAAGGCATTAGAACCTCAGCAAGGGATAGGGAGGAGAAGAGGTTGCTGGAAATACCTCCTACAGAAGGTTGGATTTAAACTGAGGCTTGAAGCAAGTCAGAGAAACAAAGAAGTAGAGGTTGGAATAGAGAGCACTTCAAGCATTAAAAAAGCACAGAGATAAGCAATGGAGAGATGTGGATGAGAAAGAGCAGCAAGGAGGTCAATACAGCTGTACTGTAGATTATGTGGAAGGGAGGAAAGTGTAAGAAGAGCAGAAATCTAGGGAAAGTCTTGGTTATGAAAAACTTTAAATGCCAAACCTCTTAAGACCTTTCTATCTGATCCTAGAAGTAACAGAGACCCACTGGAGTTCTCAGGGCAGAGGGATGTCATGGTTAGGCCCACATTTTAGAAAAATCACCTTAGCAACTGAACGTAGTATAGACTGGAGGGTGGAGAGACATGGGGCAGGCAGAGGACTTAGAAGGCAGCTGTGATAGTTCAGAGGTGAGGTGATAAGACCTGAGCTTGAGAGGTTGCTGTGGGAGTGGAGAGAAAGAAAGGTAGGCAAGAGATGCTATAAAGGGGAAAAGGACAAGATCTGGCAAACGACTGGACATGTTGGGTGAATGATACCAAAGAGTACAAGATGGCATGTAAGTCGTGAGCTTGGACCACTGGAGGATGGTGGCACCCTCAATAGCAATAGAGAAGACAGAATCACTTCTATTTTGGACATGCTAAGTTTGAGTGGCCTATGGGACATTCAGTTGGATGTGTACAAAAGGCGGGATCATTGTTTAGGAGAGAGAATAGGGCTGAATATAAAGATTTGGGAATCATCTGTATAGAGATGATAATTGAACCCATAGGAGCTAATAAAAATAACCAAATAAGACAGTACAGAAAGAAAGGAGAGGAGAGCCCAAGACAGAGTCTTGGAGGACAGCCAAGCTTAGAGGCCATAACACAGATGAAGACCTATAGGGCAAAGGAGACTGAGAAGGAATAGAAAGAAGTGAAGCAGGAGAGCAGGATGATGAAAACTCAGAGAAGAAACAGTGCCCAGAAAGAGAAGGTGATTGCCAATGTCAAAGGACACAGAGAGACCAAGGATGAAAATGAACAGAAGGTCATTAGATTTAGCAATGAAGAGGTCATTGGCAACTTTGAAGAGAGAAGATTCTGGTACACAATGAGGTGGACAATGAAGCTGCCATATTGGAGAATTTTTAGAAGCAAAGGCCCTAAGTATAAACAGGTTTCTCAAGGAGTTTGGATGAAGGAAAAGGAGAAGAGATGTAGCACAGTAGCAAGTGAGGAATGGCAGGATAGAGCGAGGGTTTTTAAGGGTGAGGGAAACCATTGGAATGTTTCTAAGCAGCAGAGAAGAAACCAAACAGTCAGAGAGATAGAAGATAAAAGAGAGAGTGAGAATATAGTGAGGACAATCAGCTAAAGAAGAAAGGTGGGGATGGGATCAAGGGAGCATATGGAAGGGTTTGCCTTGGCAAAGAGAAGGGCCATCTCTTCATATGAGATATAGATGAAGGAGCAGATAGTGGGGGAAGACATCAGAATGAAGTGAGCTGAGAAAAAGGGGAGGAGAGGAATGGGTTGGTGAATGACTACAATTGTTTTGGTAAAATACAAAGCAAAGTCCCTGGCTTTAAGCAGGGGTAAATATTTAAAAACCAGCTCTCAGAAAAATGTATAGACAATATACTTTTAAATTAAATCTTCACTAATATGTTCTTCATCACTTTCTTAAGTGTAGACAATCAACAAAACAATATATCAAGCCATAACTTGTAACATTTGCCAGTTTTTGAGGTATAAATGCCCACAATGAAAATTTGACAACTAGTTCTCACAAGCTGGTGGGAGCCAGCTCCAGCCCACCACTTACAGAAGGGGTGAGGTACCTTGGGAGACTTGAAAGGTAACAAGAAGGTATATAACAGCTTCTGTGGTGACTGGGATAGGAAGAATAACATGTTTGTCTTGTTGCAATAAAAGTTCAATGTAGATCATAAAACATAATTTTGTAACTAACTCAGGCCAGCACACAAATAGAAGCAGAGGAGATGAATGATCAGAGCAATTCAGGATTGGGGTGTGGAAAGGAAGGAAGGAAGGAAGGAAGGAAGGAAGGAAAGAAGGAAGGAAGGAAGGAAGGAAGGAAGGAAGGAAGGAAGGAAGGAAGGAAGGAAGGGAGGGAGGGAGGGAGGGAGGGAGGGAGGGAGGGAGGGAGGGAGGGAGAGCAGGATTCTGTGAGGCAGAGATGATGAAGGAAAGCAATCCAGGCTAATGTTGGGAATGATAAAAGATTATGATCAAACCGAAGTATTTTGGAATTCATGAATATGGAAATGAAAGACTTATGGGTGATGACAAGATCAAGAGTATGACCACCTCTGTGTATAGTTGCAGGGTGGAGGGGTAGATTATGGGAACTGAGTAGAACAGGAAACTAGGATACTTGAGGGAACATCCCATGTATGTCGAGGCAGTTGAGTATGAGGGCAGAAATTGGAGGAGTGAGACACAACTTAAGAAGAAGGAAGAAGAATATGTTGGGTGTTGATAGATAATTGCCACCGGACTGGGTGACACATTTGAATAGTGTGAACCTCAAGGGAGGTAAGCCTGATCAGTAAAGCTGGAAGAGGGAGAGTTGTGGAAGTGGCAATGGAGAGTAAGGAAGATTCTGACTTCCCCACCATGACCAGTGAGTTGAGACATAAGAAAGAAAGCATAGGCAGGACAGCAAACAATGTCACAAAGAAGGAGCAAAGTCTCAGGGAACACCAGAAGCTGGAAGGAATGAGAAAGGAAGAGGTTGAAGATGAAAGGAAGTTTGTTAACTGTGGAGCTGAAATTTCTGAGAGAGAGTACAGTTGATGGGGCGGCCAGATCTCGAGTGGGTCACAGAAGGGTGGGGGAGTGAGAGAAAAGGTTGAGGCAGACAGAGGTAAGACAGCTGCCAGCTAGGCATGGGAAGAGGACTGTACATCAGTTGCGAGGTTTAGGATCTCTGGGACAAGGTGAATATAATGCTAATCACTGAGATGTGAGTCCAGGCAGGCAGGTAGGCAGAGTATCGGTGGTTAGAGAGAAGTCTGTTGAGTAAGGCACATGATGAGACTGTTCAAGACCTTTTTTATAGTTATAAAAGGTTAGATTTTCTCTCTCTCTTTTTTTAATAAACTTGACCTTTTATATTCAGGTCGTGTATACATTTTGAATTCATAAGATGTTAGTTCGATCCTAGTATCTGCCAAACTGCTTTCCAATTTTCCAAGCTGTTGTCAAAAAAACAGGTAATTTGTGTCCTTGCATTGAGCAAACCCAGGGATACTATTATTAGCAGATGTTTCTGTCTCTTGCTTATCGAGCTGACATTTTTTGTTGTTTTTTTTTAACCAGGACTCAATAGTTTTGATGACTACTGTTTTATAATATCATTTGAAGTCTGGCAATGCAATGCCCTCGGATAAGCAAATTAATAGCGGTGAAACATGAAGCGTCTCCAGAGGAATATCCATGTGAAGTAGTAGCACTGTCATACATGGCCACAAACAGATTTTCCTACTTAACAGTGTAGTTGGGCAGAGAAGTGCAAAGGTGCCAGGGTTGGTGGGTACAGGAATGACTGAGTGAATGGATAAGGTTGACCAACTGGGTAGAAGTGAGTTGGGTGAAGGCAGGCAGGAGGAAAGGGAAATAGCAAAGCAACCACATAAATAAATGCTAGTCTGTTTTACTTACTTTAACACCTGTGCAACTGTATTTGGTCCAAACCATTCACCAATTGATTTCCCTTCTCCTACGCCCATTTGTGCTGTTTTTATATGAGAAGATTAACAAGTTAGCAAAATAATTTTTCAACAAGATACAACCTACTAAATTTTGTATCATTTTCAAAGACTTCTAAGCAAGAAGATGGGGGATTTCCCACAGCCCCTCTGGGGTTAGCATGGAAGCCAGAGGCCAGCGCTTCCTTACCCATTTGATGGATAGAATAACAGCAGTCTTTTCTGTCTAAGAAGCACTTTAAGATTCGGTGATATTCTTCAGGCTGTTCTTGCTGCTTCTCCCAACACCAATCTAAAGGGGGCAATAAATAATAAAAATAAATAATAAATGGTAGTAAAAATCACTAAATAAATAACAATGATAATTGAGATGTCACATCCTCTCCCCTTAAAAACATTCCCTTCTTTTAATAAAAAAGCAATTAAGGAAAGTGTCCATGTTACAAAAGGACACTGGCTCTTTCCCTGCTACCCACAATGATGACTAGATAGTCCCCATCTTTAAAAAAAACTCTCCCTTGACTCATGCTAGCATCCTATATTTCTCCTTTCTTTTGAAGAGAAACTCTTATAGAAAGGTGTTCACATTCATTGCCTCTACTTCCTCACCTCTCATTCACTTCTCAACTCCTTTTAGTCCACTGATTGACTGAAACCACTCCCTCTAAGGTTACTGACCATCTCTCTATTGTTCAACCCAATGGCCTTTTCTCAGCCCTTCTCCTCCTTTACATCTCCGTAGTATTTACCACCGATGACCTTTCCTGCCTCTAGCCACCATCTCTTCCCTTAGTTTTTGGGACTCTGTCCTCTCCTTGACCCCCCCGTCCCCCTAGTCAGTCTGACCATTCCTTCACCATATCATTTACAGGAGCCAGAAGATCATTGTGCACAGTTACATCAATAGTGTAATGAAGATCAACTGTGAAAGACTTAGCTACTCTGATCAATACGATGATACAAGACAATTCCAAAAGACTCATGATGAAAAATATTATCCCCCTCCAGAGAGAGAACTGATGAACTGAGTACAAATTAAAGCATTTTTTTTTTCACTTTCTTTACCTGTCCTGCTTTTTTTGAGCTATGGCTAATATGGAAATATGTTTTGCATGATTTCATATATATAACTGATATATGACTTGCCTTCTCAACGAATGAGAGAGGAACTGGAGGGAGGGAATTTGGAACTCAAATTTTTCTAAAAGAATGATAAAAATTAATAATATTTTTAAAAGGGAGGGGAAAAAGTATTTGCTAGATCATAATCATGTCCCACCCCATGCATGGGTATATACCAGGTATGTCTAACCTGAGCCTTCCTTTCATCTGCTCCCATGAGCTCAATGTTATGACTCTCAAATCGATATATCCAGCTGTAGCCTCTTTCCTGAGCTTGTCCTGGATCGACTATCTGTATCAGACATTTTCAAATAGATGGCTGAAACTCAATATTTCCAGTGTCTCCTAACTTCCCTACCTATTTTTTAAATTTCATTTTAAAAGTCTTTGCTTTTACATCATCTTTATTCCTGAAAATACCCCCTCTATCCCACCCCACCCCCTACTCAGCAAGTCAACCTTGGCAACAAAAAGAAAAAAAAATCAAGTCAGTAAAACCAATCAAAATATTTACTCTGTCTGATGGTATAGGTAATGTTCTCTATCTTTTGCAAAAATATTTTAATTTCCCCATTTTTGATGAAGGTGCCAGCACCCTTCCTCATTTTATCCTGCAACCTCAGAAGTCACCTTCATTCTCCCTTACCCCAGCCCTTCCCTTATCTAACAGTCCTTAAATTTTACTGACTTCATCTCTACAACATTCTCTCCAATCCCCCCTCTCTGCTTTATGCACATAGCCATCACTCCTAGGTCAAGCTTTCCTCACTTCCTGCCTAAGTGACTGCCATAGCCTCCTAAGTGGCATCTCTGCCACCAGTCTGATACCTTTCAAAGTGACTTTCCTAAAGCACTGCTCTGACCATGTCAATCCTCCGTTCAAGAAATCTCAAGCAGCTATCCTTTGCTTCTACCTTCAAATTCCGCTGTTAGCCATGTAATGGCCTTTGTGATCTGGCTCAAACCAGTCTTTCCAGGCTAATTCTGATTCACTCCCCTACATGGACTCTATGTTCCTGTCAACTGGTCAATTTGTCATTCTTCATGCTCAACATTCTATCTCCCACCAACATGCCTTTCCTCAAGTTGTCTTCCATACCTGGAATGCTCTCCCTCTGGGAATCTCTAACTCCTTCAAGGCTCAGTTCAAGTCTGATTTCCTTCATGAGGCTTCTCCTCAGCCATCTAGTGGTGAGCACTCTCTCCTCTTTCACTCAAATTACTTTGCATTTACTTCTCCGTGTACATATTTTTCCTCCCCCAAAATATTCATTCCTGAAGGGCAAGCGCTACTTCATTGTCCCAACAGGGCTTAGCAAACAGTAGGTGCTGTCTAAATATTTGTTGAACTGAATAGAGACAAGCATCTTCCATTTGGATCGCTGACATATTTGAAGTTCAGCCCTTTCAAGGCGTCACTAAACATCAATGAAATTCTGAATCTGCGATCTAACTAAAAGATCCCAAGCTGTAGAACAGTCCCACAGAGAGCACCATAGGCGTCTCAGGCTAATTTCCCTGAGGTTGTTGATTTTTTTAAGTAACATTTTTTATTTTTTCCCCAGTTACATACAAATACAAAATCCACTCAAAGACTCTGATCATCTAGCTCCCTACCTTTCCAGGTTTCTCACACCTTATCCCTACCAGGTACTCTTCAATCCAGCAACACTGGCCTCCTGGCTGTTTCACAAACAAGACCCTCCATCTCTGGGTTTCCAACATGCTCTCTGGTGGTCCCCCAGGTCTGAAATAGTCTCCTTCCTGCACTGACTACTGAATTCTCTGGCTTCCTTTAAGTACCACCTAAAATCCCATCTTCTATAGAAAGCTTTCCCCAATCCCTCTTAATTCCAGTGCCTTCCCTCTGTTAATTGTCTCCTATTATATATATATACACACACACACACACACACACACACACACACACACACACACACACACAGGATATGTATTATATATATAATAGGATACACATGTATGTATATATGTGTGTGTATATATACATGTATGTATGTGTGTGTATATATATAGAGAGAGAGAGAGAGACAGAGAGAGAGACAGAGAGTATAGGATATTGTATATAGCTTGCTTTGTATACATTTGTTTGCATGTTCTCTCCCATTAGATTATAAGTTCCTTGAGGACAGGAACTGTCTGCCTTTTTTTCTTTTTGTATCTCTAGTGCTTAGCAGAGTACCTGGCACATAGTAGGGTTTTTTTTATTAAATGTTTCTTGAATTGAATTGAATCTGATAAAGGACTTTCATTCATTCATTCTATAGCTCCAGAAACCTTCCATAGGATATGCATGAGAATTGGCACAATATTCTGTACCATTTGAATTATGAAGGAAATGCTTTTGTTTCCACCCTGGACTGGAGATTTGTGTGATAGGCCAGAGTATGAAGACTAAATTGATTTCCCAGATACATATTTCTCTTCTGAGGTTTTGGTGTCTTTTGTATTCACAGCTGCAATAGACTCCAAAGGTGCCAAAAGTCATTATCTAAAAGTATCTCCAGTTTTTCCTTTGCTTCCAGATTTCTGTGAAGATTTTAAATTTAGAGTCCACAGAAATTTTCAGAAGATAAAATGCAATCCCTCTCCCTTCTTTTTTTCTGAAGAATAAACAAATCAGTAAACTGCTTTCAGGAGATACTGATTAATAAAATGCTCAAAACCAGAAATGATTGATGACACTGACAAAAAAAATTCTCAAAAAAATGTAACTTTTAAAATAAAGACAAAATAATACAAGCTACAATTCACATCTCTCAACTCTGGTTTAAGGGGGAAATTCCATTTCTAAATTTCTCCTGGCCAGAGACTTCCGCAACTCATCCCACTTAAACATACAGTCAGAATTGCCAAGCTTTGTGGTTGTTCAGTCATATTTCAGTCGAGTCCCATTCCCCATGACCCCATTTGGGGTTTTCTTGGCAAAGACATTAGAGTGGTTTGTCATTATCTTCTCCAGCCCATTTTACAGATTAGGAAACGGAGGTAAACAGGGTTAAATGACTTGCCCAGGGTCACATAGCTAATAAGTGTCTGAGGCCAGATTTTAACTCTAGGCCCAGCACAATTACAGAAACAGATCCCTGTAGGCTGCACAATGACATAGAAAACCAAAAATGAACATTATCTATGTTGTACTATATTTTTACTTGTTTTGTTAAACATTTCCCAATGACTTTTTAATCTAGTTTTGCTGCCCACTGGCCCTGAGGTTGACCCCTGTGGTTTAGACCACACCAGATATCATGCTACACATATATCTGTGAAACCTATGCTTAAATCTCCTATCTCTGTACCAGAGAAATTCCACTAATCTTTAGCCCACCTAGGGAAGTCTTAGGGAAAACTTCTCTTTCCCCCTTCCTTACATGTGGGATGCTCTGTCTATCCCATGAATTACATTTGTGTGTGGGTAAAGTACCAAGCACAGTTACTCAACAATTTTATGACCTATTATTGCTGACAACAAATTAGCCTTCACGTGTTCAGACAGCTTGGTACAGTGGTAAGAACACTAGCTCCAGAGTCAGAAGGACCAAGTTCCAATTCATCCTCTGACATTTATTACTGGTATGACTTTGGGCAGGTCAGGTGAATACCCTGGGCCTCGGTTTCCTTTGTAAAATAAAGGAGTAGATTAGATGGCCTCTAGGAGTCCTTCTCAGCTCTAGATGCAGGATCCTAGGAGAACTTCACAATCATTAACAAAAAGTTGTGTTTGTTTAATAAAGGTAATGAGGCATTCTATGTGACATAGGAACAAAATTCAAATTAGGCTCCCCAACTCACCAACAAGGGGCATTAAAGCCTTCAATCTCCTCGGATTTCTGGGAATCTTCTTTTATAACTCATACTAATAGGTCACTCCCAAGTAGTCAAGATGAAATCAAAAGTGAGACTTTTCCCCATTGCAATGGGGAGGCCTAGACCTCAGTCCTCCCCAGATCTTTTTCCAAATCTCCTATTCCTTTCTGGAGCTAGGTGGGCTAAAGAATTGTTGTTTTTCTAACTCAAAACCTTAAATAGATAAAACTATTATCATAGATGAGTGTTGGAAGAGTCCTTCAAAACCACGCAGTCAGAGATCTTCAGGAAGAGGGGTGCTAAAAGGGCCCACAATGGCAAGGTAATCTGAAAACATGCCTGCCAAATAGGTCAGCCAGCCTTCTTTGCTTGCAGACTTCCAGTAAAAGGGAACCTACTACCTGCTAGGAAACCCCATTCTACTTTGGCAGATTTTTCCTAACGTTAAACTAAATTCACCTCTGTGTAACCACCATCCAAAGCTGCCGCCCTTGGGGACAAGCAAAGCAAATTGGATTCCTCATCCCTATGACAGTCCTTCAAATACCAGAAGACAGCTATCATGATTCCTGGTAATTATTCTCTGCTCCAGGCTAAAGATGCCCAGTTCCTTCAACTAGTCCTAATATGGCATGACACCAAGGCCTTTTCACCATCTTGGCTGTCCTCCTCTGGACGTTTACCAGCAGATAACAATAATAACAATAAGACTAAATAGTAATACAGTTAACATTTATAAAGTGCTTTAAGATTTGCAAAGCACTTTATATCTATTATACCATTTGAACCTCAAAACAACCCTATGACATAGGTAGCATCATTACTTGTATTTCACGGATGAGAAAACTGAGGTTAAGCAATGTTCAGTGACATGTATAAATTCCCACACAGGATTTAAATTCAGGTCTTCCTGACTCCATGTCCAGCACTATCCACTAAACCGTGCTGCTTAGCTTATCAATGACCTTTCTAAACTGTAGCATACAGAGGTGATGACAACCCTCCAAATGTGGCACCCCTCAGACCTATTTCATTTTTGTCTTTGTAGCTCTGGTGTCTTGCACACAGTAGGTGCCCAAGAAGCATTTGTGAAATTGAATTGGATCTGTTCACTCAGTAAAACTAAACATTCACTGTTTCTGCTCTGGCACCTGGTCTTAGGCCAAAAGAGGCACATTTCAGAGGAAAAATAATCAAGACACACTAGTTCTAGTTACTATAACGGGCTTGTATTCACTCAGACTAGCTATTTAGTGAACACAAGCCAGTACAGCCTCAGCTGACAATATGTGATCCCATTGGCCACCATCTTGATTTATTTAAACAAGGTTAAAAAAAACTGGTCTGTCATAATGGCCTTCTTTCTAAGCAGTTTGCTGATGGACTTAGCTCAACAATAAAAAGGATAGAAATCCTAAAGGGCACACACCCCTGTTTCTGTTCATTCTTCAGGAGCAAAAGAACTTTCTTATCTGCTGAGTCACCAAGAAACACCTGTCTCCTACTCCTGACAGACTTCATCACTGGAGCATTTAAGCACCTGTGTTTGCTTTGTCTAAAGCCTCCCCAAGTCATAGCCCACTGCTAAACTATGACAGCAAGAGACAGAGTCTCCCCTAAGTGGTCAGCAGAACAAGTTACTCACCCCTTCCTAGGTGCTTGCAAATCAGGGCCTGGGCCAACATCATTTGTCCACAACGTAGCATGCATCCCCAGCCAGAATCAGATGATGGGCCTGTTCCTCCTATTGGCAAAAGGGTCTGAAATGAACTGGGGTTCACAGGATCATGGGATTATAGATTCAGAGCAGGAAGGGAATTTAGAGGTCATCAAAGTCTAATGCCCTCATTTTACAGATGAGGAAACTGAGGCTCAGAGAGGTTAAAAGATTTGCCTAGGGTCACACTTAAGTATCTGTGGAGGGATTTAAATGGAGGTCTTGACTCCAAATCCAATGTCTTGGATCTTGGTTCCAGTATCCATCCACTATCTTGGAATTACCTTTTCCATAAAGAGAAGCAGACTTGGGAATTTTTATAAACACATGCTATTGGAGGGAGATTAACCAGGAAAATAAGAGGAGCTTTGGCCATTGATTAAGGTGAGACTGGGTGGGTAAAGAAGTGAAGAGCTTGAAGTGTCCAAGTAAGCACTCCAGAGTTTCTCCTGAGTGCAGCCCAAACTTCAATAGGGAAATAGTTAACAAAAGAAATGAAAATATAACGCAACATGGATAATCTTAATGTGTGGTTTTCTAAGTTCATTTCTATTTGAGTGGTGAAGGGAATGCTGAATTTAACTCAGTCTTTTATGACTTTACAACATGTGACTTACTTTTTCAGGTTGTAGATTTCAAACTAGAAATTAAATTTAGGGTACACATGGAAAGTGTAATTATAGATACCCAGTCACGGATACATTGGAGCAAGTGAAAGATCAGACCAACACTTGTCAGGCAAGGATGTGCTCCAACCTTGGGAAGAATACCACTTTATCTCTGTGTACAGAATAAAAGGGACTATCAAAATGGCCTTAGATTTAGGGAGGCTCCTAGCTGTCCTAACACAAAGAGACTAGAAATCTCTGATAGAATCAATCTTGATTACATCTAAACTCAGGAAGGTGGTGTGCCTTTGGAAGACAAACCAGTAAAAATCACATGACACTGGCTGCTCCAACTAAAGAACACTTGATTGTAAAGGAAGTTTCCAAGTAAATATCAGCAGTGAACTCAAAATGCCTTTCTCTGGGTGTCCATGGAAGCTGCCATGGCCTTGAGGTATTTCCCATCCAGTATGACAGTGAAAAAATTCTGCTAGAAACATGCAGATCTGGGAGAGGACCAACTAAAGTAAGGCCCAGAAACTGCCAAAAAGAGGCGAATCCTTTCCTTATGGCATTGTGGTGAGAGAGAGATGGAGGGGAGAAGAGGTAACCAAGTACTGGTTATGGCAATAAACTTAGCAAGTTCAAGAAGACTGATGCCCAGGGAGCAAAGGGGAGCAGGATAGAGACAACAAAATTCCTCTCTCACGCTGCTGTTTTGGGAATATGGATCCGAACAGATGAAATTAAAATTAAAAAAAGGAAGGGATATTAGACTTCCTAGAAATTGGACAGATTGCAAATAAAAATTTCAACACTGCAAATGCTTCCTCATATAAAGTAAATTGAATTTCTGGGAGAGAAAACAATTCCAAGTTGGAGAAAATGTCGGCCTAATGTAACATAATGGTCATAAACCATACCCAGGATGGTTTTACTCTAAGTTGACCAGGGCCAATTCTAAAGTGCATCTGACTGAGGCAGTTACCCATATTTCCTCACAACACTATGAAGCAGATAAATTACTTGCCCACACAGTTAAGTAAGTGGTAGGTAGGGTCAGAACTTGAATTCAGATCTTCCAACACCAAATACAGAGCTCTCCATAATAGGCAGCAGACCTACATACCTATTGGTGAAAACTTTCTTCGGTATGTAAACCAGAGACGAGCACTGACATCAGACAACAGCTTGGATTTTTCTGTAATTAAAAGTAAAAGTAAGAGTGAATTATCTGCTAACAAATAGTGCCATGACAATTCTGGGCAACTAATGAACCAGTTAAATTGCACTGTCATGATGCGTAAGGAAAAGAGCAACTAAATCTGAATTACACAGAAACTCTTTAATAGATTATCTCAGATTCCTACTCCCCTTATCATGTCACCCCTACCCTCACCCTGTGAGATGAAAATAAAACCATCTAGTTGCCTGCCTTGTCAGTAGTTCTGGTCAAAGTTTTAGTATGAAAGAAGATTGAAGCTATCTATGGAGAATCTCAAATCATCCTTTTAGTTTGCACAGACAGGATACAGTAGTGATGGAGGACTTCAATTATCCAAACATCTACTGAAGTGCTTGCATTCTCTCCCCCATCCCCCCCACTTGCCTTAATGATCATTTCATCCTTCAAAAGGTAAAAGAATCAACAAGAAAAATTCTATTTTGGATCTGATTCTCACTAAACAGAGAGGAACTGGTTGCTAGAGTGGAAATGATGCAGATCCTGAGGAGAAGAGAGGTGGAGGTAAAGAGCTTAGTAGCACTGAGCACAAAGCCTGGCACAAAGGAGGCACTTAATAAATGATTTTTCACTTGACTTGATCTGTAGCCAGTGCAAAGAGAGAGAGAGGAGATGGAGAGTCTCATGTGAAGAACAGAGAGAAGACCAGTCTGGCTGGATCACAGAATGCAGGATGGGGAGTGTTCTGGGCAGAGAGTGACTCAGGTCAATCTCCTGGCAATTTAGGTTCAGTCATAGATCATTTAACAATTTACAAAAGGAGATTTACTTAGCCATAGCAGAAGGATATTCAACCCCTTGAGCTAAATCAGTTAAGCAGGCTTGGAGTCAGGAAGACTCATCATTCTGAGTTCAAATCCTGCCTCAGACACTTCCAAGCTATGTGACCCTGGGCAAGTCACTTCACCCTGCTTACCTCAGTTTCCCCATCTGGAAAATGAGATGAAGAAGGAGACGGCAAACCACACTAGTATCTTTGTCAAGAAAACCCCAAATGGATTCACCAAGAGACTCCAACATGACTGAAACAGTTAATCAACAAAAGCAAAGCTTCCACTGAGATCTACTAACCAAGCATCTGAGAGCCACTCCAGCTCCTCATGATGAGCAAATGATGTCAATAGAAGATGCTTAGTCTTCTGAGACAACCGAGCCTGAAAAAAATGCCTTAATATTTTTGACGAAAAACTAGCTTAAAGTGCAAGGAGGAATAAGAGAGGTCACATTATTGATGCTACTACACTCTAGCCCCTGGTGATAAGGTCCTTGACATCTTCTAAATTAGTGCTTCTTAAACTGGGGGATGTGCCAGAGGGATCGTGAGTGGAAAAAGTTTAAAAAGCCCTGTTCTAGAGCACTTTCTACCCTGAAATGACTTGAGGGCTATTACTGTTCAATCTTGACCTCCAGGGTGATAGAGATAACACTACAGGTAGAAGAGAAAAACTCAAACAGAAACCAAACAATAATAGAACAGTTCCCTGAAAGGATGAATGAAGTCAGGAGAGTTTGAGGAAGGCCCAAATCCCTAGTGTAAAGAATCAGATCCATGTGGTGGGTGATCCTAAATCTTCGTAATTCATAGTGAGATTCTCAATATGAAAAGGTAACTATTAGGACTACAGCAAAGATGATGAGCCTTCCTGCATTGTCATCAATCTGCTTCATAGCTCAAGAGGAATTGCCCTAAGTGTTCCCTATCCCACTGGTCTGGGTAGAATATAAGACACTGGCTGCAGTAGAGGACTCTCAATGACTGCCCCTCTGCTTCTGGGGGAAGCTGGTCAGGCACTTTCATCTTCCTCTTGTTGCTGCTTCCCAATAGTGCCATCCCTCAATCCTCCAAGCCCTTCCTGGGGAGATGAACAATGATCACTGGGTGCTGGACTGGCAGCCCATCATTTGGACACTGCAGTAATCAGTGGGTTCTAGTGGGTCTGCCTTTCGATACTGCACATGCCAGTGCCCATTCTTCTGCCACTGGGCTACCACTGTTGCTGAGAATTGATCCACTATTCACTGCCACTGGGGTCTGTGTCACTACTCACTCACTACCTGCTGCTAGAACTGCAAGTGCTGCCTGTTGCAGGTAACTGGGGCTTGCCTCTATGCTCAGTGTCTGCTGCTGTCTGCTAGGACCTATATCTCTGCCCAGTGCTATCTGTTGTGGCTGGGGCCCTCATTTCTGCCCGTAACCCCTAGCTAGTATTCTTGGGGCCTGTATCTCTGCCCACTGCCCACTCTGCCAGCAGAGGATAACTGCTACTGCTAAAGCCTGAGCCCTTTTGCCCTCTGCTGCATTGCTTTAGGCCCAGGTGCTACTGCAATGCTACTACAGAAGCCTGCCTGACCAACTACACAAGGCCTGCCTCTGCTCCCATAGGCCGAAGACTACTGTGGGCCTGCACTACCATCGACTTCCTGTGCTCAGGAGAAGCCACGAGGATGCTTCTGCTACTGGGTCCTGCCCTTCTTTGCTAAGGGAAGGACACAAACCAACTTTAAAACAAGCAACAAAGCCAGAGATTCCTCAGAAGCCACTGCTGCGGGGGTGCAGAAATGTTCCTGGGGCCTCGGTTTTGTGTCCTTTAGGAATCCCCCACTAGAAGCACTAATTGCAGTTCCCAGTTCCGGGGGGAGAGTTAAAACTCTCAAGACTGATATCGCAGCCCTGACTGGCCTCAGCTAATTAACTGAGGGGCAACTGGCACATTTGTCCATATTCCCAATTCCAGAAATGATTTTGGGCTCTCGGGGAGAATTTAACTTTGTCCTTTCAAGTGTCTCCCAAAGCCTGAACCAAAGAACCACAATAAAATCCATGTGGCAAACTTGTGGTTGCTTTCTCAAATTCCAAATTTAAAAAAAACCAAACTCCAATAGTTTCTTCAGCAGAGTTCTTAGAGAGTCCTAACATTCCATGGATCTATATTTGCCTTCTCTCACTACTGGGATTTCTCATGCCACGCTTCAGTGGTTGGCTATATCCAAACACAATTACAGAACTGAGGACCACTGGGTCAGCTGTACAGTTACTCTAAAATGTCAGAGGACTTTTATCAGAAGGCCTCCCCTGAAGCAACTGAGTATGACCATTAGCAGGCAGTCCCAGAAAAAGCCGAGGACAACTAGTTGTACTGAATCTGTCCTTTTCTCATCAGGGGAAAATTTTCTCCATCCCAAAAGTTCAGTCCATCCAGGCTGCTTTGAAGATACAAGGAATTGTGATAACATCCCCTAATGGAACTTGGAAGATGCCTAAATGACCATAAAGAATTCCCCTCCTCTCACCCCTCCGAAGCTGAAGGACATAAAACAAGGTACACTTAACACATTAGTCTCTTCTTTTTGAAGGACCACAGGCAAGTTGCTTTCTAACTTTCCAGAAATAGAAGGCCCCTCACAGTAAGCAACCACTTTTTTCATTTTTGCTGTGGTTTGGTCATTTTTCAATGATGTCTGATTCTTTGTGACCCCCATCTGGGGATTTTTTTTAGCAAAGATACTGGAGTGGTTTGTCATTTCCTTCTCCAGCTTTTTAGAGAATTTTATAGATTTTACATTTTACGGATGAGGAAACTGAGGCAAACAGGGTAAAGTGACTTGCCCAGGGTACCCAGTGCCAGATAGTCCATTCACTGAGGCATCACCAAAAGCATCACATACCTTATTCTGTATTGCCTATCCCTTACTTTAATAAGTGCATTTGTTGTGGGCTGGACCTCACTCAGGTCAGTCCTCTCTTAGTTTATGTTCCTATTAGAACAAAAGAGACTTTTGTTGGTCGCTGGAGAGTTAACAAAAAATTTACTTGGCCACAGGAGGAGGCTATTCAACACAGATGGGAAATGAGAACCTCTGCTGTTGATTTAGCTGAGCAAAGATCCAAAGATTCACCAGTCAAGTATCTGAAAGACCCTCCAGTTTCTCATGGCTGCTTTGTACTCAGGAGCCAACCAAATCTCAAGGAATATTTCAAGAAAAACCAGCTCAAGATGTATGGGGTTAGAGGTAAAGATACTGCTCCCACCACAGGGAAGAATTTCCAAAGAGGCTAGAAAGACAGGTGGGGGTCAGGTTGTGAATAGTTTTAAAAGCTAAAAAGAGGAGTTTGCATCTGATCCTAGAGCCAAATAGGAAGTTGATGAAGTAGAGGAGAAAGGAAAATCATTTTGGCAGCACTGTGGAGAATGAAGAGGGGAGAGACTTGAGGCAGGGAGACCAAACAGAAAGTTGTTGCGATAATCTATGTGAGAGGTGATGAAGGTCTGATGGTGATTGGGTGAGTGCAAAGAAGGGGTCAAAGGAGGATGGTATTGCAAATGTAGAGACAGCAAGACTTGGCAACAACTAACTGGAAAAGAAAGTGAGGAGGAGTCCAGGATAATGCCAAGGTTACAACCCTTGGAGACTGAAATGATGGGGGTACTTTGGACAGAAATAGGGACTTTTGGAAGAAGAGAGGATTTCAGGGGAAAGAGCATGAAATCAGTTTGGAACATGTAAAGTTGAAGGATTCTCCAGATGGTCAGTATGAAATGTCCAATAGACAACCGAAGCTCAGGAAAGAGACTGGGCTGGAGATGGAGATTTGGGAATCATCTGTAGAAGGATGATACTCAAACCTAGGGCAGCTGCTAAGGTCAGCTCTTGGAATTACAGTTTAGAAAAGACATTAAGAAGCTGCAGATCATCCAGAGGAAAGCAACTGAGATAGGGAAGGGCCTTGACCCCATGCTATATAGGGATCTGCTGAAAGAACTGGGCAGGTTCAGACTGGAGAAGACTCAGGGTGAACATGACAGATGTCTTCAAGTATTTAAAGGGCTGGAAGAGGGAATTAACCCTGTTCTCTTTGTTCAGAAGGGAGAGCCAGGAGCATGACTGGAAGCAGCAAAGAGGCATATTTCAGCTTCATGTGAGGGAAAAGCTAACTCTTTGAGCTCTCCACAAGATGAATAAGTATAGTAGCTTTCCCACCCATGGAGATCTTCAAGCAGAAGCCAGCCTAAAAGTGTCTTAGAGCAGGAATCCCCTTCACGATAGGGCTGTACTGGCTAGCTGCTGATGTGCCTTCCAACCCATACATTCTTTGATTCTATGAAATACCTGAAGATAGTAATCATGTTTCCCTAAAATCTTTCTCTTCTATGGCCTAAATAGCACCAGTTCCTTCATCTTATCTCAGGATGAGAGTTTTAGGACTGGAAGCAACCCTAGAGGTCATCCAGTCTGGCCCCCTTCAGTCAGGAAACTGAACCAGAAAGGCTGATGCCTTGCCCAGGGTCACACGGCCAGTAAGTCTGGACGCTAAGTCCAGTGGCCTAGCCACTACATCTGGAGGTCCTCCAGATTTTCCTAAAATGTAACATGTGTAACTGGCCACAATACCCCCTAAGCAGTCTGACGAGGGCAGAGTAAAACAAGACTATTGCCTCCCTCACTCTGGACACTCTTAGATCAATGCAGTCTATGATCACATTAGTTTTACTTGTTGTCAGTGATCCTTCCCAGCTTTGGATCATCGACCTATTTGAGACGAAGGTCCTCTAGATGAAGAGGACAAAAAGCCTTAGGGCACAACCACTAAAGTTCTCTCTCTGGGTTTGCATCCACACAATACATTAATGAGCCCTTTTGGGGTATGGTCACATAGCCAGTTCCAAATCTACACAATTACATAATTAGCAGGATGTGTGAATCTACGTGGAACGAAAGAAAAAACTAGGAAGCAAGCACTACCCAAGGTGAGGAGATAAAAATATAACAGTTGTCACTTTCCAAGCAGAAAGAACTGGTATGATTGGATTATGGCATATGCAAATTTTCAGAGTAGCAATGTCATCTTCATGTAAACAGCATATCAAAAATCAAAAGCTGCAGTAACACTTTCTAAGGCAACTTTTGGACAGCCCAGATATAAGGAGAAGTTTATTCTAACATATTGGGATCTGCCAGCTTTCTGCCTAATTTTGTTCTCATCAATGACTATGGGGTCCTACCTGCTTGAAGATCATACTGCTTCCCCAAGATCCAAACAGGCTCATCTGTTTCAGGTAACTCTTCTAGAGAGTCTGATAAAATAGTTATATGTCTTTCACACCTGGAAAAAACTGAATAGAAAGAAAAACAATTATAAAACAATTTAACCCTGGAAGAACTATGTGCTCTTCCTTCATTTTGTGGTTCTTTTTTATCTAGCCAGCATCTCCACAAAAACACGGATCAGGGTGAGTTTTCAGAGTAATTCACTTTTCCCTTCCCTGAGTCTTTTACAGTATAAGCATTATTACATCCTTCTTACGTAATAATTCTAGTGAGATTTCATAGGACAATTCTAAGAATTCTCCCACAACTCCTTAGATACTTATTCCTGATTTTCTTTAATTGAGTCTATGCTGCTACTTGAGTACTGATTCTAATTTAATTGAATAAATGGACTGTTCTTTAATATGGCAAATTGTATCTAGGTCAAGGTAAGAAACATTATTAGATGTCCTTAAGAAAAACTAATATTATTTTCTTTTTTTTTTTCTTCTTGTGGTTTTTCCTTTTTGTTCTGATTCTTCTCTCACAACATGACTAATGTGGACATATGTTTAATATGATTATACATGTATAGCCTATGTCAATTGCACGCTGTCATGGGGAGGGGAGTGAGGAAAGAGAAAAAAATTTGGAACTCAAAATCTTATAAAAATGAATGTTGAAAACTATCATTACAAGTAATTGGAAAAAAATAAAATACTATTATGTGTGTGTGGGGGGGGGAATTTAGAAACAAAAATAAATAAATAAAAATATCTTGGCACTTCAAAAAGAAAAACTAGAGACATTTCCAATTAAGATCAGAGGTAAAGCAAGCATGTCCACTATCTCCAAATCAATGTTGAAAAACAAGCAAAGGAGACTCTTGAAACTTAGATTTATGAAATTATCTCTTTGAACCAAGGATACCAGCTCAATTTCCAAATCTTTCCTTTCATTTTTCAGCCAGAAATTATCTTCTTCCTTTGAATATCTTATTTATTTGTCTTTTCTTCACTTTGAAGATTCTATTTTTGTGCTTTAGTTTTTTATATAAATGTTTTTTCTCCCCAACTAGACTGATTTTTTTGAGAGCAGGGTTTGGATCTTACTCATCTGTGTATCCTACAGAGTGTTCTGTATGTTGGGTCCTTGACTTCCACCTGCTGTTGTATCCTTTCCTGCCTAATCTACATTCTTGGAGGAAAGGAGAATTGTGAGATGGGACCTTGCACTGGACCATCTGACTGTATACCTTCCATCTTATATTGCACTTTCTCTAACCTGATCCTCCTTCTCCTCCTCCGCCTCCCCCCCCTTCCTCTTCTTAGCTCACTGATCAAAGCAAAGAAGTCAGAACTTCTTGCTTCCCATTGCTTCTTCCAAGTTCTCTCCTTTCCTCTATCACTCAGCAGTTTCTCTTTCTTTGACATTCATGCAATTCATATCTACACCTGATTAAAATTCTGGTAGCTGTTGTTTACAGAACTCCACATCACTCTCTTTCCTTCCTCAATGCATTTGGTACCTGGCTCACCATCTTTATCTCCTCCTCAATTCCTGCCCTCATACTATGGGACTTCAACATTGATATACTGACTCTCCCTAACCATTTAGTTCCTCAACAAACTCACTTTGGCCACACACAAAGATGGTCGTACCCTTGATCTTACCATCACCCACAAACGTACCAATTCCATGTTCAAGAATTCCAAAATCTTTTTATCCAACCATAATCTATTAGCTTTTTCCTTCTCCCTCTGCCTTCCCCTATAAAACCATACTCTTCGTCCATACTGTGACCTCCAAACCCTTGACCCTTCAGTTATCTCCAAGGGAATCTTCACTGTACATTCTCTCCTCTTTTCCCTATCTTGACCTTTAGTGAACCAATTCAAGAGAGTTGGCAGGGACCTCAGCTGCCACCTAGTCCAACCAATACATAAAAGGAATTCTCACTATGACCCACTCAGCAAAAGGTCCCCCAGCCTCTGCTTGAATAGCTGAAAGAAAGAGGACTTCACTACCTCCTGGGGTAGTCTATTCCACTCTTGGACAGCTTAAATTGTTAAACAGCTATTCCTGATATCGAGCCAAAATTGTCTTCTTTCCAATTCCTACCCATGGCTCTTGGTTCTATCAAGCAAAACAGTTTAATCTCTCCTCTACATGACAGCCCTTAAAATAACTGTAGACAGATATTAGGGCCTCACTACCCATCTCCATCCACCCATTCCATGATGTCACTGGTCCCCTATGAAAACAAAGGACGAACAACAACCCCCACTATTTTTTTCTCCAGGTCAAATGTCAACCAGTCAGTCAATAAACATTTATTAGATGCCTATTATATTCGAGGCACTTTGCTAAGTACTGAAGATACAAAGATAAGCAACAGACAGTCCCTGCTCTCAAGGCACGCCCAGTCTAAATGTGTCCTGTTCCTTCATATGACATGGAAGTCAAGGCTCTTCCTTCTTCCTTCCTTCTTGAATCCCTCAGGCCCCTCTGTTTGACTTCTCCTATGTACTCTGTCATGGTCTAACTTCCATTACACTTATCTGTGTACTTGGCTTATCCACATTATTAGACTGGAAATATTCTGAAGGCAGAGAGCATGTCATTTTTATTCTCAGCCTAGAGCCTAAAGTAGCTAAAGCAACAAAGCTTTAAATCTTAAGGGGAAGATTAAGGTGTGACTCAAGAAGATCTGGCCAAATGAACAAGTATTCATTTCTAGGGCTAAAGTCCCATCAAGGAGCATTTACTAGGCACTTACTACATTTGTAATCTAGTTGGGTGAACAAAACTTGTAAAACACAAGAGAAAATCCCAGGAAATGCTACTGCAGTGTCTAAGTGCTAGAGGAGTTCAAAGAAAAGGGAGGGAGATCTATACGAGTCAGAATCTTCAGGGGATGTTAGGTTGGCTCTCCTTCAAGGAAGGAGGTGAACCTTATACCGTTCAGGAGAATAAAAGGTAGGATTTGGAGAGCCAAAGGGGAAGGGGGTGGATAGGGAAGGGAATATAGGTGAAAGGAACAGTATGAGTAAAGGCAAAGAAGAGAGGTGGGTATAAACCAGGCATTTTTATGGGCTATTTGAAAAGACTGGAATAATTAAGTAAAGAGTAGACAATGGAGAACAGTATAAATCAAATCTGGTTAGGTGAGGGGGGATGGGGGTTAGATTTTGGAAGTCCTTTAAAGTAAGGTAGAGGAGTCAGAAACATGGAAAATTTTTTGGGAAGAGGTCTAAGGAAAGTGGTATTTAAAGATAATTGGTAATTACACATTACAAATAAGTTTCCTATCTGCAATAATGGAGGGAGTTTCCATATTTGGAGCTCCCCCTCAGCAATGAAATCACAGATGGAGAGAAAAAGAGGAAATGTGATGGTATAGAGGATGGATTAAAAACAAGATGATCTGAAGTCAGGAAGGCTAGCTGAGGCTGTTCTGGGAGGAGATCCAGGTTGAAACTGGTTAGATAGCAATAACAACAACAACAACAACCATCATCATTTTTTCTATCTGCACAAACAGGCCAAATATTAAACATAAGAAGACTAGGAGGACAGAGATTTGTCCAAAAACTGTTTCTAGCTGAACTCCACTGAATTATGAGAAGAGTGGTAGTGGTAATGACCAAAAAACTGACATAGTGCTTTAGGTTCACAAAGCAGTTTGCATACATTGTCTTATTTGATCAACAAAACAAACCATCAAATCATGACCCACTACTTCTTGGGAAGAGAGTATATAGCTTGAATTAAAAATATTGTCATAATTTTTTCATTGATATCATCATAACACTCCCAAAGAATATAAATGAACATTCAATATCATTCAGGCACCTTGTCATGTAACATGTTTACAACATTGTTTACAACAATGTAAACAGAGACAACACTAAAGGGGGGGGGGGGCTTTCAGTCAAGACAATGGGCAGTGTTGGCACCAAAGCAGCAAAGTTCAAGTTCGTGTTCTCCCTTTATGTCCCCTATCAGTAAATTACAAAACTAGGCAGTGGCCTCTCCAAGTGGTGATTTTCTTTAACTGTTTGAGGGAGAATGGGCTTACTATCTTGAAAAAAGCTGTCAGGGAAATAGTCAAATTGCTATTTTTCCACCCTTCAAATCAGCACCGGGTTCGGCAGAAAGTCAGGATTAAGAAAGGGCAAGGGAGCTGGTAACCTAGGCAAGTGGCAAAAGGTACAACGTGCTAATGGCACTTTTTAGAAAGACATATTTTAATGCTAGGCAAAAAAAAAACTTCTTTCTGGAACAGAGGAGATTATTTTCATGGAACCCTATGATCTCAACATTGGAATGACCCTCTGTGAACTCCTAGTCCAATCAGTAGCTTGATGTCCATGGATGGTACATATAAATACAAAAGAATCTGAGGAGGGAGAGTCTTAACAAGTTGGCGGGGGGGGGGGGGGGGGGGGGCATCAGGAAAGGCTCCCAGTAAGAAGTAGCATCTGAGTCAAACCCTGAAGGAAGGTAGATTCTAAAAGGTGGCAGTGAGGAGGGTGTATGGTCTTGTTCTGAAAGACAACCTAGGCAAAGGCACAGGGATGGGAGATGGGGATAAGACTACTCTGTGGAGTAGTTAGTAAAAAGTCTGGACAGACAAGCTGGAGCCAGTTAGTAGAAGGGTATAAGTGCCAGGCTGAAGAGTCTGTACTTTATCCTAGGGGGTAACTTTTGAGCAGGGGATGTCCCATAGTCAGGCCTGTGCTTTAGGAATATTCACTTGGCAATTGGATTAGAATAGTGGTCTCTGAACTAAGGGTTGGGATCTCCTAGATGGCCTGTGGCTTGATCCCAAAGAGTGCATCACCAACCAAGCAATCAGAGGGTGGATGGAATCCCACAATTGTGGAACCTGTCTCCATCTTAAACTTTGCCCTGGACCCCCATAGCAACAATAGCTGAGATGCCGTTAGGAAAATTCCTCCCCACTCACCCATATACCTACCCTTTGTACCCTAAATCACCTCTGATTAGAATAACCAACCCTTTGAAGACACATTCCAACTCAGGGCACTGACCAGTGAGAAAGAACTCCATTTCAGCCTTTTTCACTTAGGATACGTGAGGATGAGCTACACCGTGCATCACAAGAGTAGGAAGAAACTAGAGATTCTGGTTAAGAAATTGGGTAAAATAGCAAACATCAGTAACAACAGTAGCAAGCCCATTATTTTACACACCTACACAATCTGAACATTAAGCACAGAAAAGCAACTTGTCTCTGCACTGTTCCTATGCAAACTCCACTGAATATATGCAACGAGAACAACAACAGTAAAAACAAGATCTCGGTACATTATCTTCCCACTCCCCAATATTCCCCCTATTCAGATTTGCTATCTTTCTGTCAAGGGCAGCTCTCCCAGACCCCCAGAGAGGCAACCTCAGTGTCATCCTGGAGTCCCCATGTCCCCATTACTCATATCTAGTCAGTTGCCAAATCTTGCCTTTTACCTCCAATATTGCTCTCTTGTATGCCCCCTTCTATCCTGATGCTGCCACCCATCTAGGGACAGGCCTTATAAGCTCACACTTGGTCTATTGCAATAGGCTGCTGGTTAGTGTCCCCACCTCAAGTCTCTCCCCACTCCATTCGGCTGTGAAATTAATATTACACGTAGCTCAGATTATGGTACCTGTCCTGCTCCATAAACTCCAGTGATTGCCTATTGATTCTAGGAAAACAAAATATGATTTGATCTTTATCTCATCCTTTTTCATTTCTATTTTGTGTTATACAACTATTCATAATTACTAGTACAACTAGATATGTATATAATTCATAAATAAGTAAATATATGGGGGCAGGATCAAAATTTTTTTACTGATGGGGTACAAAAGCAAAAGTCTGGAGATCAATGGTATAGAAGAAGGTTTGGAGAGGGGAGATACTGGAACCATAGAGACTCATTTTTTCTGTTGTTCTTAACTTGGCAAACAAGTTAAAAGCCAGGCATATGAACACAAAAATGTTTGGGTCAAAGTCATATTCAGTCCACAAAAGAAAGCTGAGAAGAGAGGGTGAAGATTGGAAAGGAAGGGAAAGATATCCACTAGGAGTCATGGTTTGGAAGACTATAAGCAATGAACAAGTCTAAGAAGGGAATAAAAGAAGGCCTAGGTCCCTTCACAAAACAGAGGGTCCAAGAGGAATTCACCAATGGGGGGAGAAGGCAAACCTTACAAAGTTATGTTCCATGTGGAATAGGTCACAGAGGTGGTTGGATGTTCTAAGGCAAGAAGGCTCCAGGCACTGAGGAAAGCTCAGGATGAGACAGCATGGTTTGGAAGTCCAAGACCAGCCATCCTTAACCTCCTGTTCTTCATTTTTTAGATATTATGATGATTCTCTTTTCTGTCTTTCTTCCTTTTCATCACTATTGTTACTACTGTGTCCTTTCCCTCCTAAACATTTCCTTTATTAAAAAAACAACAACTCAAGGAAAGTAATTGAGTTTATTGCAACAGTGTAGGTGAAAAATGTGATGCAGGCCTGAAATAGTAAGTGGTTGTGTGAGTAGAGAGAAGGGGATACATGGGAGAGATTTTGTGCAGGTAGAACCGACAAGTCTTGGCAATTGACTGAGCATGGAGGGTGGGAGAGAGAGAAGAATCAGGGATGACTAAGGGCTTGTGAACTGAAAGGATAATAGTAATCTCAAGAGAGATAGGGAGGTTTGAAGGAGAGGCAGGTTTAAGAGAAATTTCATTTGGCTATGCTGGATTTGAGATGCCAATGGGACAGTTCCACAGAGATACCCAGCAGGCAGGTGATGCAGGACTACAGTTCAAGAGAGATTAGAGATGGGTATATAGATGTGATAGTGATCAACTGAACCTATGTGAACTAATGAAAGCAAAATGGGATCAAGTCTAGAGAAAGAAGAAAAGGAGGCAACAGTTTTCTCCCTCTCCCTGATCAGACTATCTCCAGAGTAGTATGGGATGTCACAATTTAGAAAAGACAACAATAAAGTGGAGAGAAGGCAGGGAAAAGCAACCAGGATGGTGAAGAGTCTTGAGTTCATACCACATGAGGACCAGTTGGAAGAATTAGGAATGTTTAGCCTGGAGAAAAAGAGACTGGAGGAGTGTGGGAGTAAGAAAAAGAGATATGCAAGATTAGTTTTAAACATCTGAAGGACCATCATATGGAAGAGGCACTAGGCTTGTTCTCCTTGGTCCCACAGAGAAGAAGGGGTAAAAAGTGCATGGGCAAATTTAGGCTTGATATCAGTTTAAAAATAACAATGATGATGGTGACAACAACTTCCTAGCAATCCTATAGGCCCATACAAGATGACAAAGGCATGGTTTCAGACAAACTTGGGAAAATTTATTTGTATGAAATGATGGAGAGTGAAATGAGCAGAATCAGGAGAACAATTTCTCCAACAACAGGGAAAAGTCAAAGAACTCAGAAATGCCTCAGAACTCTGATTAGAGCAATAGGCAACCACAATTTCAGAGGCCCAGTAATGAAGCATGATACCCACCACCTGAGCAAGAGGTGATGGACTCAAGACAAAGAAACCATACCAACGTGGAAATTTGTTTTACTTGACTTTGCAAATTTATTACAAAGATTTTGTTCGTTTTGTTTTTCCAATGGCAAGTAGGTGAGCGGGGGGAACCAAATACATAAATGATTGTTAATTGAAAAAAAATTAAGTAAAAGAAGTTTTATATTTTAAAAACAAGAAAAACTTAATAATTAGAGACTACTAGAAGTGGGCTAGGCTTCCTCCAGAGGTATGCGAACAGAAGCCAGAAGGCCATTAAGCAGGTTTTCATGTATTGTTTGGAACACTTCTTGATGATGGAGGTCCCTTCTACCCCTAAAACTAGGATTCTAAAGGTTCTATTGCTTTCTCCTGGTTTTTTAAATGCCTTGCAATTTAGTTTGTGGTTCCTTCTTGGTCTCCCCATAGAAAATGTATATCTAATCACTAGAAAATTTTGGACCTAAACAAAAATTGGTATTGTTACCAAATGTTCAGTTGCTGAATAATGAGCTTTTCCTGTTCTATCTCTATGTTGTTGAATAATGAGCTTTTCTTGTTCTATTTCTATCTTGTAGATCATTGCTTTTAGGGCTTAATAACACATGTATTGGAACTCTGGGGAATAATTAAGATTTAGCTTTGTTAGATGATGATAGTCAAACCTGAATAAGCTGACATTTAAGAAACTTAATAAAAAAAAAAGTAAGGGATAGATGTGTTTGGATTTCTGTTTTGGGGCACGGGTTCCATCAAGGTTTGCTTTGGCTTGGATAAAGTAACATTAAAATATTAGCTTAAATTTGAGCAAGTTGAATTGCTTAGAATAATGGCTGGGATCATACAAGTATGTTTAGGTATAAACTGAAGGTTTTGTTTTTCATTTGTAGGTAATTTCTTTTTGACAACGTAGTGCTGGACTTGAAACTGTTAAGATCTGGGGTTCAAATTACACCTCAGGCACTTACTAGCTGTGTGACCCTGGACAAGTCACTTCCCCATGCTGGTTCTCAGTTTCCTCCTCTGAAAATGGTCCCTAAGGTCCCTTCTAACTCTAGATTGAGGATCCTCCAATCCTAAATTGGGTCCTGAAGTTATATTTGCAAAAGTATGATTAGGCAAAATATTCTACACAGAATCTCAGGTAACAAGGGTTTTCATAGTAAAATTTGTGTTAGAGTAAATATGTCTGAATTCCAATGAAAGAGTGCTTCAGTCTTATATATCTTGGCTTTCGCCAGGGAACTAAGTTTAGCAAATGTTTTCATATGCTAATACCATCTGTGCATGTTAGAGTCAGGCCTTCATAATGCCAGAAATAATCAGCCTTGAGAACAGACCAGTAACATAAAACAACTCCTCCTAGTCACATAGCTCCAAAGTTTGCAAGCTGTTCTCCTTACAACCAACATGTGAGATCAGCACTATATGGATGGCTATTATTTCCATTTCACAGATGAGGAAACTGAGTGTCTGCTAGGGGTTTACCTAGGGTTATACAGCTAAGAAGTATCTGACAGGAGATTCTAACTCAGGTCTCCTGATTCTATGCCAAGTAACTAAGGCACAGTGAATGAATACAATAGGCTTCTTGTTCCTTCTAGCTATGATTTCCCAGCCTTTGCTGTACCTTTAGCCAGGGCACATCCATTAGATTAAGGTCTCAACTGGAGAATATGGAAGTCAGTTTTGCCCTGCTGTGACTACAGTTATCGGCAGAACTCCCTCACTTCTCAAGAGAATAATATTTGCAGAGGGCTACGCCCCGTTCTGCCATCTGTGGATCTGCTCCCCTGCCCTTCTCTCCCAGCAGAAACAACAGCTGTGACAAATATTGCTCACTGGGAACAGGCAAGCTTTCAAATCTCAGTGCTCTATTCTTGCCATCTTAAGCTGAAGTTTAGATTCTCAGACATGAAGAAGTGATATGGCCCATATATCCCTGAATTACCTCGGACGGAAGTCGTGAATAATTTGGCCACATGCCTCCATGATGGGATATTAGTAGGAAGCAAACTGCTCCCAGGCATGAACCTGAGTGATAAGCAGTGAGGTAGGTTGATCCATCAAGGGTGAGGTGGTTTTAGGGATGGGACCCTAACTATTTCTGTCTCTGAAAATGGAGCTCACCCCTGGGACTTAGCTCTTCAGACTCAAGCACAACTGAGCCAAGACAGTTTGAAATCACAAACCAAAAATCAAGCAAGATAGGTGTATGTTGTAAGTCTTGGAGGGCCTAAGGTCTCAGTCAATCGATTATCAAGTATTTATTGGGTTCACCAAGCCCTGAACACTGGATTAGCTACTGGGATCTAAAAGGAAGCAGAAAATATAATACCTATCCTCAAGGACTTTACCATACTAAAGTAATATTTCAGTTATCCAGGATACAGTCAGGAAGCAGGAAATAACAAAACAGATTACTGATAACCAAAAATAGAAGTCACAAAGCCCAGGCACTAGACTCACAAACTCCTAAGAGGAGAGGTCCACCCTCTGAGTTTGTGCTTACAAGAACTGAACAAGTCCAGTGGCCTGGTCTCCAAGATCACAACAGAAAAGAAGTAGGAAGGGTGTGCAAGTCTGCTGACAGAGAAGTGACAGTTGACCTGCAGGGAAGAAAGAGGAAAAACTATAAAAAGATAACACAGGAACTGCCAAAGCAGAGCAGTCTGGAGCCAATGAGAACAAATAACATCTGAGGGAAGCACTGCATTATAACATGATATAACTGATGACATGAATAATTAATGAGAATGATGTCATCAAAAAAGCTACACAGTTATCTCTTCCACATTGTGGAAGTTAGGGAGTTAGCACCCCCACAATCTGGAAAATCTATGGAAAATGTTTTGGCCCTCCCTTTGTACCAGAGAATAAGTCTGAATTATTATGGTATTAAAAGATAAAACATGCTGATATTATGCAATACTATACATATATTTTATGCATTTCTGAGTTTCTAAACTTTTTCTGTGTCATTTGCTGGCCTTTACATGTCGTCTGCAGCTTCTGCAAAACTCCCCCCAAATTTCCCTTTAATTTCTTAGGCCAAACCACAACATATCGAAACCTCAATGGGGAAAGTCATGATGTGGAAGGAATAACTGTAATACGTTCCTTATCCTCTGTTAAAAAAAGAAAGGAAATAAGGTTGGAATATATTTTAGAAATAGTTCTATGCAAAACAGTTGGAATAAACACAATTACAACTACATTGTAAACTCCTATCCCCTCTCCCTCTCTGGTCTTCAAATGTCTCTCCATTGACTCAGGTCTCCCCCATTATTCAAACACTCTCACCTGCCACTGTCAAGGTCTTAAGCCAGCCAAAATCCTAGAAAAAGCTATTTACACTTGTTGCCTACGCTTCCCCTTCTTTTACTCTACAATCTGGCTTCCCACCAGCCTCTTCACTTAGCTGAAAGTGTCTCTCCAGAGTTACCTGATGTCTCAGTTTCCAGATCTGATGGCCTTTTTTCTCAGTCCTCCTCCTTCTCAATCTTGCTGGAGCATTTTTTCTTTTCCTATTTTACTTATTTTACATAATCTTTTGAGTATTGCCCTTTTGTTCTTTTACTACTAACACCCTCAATATATAACAGGACAATAAGAGAGGTATCTTTACTGTTCTGTTATGTATTGGTGGTGGTGTTTTATGTAACGGGAGCCCCAGACCTGACCCCCTATTTTACATGGAAACTGTACCTACTCTGTCCTATATTTTTCTTATGCATGCGTGTGTGTGTGAGAGAGAGACAGAGACAGAGACAGAGAGAGAAAGAGAGAACCTTGTTATCTTATCATTACCAAGTCCTGCCCAATGGAAGATAAACTCCATGGCCAAACACTGCCTTTTGTTCCTTTGGGTTTACGGCTGAATTTCTTGCTCAAAGATCAAGCCTTAAACCCAATTCACTCTGGAGCACATAGACTGGACAACAAGTCCCCACCCACCTAGAAGGGAGTGAATGTAACTACTATATAGTAATTGTTTCTCTTTTACCCAGGAACTCAGAGGAACACAACAACAAACACAAGCACAACCAGCATTTGACACTGTTGACTATAATCTCTACCTGGATTCTCCTGCTCCCAAAATCCCCTCCACCCTTCTCCCTAAAAGTCCCATTGCAGACCTATTTAGGAATTACAAACTAAATAGTAATTGTTTCTCTTTTTACACAGGAATCCTGAGGGTCCTCCCAGTTTGATTTTTTTTAATTAAAGGGGCCATTCCTTCAGTTGAGGCCTTGCTCCCATGCTTTTTAGCATGTTTTCAGTCATGTAGTCAAATGCTTTCAATGAGGATGAACATGGCATCAAGGTCAACTACCATACTGATGGTAAGTTCTTCGATTTGAAAAGGGTACAAGCCAAGACCAAAGTGGAGGGAGTGTTGGTGTATGATTTTCTGTTTGAAGATGATTGTACACTCAGTGAAGCCTCTGAAGCTGAGATGCAACAAAGTATGGATCAGTTCTCTGCTGCCTGTGCCAATTTTGGCCTAATAATTAACACCAAGAAAACACAGGTGCTCCATCAGCCACCACCACACCATCCATACGTGGAACCATCAGTTACAACAAATGGAGAAGTTTTGAATGCTGTGGATAAGTTCACTTACCTTGGTAGTGTTTTGTTGTTGTTGTGTTCGTCCTTCATTGCTGAAGAAGATCATGCCCTCAGAAATGATGACATGACTTGCACTTGACTTTGTTTTGAGTGAGGGAGGGCTGTGCAGGTCACCAGCCTCACTTTGCCCCCACAGCCATCTGAATTCAGTGACCTGATATCCCTTAGGATGACTGGAGATGACCCAGGATGCACTAGGTAGTATACTTTCCAGGGATGTACACATTGACAGTGAGGTTGATGCACACATTGCCAGAGCTAGCTCAGTGTTTGGGAGGCTCAGAAAAGTTTGGGAGAGAAGAGGTATTAGACTGACTACCAAACTGAAGATCTACAGAGACGTTGTGCTGACCTCATTGTTTATGTCTGTGAAACATGGACTGTCTACCAGCACCATGCCAGGAAACTGAATTGCTTCCATTTGAACTGTCTTAGGAAGATTCTGAGGATCGCCTGGCAACATAAGGTATCAGACACTGAAGTCCTTGCTTGAGCTGAACTGCCAACCATTCAAACTATGCTTCAGAGGGTGCAACTCCAATGGGCTGGCCACGTTGTTCAAATGCAAAATGTACACTTGCCAAAAAGACTATTTTACGGAGAACTCACATGGGACAGGTGATCCCACGGTGGTCAGAAGAAGCAATACAAGGACACTTTCAAGGTCTCTCTCAAGAACTTTGGATTTGACGGTGCAATATGGGAGACACTAGCACAGGACCACTCAGCATGGCATGCCCACATCAGAAAGGGTGCTGTGCTCTATGAGCAAAGCAGAATTGAGACAGCACAAAGGAAACGTCGGATGTGCAAATTTGGAGTATCCATCTCAAATATTCACACGGACTATCTGTACCCAACCTGTGGTAGAGCACACAGTTGGACACATTGAAATTTCACTTCATCATGGGGATGTCATTTTGGTCCTCTTTGAGAATGAAGGACAACAACCAACTTAAAGAAGCCTATTCATTGAATGGGTGTATCTCACTCAAAGTAAGAATGTGGAAAGACCTTAGCCTGAATGGGCCAGGGTCTCACATTGCATCCTGGGCCACGTCCTGATGAATATCAGGCCACTGGATCCAGACAGCTTAGAAGAAAGTGAGGTTGGTGACCTTGCACAGCCCTCCCTCACTCAAATCAAAGTCAGCTGCAAGTCATGTCATCATCTTGATGTCATGGTCCTTTTCAAGAATGAAAGACAAACACAACAACAACCCATTCCTTCCACTGTGCTGTCTGGAATGCCTACTCCATCTTGAACCATTTAATTTCATATCTCATCTGGCTCTCATTGAGCTCTGGCTCCCTCCTGGACATAAAATGCCTGGTGACCCTTTCCAGTACTGGTGGCAACTTATATGCCATTCACTGGTCACTGTGTAGTAGTCAGAATATTCCTTGGTCCCTGCAATGTTAACCAGAGAGTTAAAGATCTTCCCCACTCATTAATGGATCTGCCCATTAAGGGAAGCTTGATTAGGGGAGACCCACACCTTTCGTTAATTTTCTAATAAGTCACTGGTTCTCTAGGGTTGTGATATCCTGTGGCTCTGAAAAATGTTTCACTTTGGGGCTTACTCATTGGAAATGTTTGTTTGGACAGAGGAGCTCTGGGCTACCACTATGGAGCCCCCTGGCTTTGAAAACCCAGATGTTGGTGCTTCTCTCTCTAGTAACTATGTATGTATGGTCAGACAGTTGGATCTTCTATTGATCTGCAATGTGTTGCTTACAGTCAGATAGTTGGAGGCCCTATCTGTTGATTATTATTTCTCTGTATTTTCTCTGAAGTTCAGGGTACTGACTTTTTCCCCTGAACTAAGTGAATGGTATATGTGCTTGATGAAAGTGATTGTTGACCCCTCAAAAGTTGCTTTCCTTTTAGAAAAGCAGATCTAAGAACCTGTACAGTAGGGCCTCCTGTGTATATCAGGGTCCTTGCTTTTACAGTGCCCAATACTGCTTACAGACTCTCCCCCTACCACCATCCCTCAGTAACATCTCTTGCCTTTATGTTCATTCAATCCATATTTAGCAACAATCAAGATTCCCACCGTTGTTATCTACTATTATCTTTTCCCAGGAGGCTCTCCTGGTACTTGGCTTGGAGAATATCTCTAGTTTACCCATCTATACAGTTTACGTATCTATACTGCATGGACACAGTTGTCTACATGTCCTATCTCCCCCTTAGAACATGAGTTCCTACAAGGCGGAGAGTTTTGCCTTTCTTTTTATTCCCAGGGCTTAGCACAAAGACTGACATATAGTGAGCACTGAATAAATGCCTATTGACTTCACCACTCTATTCCCACCCTCCCTATCTCTAACCTGGTCATTACCTTCTAACTGACCTCCTTGCCTCTCTGGTCCTTCCAATACATCTTCCAAACGGCTTCCATGATGATCTCCCCAAGGCAAGGTCTGACCACATTGCCACCCTATTCAACAGTTTCTAGGGTTTTCTTAAGGCTATTCTTTGTAGAACAAATAAGAAATGCCATAGTTTGTTATATAAGGGCCTTCACAATCTGGCGCCAATCTACCTTTCCAGCTTGACTTCACTCTCTTTCATGTATTCAACATCCCAATGAGACTCCTAGCTATTCCCTCTTGTCTTGCCCTTGTCTCCCAAGCCTGCAATTACTTCAACAACCTATAATTTTAATGGTGTGCTCAGGCCATCAACACAAATTAGAAACCCTCTGGAACTTACTAGACAATTCAAGAGTGCTTGTAGACAGACAGAGACACACACACACACACGCACGCACAATCATCACCTGGAGCCAAAAGGAGAATGAGCCTCTCTGAATTTAGCCATTTTTCTGGGATAGTAGACATGAAGCTGATAATTCCTATTACTTGCACAGAACTGGCATTACATGAGAGCCTTTTCATTGTTTGACAAGAATATTTTGGGGGTGGGGGTGCGGAGCCAAGATGGCGGAGTAGAAAGACACACATACGCTAGCTCCGAACCCATAGCCCATAAAATATCTGTAAAAAAGAACTCCCAACAAATTCTGGAGCAGCAGAAGCCACAGAACAATGGAGCGGATGAGACTTCTGTTCCAGAGAGCCTGAAAACCTCTTGCAAAAGGTCCTTCGTGCTGCGGACCCGGAGCCCAGCCCTGCTTTGGCCATGCAGCACCGAGAGGAACGGATCCGAGCAGACTTCAGGGACGGAATCTCCAGCGGCCGCGCGGGTCCCTCCACCCACAGGTGACAAGGGTTGGTGAGAGGGTCTCTTTGGCGGGTCGAGAGGGGAGTGGGGTGCCCCCATAACTCAGGACCCCTCGGGAGGCAGCAGCGGAAGCAGACCGGGGCTCCCCAAGCAGGCAGGAACCCGGATCCACTGTTGAAGGTCTCTGCATAAACCCCCTGAGGGAACTGAGCCCATGAGGCGGCCCTGTCCCCACCTGAGCACCTGAACTTCATCTCACACTGAATAGCAGCCCCGCCCCCGCCGAAGCCCTGAGGCTGGGAAGCAGCATTTGAATCTCAGACCCCAAGCGCTGGCTGGGCAGATCTGGAGGCGGTGAAGTGGGTGTGGAAAAAAAACTCAGAAGTCAAGTCACTGGCTGGGAAAATGCCCAGAAAAGGGAAAAAAAATAAGACTATAGAAGGTTACTTTCTTGGGGAACAGGCATTTCCTCCCTTCCTTTCTGATGAGGAAGAACAATGCTTACCATCAGGGAAAGATACAGAAGTCAAGGCTTCCGTATCCCAGCCCACTCAATGGGCTCAGGCCACGGAAGAGCTCAAAAAGGATTTTGAAAATCAAGTGAGAGAGGTGGAGGAAAAACTGGGAAGAGAAATGAGAGACATGCAGGTAAAGCATGAACAGCAGGTCAGCACCCTGCTAAAGGAGACCCAAAAAAATGCTGAAGAAAATAACACCTTGAAAAATAGGCTAACTCAATTGGCAAAAGAGGTTCAAAAAGCCAATGAGGAGAAGAATGCTTTAAAAAGCTGAATTAGCCAAATGGAAAAGGAGGTTCAAAAGCTCACTAAAGAAAATAGTTCTTTCAAAATTAGAATGGAACAGATGGAGGCTAATGACTTTATGAGAAACCAAGAAATCACAAAACAAAACCAAAAGAATGAAAAAATGGAAGAGAATGTGAAATATCTCATTGGAAAAACAACTGACCTAGAAAATACATCCAGGAGAGACAATTTAAAAATTATGGGACTACCTGAAAGCCATGATCAAAAAAAAGAGCCTAGACATCATCTTTCATGAAATTATCAAGGAAAACTGCCCTGAGATTCTAGAACCAGAGGGCAAAATAAGTATTCAAGGAATCCACAGATCACTACCTGAAAGAGATCCAAAAAGAGAAACTCCTAGGAACATTGTGGCCAAATTCCAGAGTTCCCAGGTCAAGGAGAAAATATTGCAAGCAGCTAGAAAGAAACAATTCAAGTATTGTGGAAATACAATCAGGATAACACAAGATCTAGCAGCTTCTACATTAAGGGATCGAAGGGTGTGGAATAAGATATTCCAGAAGTCAAAGGAACTAGGACTAAAACCAAGAATCACCTACCCAGCAAAACTGAGTATAATACTTCAGGGGAAAAAATGGTCTTTCAATGAAATAGAGGACTTTCAAGCATTCTTGATGAAAAGACCAGAGCTGAAAAGAAAATTTGACCTTCAAACACAAGAATGAAGAGAAGCATGAAAAGGTAAACAGCAAAGAGAAGTCATGAGGGACTTACAAAAGTTGAACTGTTTACATTCCTACATGGAAAGACAATATTTGTAACTCTTGAAACTATTCAGTATCTGGGTACTGGGTGGGATTACACACACACATATGCACACGCACACACACATAGAGACAGAGTGCACAGAGTGAATTGAAGAGGATGGGATCATATCTTACAAAAATGAAATCAAGCAGTGAGAGAGAAATATATTGGGAGGAGAAAGGGAGAAATGGAATGGGGCAAATTATCTCTCATAAAAGAGGCAAGCAAAAGATTTATTAGTGGAGGGATAAAGAGGGGAGGTGAGAGAAAAACATGAAGTTTACTCTCATCACATTCCACTAAAGGAAGGAATAAAATGCACACTCATTTTGGTATGAAAACCTATCTTACAATACAGGAAAGTGGGGGAGAAGGGGATAAGCAGGGTGGGGGGGATGATGGAAGGGAGGGGATGGGGAGGAGGGAGCAATTTGAGGTTGACACTCATGGGGAGGGACAGGATCAAAAGAGAGAATAGAAGTAATGGGGGACAGGATAGGATGGAGGGAAATATAGTTAGTCTGATACAACACGACTATTATGGAAGTCATTTGCAAAACTACACAGATTTGGCCTATATTGAATTGCTTGCCTTCCAAAGGGAAGGGGTGGGGAGGAAGGGAGGAAAAGAAGTTGGAACTCAAAGTTTTAGGAACAACTGTCGAGTATTGTTCTTGTCACTAGGAAATAAGAAATACAGGTAAAGGGGTGTAGAAAATTATTTGGCCCTACAGGACAAAAGAGAAGATGGGGACAAGGGAAGGGAGGGATGACAGAAGAGAGGGCAGATTGGTGATAGGGGCAATTAGAATGCTCGGTGTTTTGGGGTGGGGGGAGGGGACAAATGGGGAGAAAATCTGGAACCCAAAATTTTGTGAAAATGAATGTTAAAAGTTAAATAAATAAATAAATTTTAAAAAATAAAAAAAAAATTTAAAAAAAAGAATATTTTGGAAGAAACTATTGCTTTCAGCTTTGGGGAGGGGGGCAGCAGCACAGGTTCAAAGATCTGCCTCAGTCCCTCTGTGATCTAACCTATGGGAATCGCAACCCATCCATATCATCTCATACCTTAATAAAAAACTTTTATAGAGTTTTTTTGTTTGTATAGCTGCAAAAAGAAAGGAAGGAAGAAAAGGAACTGTGTTTCAGTTCCTGTATTTTTCTCTACTACAGTCCTGCTCCTATACCTCACTGAGGCACAGTGTTAACCCTAAACTGTGGGAGGCTAGTCCAGCAATGTATAAGCTATACCTACTCCTAACAAGCTGGAAAGATTGTGAGGTGAGGCCTGGAGATAAATGCTGCCTGATAGTGAGCAGACCAGCCTTGCTCCATGCAGGGAGACCCATTACCAGATGGGCCAAAGTGGTGATGAATTTTTGGTCAAAGGTACTCTTGAAAGACTAGCAGCCTGAGTTAAGAAGGATTCTGATCTGCATGAGTTGGGGGAATCTGCACACCAAAGAAATAACAAACACTGAAATAAATAACTGGACTCTAAAAGCGTCCAAACTTCTCCTAGTAAGTTATTTGTTTCGGAAAATGTTTAAAATCCAAATGATGGGTTGTTTTGTTCTTTTTCTAGTTCTAGTGCTTAGCACAGTTCCTGGAAGATAACTGGTATTTGGTAAGAATTTATTGTAACCCTGGAAGGACATTCCTCCTGTGCTCCCCACTCCATTACAGTCTTTCAGTGTACTGATCTGCTTGGCTGATTGGTTTCTTCTTTTTCAGGCCTGAGGGTAAAGCAAGATTCATGATGTGCCTCCTCAAGATGCAGCATCCTGTTGGCCTGGGTCTGGGTTAACATGGCTTCCCAATCACCTAGGGGCATCAAAGGTCCACCCAAAAAAGCGAGATGCCCTTTGGACCTGGTGGATGTCTGAAAATGGGAGAGTTACCTCCCCCTGTTCTGCCAAGCACACAAGTTTCTGCAGAGAGATGAGTGGGTCTCATTTACAGGAGCTAAGAACCACTGAATCCTGGTTACATATCCTTGCTATGTTAGGGCTAAATAAACCTCCTTCTGTTAACTGTGCAATGACTTACAAATGCCTCCTTTCATTTCAACACTGAACCTGAATGGGCCTAAGATAGGCCCAGCCTTAAATTATGGAATGAATGTCCAGACTCCAGCATTTTTTCTGGCCCTCCCTCATGCCTGGAATGTTCTCCCACCTCACCTCCACCTCCTTGGTTTCCCTGGCCTCCTCCAAGTCCCTGCTAAGATCTCACCTTCTACAGGAAGCCTTTGTCAATCCCCCTTAATTTTGGTGCCTTCCTTCTATTTCAAATTTATCCTGTCTATAGCTTGTTTTTACAGAGTTCTTTGCATGTTGTCTCTCTACTATCACCCTCCCCCGCCCCCCAAGAGCAGGTCTTTCTGCCTTTCTCTGTAAATGTTTACTGACTGAGTGGGATGGAGAAGGCAGAGAAATATAGGGAAAATTCAGAATGTGAAATGTAAAAACATTTTATAAATGTAAATGTCATAACATGAAAATGCAAAACCAAAAACTATCAATGAAAAAAATTAAAATAAATTCTAGTTGACATGTTTTTTTTTTCCTCTATCCTAGTAAAATCAAATTAGCCAGAGTACACTTTTTTCCATTTTAGAAGCCTCTCCAAATACAGAACAGAAGTTGGGTGCAAAATGAAAATTCATACCTAAGAACCCTCTTTTTCCCCTGACTTAGAATATAAAACTGCAGGTGTGAGGACATGGGGATGGAACATGCAGCTCATGCTGCAGCTGTTGGAAGGCCAGGAAAATACAGTAACCAGAACATTTCACTGAAGGTTCAAAAGTCTTTCTGATTCCAATCATCACCTTGAAACCAGACAACTAATTATGCTGGTGTTCAACGATTTAGTCAAAATGGCAGCAAAGAGACAAAACATTGGGTGAAATGTACATCATCATTGGTTAGTGATCAGAGACCTCCAATTAAGAGTATGGCAAATATCAGACTCTCCTACTTTTATTCCAGCAATGACCTACAAAGAGGATCAGACTGCACAGTACCCAAGAAATCCAAAGAGATACTTTAGTAAATTCCTTTGTGCAGCCCAGGAGAACACAAAACCACAGTCAGAAGCCGTGGACACTGGAAGAGAAGTCTTACCAGCAAGGCTGGCAGGTAAACAGGTAGAACAGACAAGAAACCAGCAAGAGCACCACAAAGAGGACCACAGCACAGAGTGCCAACCTTGGGATCAAGGAAACCCTGCAGTGGAGGCAGATCACCCATTGCCCTGATCCAATTGCAGGATGAGGATTGAGGACACAGAAAGGTGCCAGCATGCTGAGCATCAACATGCCACACACCAAAGGAAGTGGGAGCCAGGGGTGCCAGGTCAAGACTACATAGGGCCTAACCATGTTACTTGGAAGAAAAGGAGGGGCAGAGCCTGGCCCTGGCACTAAGGCCCAAAGTAAGACCTGAAGCTAGAGATCCAGGTTTAGAACACAACAATTTCAATTTATATAACATGGAAAAGGTTTTTATACAAGCAAAATTAATGCAGTCCAAAAATCAGAAAGGAAACAGGGAACTGGGAGAAAGTCTTTGCAACACATTCCTCTGACAAGGTATATAAAGAACTGATTCAAACAACTAAGAATAAGAGCTGTTCCCCAATATTTCCAAATATTCATATAGTGAAAGGATATAAAGAGGCAGTTTTCAAGGGAAGAAAACTAAGCTATCAACAATCATAAGCAAAAAATGTTTCAAATCACATGAGAAATGCAAATGAAAACAATTCCAGGTCCCACCACAAGCTGGTCAAAGTGGTGAAGGGGACAAAAGAGGAAAATGACAAATATCAGAGAGGGTATGGATTAAACACACTAGTGGACTGTTGGTGATGCCAAGAATTCCTAGCCATTCTAGAAAGCAGTTTGGAATGAGTCCCAAAGTGTCACTAAACTGTTCATACCCTTGGGCCCAGGAATACCACTATTAATCCTATACCCTCCAAAAATAAAGAGGAAAAGATATATGTACAAAAATATTTATAACAGCTTTCTGTCACAGCAAAGAATTAGAAATTAAGGTATCCATCAATTGGGGGATGGATAAACAAATTATAGTATACAAATGTAATGTAATGTGATTGCACAGAAAGAAATCATGAAAGGACAGTTTCAGAGAAACATAGGAAGACTTATATGGTATGATGCAGAGCAAGGGTAGTAGAACCAGGAGGACCTTTATATAAAAATAACATTACAACAAAAACATTTTTTGAGATTAATAAAGAAGAATGATTGATCTAATGGCCAGCCAAGATTCCAAAGGTCCAGTAATGAAACATACTACCTACCTCCTGACAGAGGTGATAAACTCTTAAGGTGTAGAATGAGATGTACATTTGGGACATTGAGAATGTAAGGATTTATTTATTTGTTTGTTTGTTTATATCTGATACAAGAGCTTTATTTTTCTTTTATTTTTCTCTCCTTCAATTGAGGGGAAGAGGTAATTGGGGAAGGAAAGGATGGTAGTGATAGGGTTAACAAAATTAGAGGGGAGGAGTAAGAAAAGAAGATCAGTCAAAAAAACATTTATTAAGCACCTACTATGTGCCAAGTACTGTGCTAAGCTCTGGGGATAAAAAAAAGGCAATAAGACAATCCTTAAGGAGCTCACAACCTTAAGGGGAGAAACAACCTGCAAGCAACTATGTATGAACAACATATAAACAACATAAATAAGGAAAGCACTAGAATTAAAGAGAATCAGAAAAATCTTATTGCAGAAGGTGGGGTTTTAATTGGGTCTTGTGGGAGGCCCAGATGAGGAAGGAGAGCATTCCAGGCACTGGGGACAATTTGTGAAAAATGTGCAGGTGGGGAATGAAACGTCCTGCCAAGGAACAGTAACAGGCTAGTGTCCCTGGATGGAAGAGTACATAAGAGAAGGAGCAGATTGTTCTAGAAGATTGGAAAGATAAGTGAGGATCATGGAAGTATTTGAATACCAAACAGAGGATTTTGTATTTGATCAGACAACAGGGAGCCACTGGACTTTACTGGGGGGGGGAGGGGGTAGGTGCACAAGTCGGGGGTGACATGGTCAGGCCTGTGTTTTAGGAAAATCACTGTGATGGCTGAATGCAAAATGGACTGGAGTGGGGAGAAACTTGAAGCAGACAGGCCTACCCACAGGTCACTGCAACAGTCCAGGCATGAGGTGACAAAGGCCTGAGCCAGAGTGGTGACAGTTTCGGATGAGAAGGATGCTACAAAGGTGAAATGGATAGGCCTTGGAAACAGATTGGATATGGAGAGTGAGACAGCAAAAAGTCGAGGATGACACCTAGGTTGTGAGCTTGGGGGACTGGATAGTGATGCCCTCAACAGGAATAGGGAATTTTGGAAGGGAGGAGTTTTAGGGGAGCTTAGTTTTGGTTTTGTTGCTATTAAGCAGCTTCAGTCCCGTCCAACTTTTTGTGACCCCATTTGGGGCTTTTTTTGGTAAAGATACTGGAATGGTTTGCCATTTCCCTCTCTAGCTCATTTTTACAGATGAGGAAACTGAGGCAAACGGGATTAAGTGATTTTCCCAGGGTCATAAGCTCATAATATCTGAGGCCAAATTTGAATTTAGAAAGATGAGTCTTCCTGACTCTAAGCTGGAGGCTCTAGCCAGTGCAGTTGCTACCTAACTTCAGACATGTTAAGTTTAAGACATAGGACATCCAGTTTGAGATGTCTAATAGGCAGCTGAATGGGAGACTGGAAGTCATCAGAGAGGTTAGGGTAGGATAGGTGGATGTGAGAGTCATCATTGAATCCATGGGAACTGATCAGATCACCAAGTGAAGTAGTGTAGAGCCCTGGAGGATTTCCTTGGATGATGGACATGCCCTGGATGAAGGTCCAGCAAAAGAATACTGAGAAGCAGTCGGATATGCAGGAGGGATACCAAGAGAGAGTAGCATCCTGAAAACCCAGAGGGAAAAGAATGTTATAGAGAAGATGAAGATTGACCACGCCACAGAGCTCAAGGACTGAGAAAAGGTGATTGGAGTGGGCAATTATTGATCATTGATAACTTTGGAAAGCACATTTTAGGGTGAAGGATGAGGTTATAAGCCAGACTGGAGAGAGTTAAGAAGAGAAAGGAGAAGTAGAGGCACACTATTCTAGACAGTCTTCCCAAGGACTTTAGTCACAAAGAGAAGGAGAGATATGGGATGATAATAGAAGGTCATACCAACCATGTCTCCAGAGGACACATGATGCAACACGGTACCCACTTCCTGACAGGAAGGTGATTGAACCAAAATTAGAGTGGAGGAGTGCTGAAAAAAGAAAAACATTTCTGTATCCCAAAGAGATTATAAAAATGGGAAAAGGTCCCACATGTACAAAAATATTTATAGCAGCTCTTTTTGTGGTGGCAAAGAACTAGAAATCGAGGGGATGCCCATCCATTGGGGAATGGCTGAACAAGGTATGGTATATGAATGTAATGGAATACTATTGTGCTATAAGAAATGATGAACAGGAGGACTTTGGAGAGGCCTGGAGGGATGTATATGAACTGATGGTGAGTGAAATGAGCAGAACCAGGAGAACATCATACACAGTAACAGCCACAGTGTGCCAGGACTGTTTCTGACAGACTTAGCCCTTCACAGCAATGCAAGGACCTAAAACATTCCCTAAAGACTCTTGAGGCAAAATGCCATCCACATCCAAAGAAAGAACTATGGAATTGGACCGCAGAATGAAGCAGATTATTTTCTACTTTGTTATGTTTTGTTTTGTTTTTCTTCTGGTTTCCCTCATTAATTTTAATTCTTCTGTGCAACATGACTAATGTGAAAATGTGTTTAATAAGAATGTGTGTGCAGAACACATATAAGATTGCATGCCATCTTGGGGAGGGAGGTGAGAGGGGGAGAAAATCTAAGACTTATGGAAGTGATTGTAGAAAACTGAAAACAAATAATTAAAAAAAAAAGAATTATGTACAACTTTAGGATATCAGGAAAAATTGCACAGCGCAAGCCCACTTGGAGACGGGCATTAAAGCAGGATTTTGCGTGTGTTAGCATTTAAATTAAATAAAAGAGGAAATCCGGCACTGAAAAAAAAAGGAAAACATTTTTAGACACAACCACTGTGCAGATTAGTTTTGCTTTATTATGTATGCTTACTAGCTATGAGGGAATTTCCCCCCCCCTCCTCTTGGTTTTCCAACGGGGAAGAGGACTGTTGGGGGAAGAAAAGTTAGCAACAGTGATATCAGAAAAAAAAAAAAAAAAAGAACATCATAATATTGTTAAAATACACAGAAAAGAAAGAAATAGAAGCAATGATTAGTAGAATAGTTTTGAAAATAGCACGTAGAATTTATTATAATTTTTAAAGTAAACAGTATGAAATGAAGATTCAGTTTCATGTAGAATCTTTCTGTATTCTGTTGTGTGTAGGAAATGTTCTTTTTTTTGGTGTTTAGGTTCAGAAAATTTCTTTTTCAGGAATAAAGAAGAATGAAGATGATTCGCAAATACAAAACAAGACAATGTTGAAGATAACATATTGAAAGTATTATATGCCTAAAGAGAAAATTAAGTTGGTCACGATACAGACACAGGCTTCATGGACAGTCCCCTTTCTCTCTTTTGCATTAGATATGGAAATGATCACCTCATTTGGTGCTGGCTAAGTTTAGGATTTAATAAAGGCAAATAATTCTCCTTCTTTGCAGAGGTGAGGAACTATGGCTGTGGATGACTATCCTATCAGATTCCGTAGATGTATTGGTTTGTTTTATTGTTATAAGGGAAAACTTTGGGTAGAAGAATAGAAGAGATACATTTGGAAATGAAGGTGAATAAACACAAAAAATAAATTTAATAAATGTATTCTTTTTCTTTAGTATACATTAATAATAAATTCCAGATCCCTAGCACTGATTGCACTCTTCTAGCTCTTTGAGGACAAAGAGAAGAAGTATAAAATGGATGGGATAAAAGCTGAAATGATTATTAAATAACTAACTGTTAATATTAAGGATTTATCCCTCTCTGAAATCTTATTCTCTACTGGGCCAAGTCAGCATCTGAAGGCATTTAGGGTGAGGTTGCTGATAATGAGATCAGATTGGCTTTCTCCTCAACCTTGTTCTGACCCTGCCCCTGGTGGGGAGGCTCATTGTGTTCTACTCAGGTTTAGCTAGGGATAAATTCTTTGATCAGATTGCTTGGGGTTCCTTGGAAATAACTGATATGATCAAAATCACTCCCTCAGTCCCTCATTAGAACAGGACCACCTCAGAGTTGTTAACTGATTCAACCATTCTGGAGAGCAATTTGGAGCTATGCCCAGAGGGCAATCAAACTGTGCCTACCCTTTCATCTAGCAATACCACTAAGAAATCATAAAAAAGGACCCACATGTACAAAAAATATTTATAGCAGCCCTTTATGTAGTGGCAAAGAATTGGAAATTGAGAAGATGCCCATCAGTTGGGAAATGGCTGAACAATTTGTAGTACATGAGTGTAATGGAATACTACTGTGCTATAAGAAATGACAAGCAGATGCCTTCTCAGTGGGAATGGGTGAGGAGGGAGGGAGAGTAGTTGGAGCTCACAGTTTTAAAAACGAATGTTAAAAATTGTTTTTAATAAACTGGGAAATAAGATATACAGGCAATGGGGTATAGAAATCTATCTTACCCTTTAAGAAAATAGAGGGGATGGAGATAAGAGAAGGGAAGGGTGCGATAGAAGGGAGGGCAGATTGGGGGAAGTGGTAATCAGAACACATGATTTTAGAACTCAAAATCTTGTGGAAGTGCCTGTTGAAAACTAAAAATAAATAAATAAAAATGTTAAAATGTTAAAAATTGTTTTAACATGTAATAGGGGGAACAAAATATCATTTTAAAAAAAGAAATGACAGGCCGAAAAATCTGGAAAGACTTACATGAACTGACACTGAGTGAAATGAGCAGAACCAGAACATCGTAGATAGTAATAGCAACATCATGCAATGATCAATTCTGATAGACTTAGCTCCTCTCAAAAATACAATGTTCTGATATAATTCCAAAAAACTCATTATGAAAATGCTATCCATACCCAGAGAAAAGAACTATGAAGTCTAAATGCATATCAAAGCATATTATTTGCCTTTTTTGTTGTCTTTTTTCTTTCTCATGGTTTTTCCCTTTTTGTTCTGACTCTTCTTTCACAACATGATTAATGTGAAAATATGTTTAACATGACTGTACATGAATAATCTGTATCAAATTGCTTATTGTCTTGGGGAGGGAAGGAGGGAGGAAGAAAAATTTGGAACTCAAAATCTTATAAAAGATTAATGTTGAAAACTATCTTTACATGTAATTGGAAAAAAATACTATTTTTTAAAAAAAGGAATAGGTTTACTTCTCATTATACTATTCATTCTTTCTCATTACTTGTTAACCAATCACAGATGATTCCCACCTTCAGGAATACGAATTCTTCCAAGAGCATATAAGAGTTGAGTGGGTTCCATGATTTGTCTTTGGTCTAAGAGAGATAGTCAAATGACCAACCTTTTATTAATAATGTGCTAGCATTATTAATAAAATGATTAATTACCCAGAAACTATGTCTCTTGAACTTTTTATACAGAACAGGCAAATACAAAATTAACTATCATAACCACGACTATGAATGGGACAAATTCATCCACAAAACAGAAGAGCAGAGCAGAAAAGAGAGCATAACCCAACAATAAAATTTATGTCTCAGACAAACTCAAAAATGCAGGAGTAGCCGTTATGATCTTAGACAAGGCAACAGTAAAGACAGACAAGATTAAAAGAGTTAAAAAAAGAAAATGACATTATTCTTAAAGACAACATAAACAACTGAATAATTTTGGAATTTAATATATCTACATCAATGACATAGTATCTAAATACTTGAAGGAAAAGTTAATCAAATTACAGGTGAAATAATAATCAAATTACTCAAATATAAAAATCAAATTAATCAAATTACTTATTTCCATAAGCAGCAAAGGTATAATATATTGGGACCTCAATGGAGCCATTTTGTACCTAGACATATCTAACAACGACAACAACAACAACAAAGACAAAAGTAGTAAAGGACCTGAATAGAATTTTAAAAAATGTACGATGGTAGATCTATAACAATTACTGAATTTGAACTGAAAGGAGTATACCTATTTCTCTGCTGTACACAGAAACTTTACAAAAACTGATCATGAACTAGCACATAAAAATCTCAAACAAATGCAGAACAGTAGAAATATTAAATGTATCCTATACTAGTCACAACTCATTAAAATTACTAAGCAATAAAAGTTGGGGGGGGAGGTTTGTGGGATTTTAAATTGATCAGAAACTAAGTAATTTAAGCATAAGGAATTAGAGGGTCAAAGAGTAAAACAAAGTAAAGATAGATAATTTAATCAAAGAAAATTACAACATTGAGACAACATACCAAACTTTTGAGATGCATCTGAAGCAGCAGGCAAAGGAAATTTTACATATCTAAACACTTTCATCAACCAAAAGACAAAATAGATCAATGAATAAAGCATGTAGCTACAGATTTTCATTTATGCCTTGTTCAGTTTCCTTATCTGAAACCAGGTTATTTAAGTCGAGTGAAAAAAATCTGTGAAGAAACTGATACAAATTTATAACACCAAGAGCCATTCCTCAATTGAAAAATGGTCAAATTTGAACAAGTTGTTTTCAAATAAAGAAATCTAAGCCATCATTAATTATAATTTTTAAAATGCTCCAAGTCCCTAATAATTAGAGAAAAGCAAATTAAAGTAGCTCTGAAATTCTACCTCACGCCCATCAGATTAGCCAAGATAACAAAAGAAAATAACAAATGGTGGAGGGATTGTGGGAAAATAAACACACCAACACACTATTGATGGAGCTGTAAATTGGTCAAGCCATTCTGAAAAGCAATTTCAAATCATGCTCCAAAAGTCACTAAAGTGTGTCATCTACACACTTTGATCCATCAAAACCCTAGGATTATCACCCAAGAGATCAAAGAGAGGAGGAAAGGACACTATTTGGGAACTTTGAAGGATAATTCTCGTGGGTTGATCCATGATGAAGCATATTATCCACCATCTGACCCAGAGGTGGGGGAGGAAGGTACCAAGGGACAGCCCCAGATATACATTTTTGAACATGACCAATGTATGGATTTGTTTTGTTTGCCTATAATTTTGTTACAAGGGAGAGTAGTGGTGGTGGTGGTGGTGTTTTAAATGGGGAATTTGAGAGGGAGGAAAGAGCTACCAAGAGTGACGAGAAAAAAGTGAAAAGGAAAAAACCCAAGGTCATTTTTCTTTAATGAACAAAGAACAGAAGGATGTTGAAAAGCCATATTTGTTTGCCTTTTTTAATCTCTAGCACTTGGTACAGTTTCTAGCACATAGTAGGCACCTAATATTTATCAACTGGCATTTCCCAAGTGACATGTATAGTATACAGAGAAAATCTTTTGCTTGAAGGATCAAGGTTGCTGACCTAACTAGAGGAAACACAAATAAGCAGAACAACTTTGGAACTTATGACTTTATTGCATTTTTTTTTAAATCCAAGCATTATATAATTCAGATTCGTGGTTTCATGTACAATTCTTTTTTCTATTCTTCTGTGTATATGGAAATGTTTTGTGTTTGGTGATTATCTTCAAGTCAATACTATAACAAAACAATTTTAATTAAAATATTCAGTATTGGTCATGGAAAAGTGTTTACTCTGGGCAAGTTTTGACCCTTGTTAATTGACCTTATCTATGGCTAAGTGACTGAATTATGATTGAGGGTAAGATGTCTTAGTCCCATTTTCCCCAAGAGGCAATGGAAGGCTAACTGTGGGGGCATACATCCTTGCTACTCCTTAGAAGGCTGTAGCTGCTCAATCATTGGAGTTCTGGACTTCTGACCTGTAGTAAGACTACAACTGATTGGGGATCCAATCAAGCACCCGCACAGTGAATGCCCTGGAGTTGGGGACCACCAGGTTGCCTAAGGAAGGGTGAACCAGCCCAGGTCAGAAATGGAGCAGGTCAAAGCTGCCCTACAGATTATGGCCTCTGGACTACCAGGTTGGGAGACAGGAGAAGACCCAATGTCAAAATAAATAAATGAATGAACAAATGAAAAAATGAGGCCAGGGGAATAATATTGGGGTGGGAGCTAAGACATATCGTTTTTAGATATTAGAAAGCAGCAAGCGAAAAAGAATTCCCATCAGTGCTGGACAACAAATCTGAAACAGCTTGTATTTACATACAATTATCATCAGAGGCATGGACCATACCCAGTTTGCTGAAAGCTAATTATGCCTGAGGCTTCAGGCTGCAGATAAAAATAATAAAGGTGACTATGAGCAAGCAAAGGTCAGAGAAAGCAAGGCAGTCCAAGTGAATGTCGTTCAGGTTTACTCTGGGCTTTCCAGGGGGTAAATATAGCCTGTGGATGGGTCTGCCTGTCTCAGGTCTCTAATACTTCGATCCATTCTCCGGATTTTCCTAAAGAGCATGAAGGTCAGTGGCTTCCTATTCTCTTTCTTTGGCTCTATTTGGCATTCAAAGCCCTTCATTACCTAACCCTCCTACCTTTCCAGTCTTCTTACATCTTAGTCTCTGACATGTTAACATCAGCCTCCATCTCTAGGCTCTGGACATTCTCTCTGGCTGTCCCCATCAAACTGCACCCCCCCCCCATGCCTGGAATGTTCTCCCTCCTCATATGTGCCTACTGACCTCCCTGATTTCTTGAAGTCCTCACTAAAATTCCATCTTTTATAAGAAGCCATCCCCAACCCTTTATAATTCCAGTGCTTCCCATCTGTTGATTATTTGTTTGCATGATGTCTCCTTGCCCTTTGACTGTAAGGTCTAAGAGCAGACACTGTCTTTTTGCCTTTTTTTTGTATTCTCACTCAGCACATAGTAGGCATCCAAAAAATATTTGATTGACTGGCATTTCCCAAGTGACCCACGTGACATTTAAAAAGTTCTAGAGACATCATTTCAGGAAAATTTAATCATTTTACTTATAATACCAGCATGTTTATCATAAAGAGGATAGCTTTTGGTCTCTCTCAAAGACAATGGTGGCAGGGGTTCATGGCTTGTATGCCATTGGAAGAAGGGTGTTCCTGAGGGTGGCAATTAACTTTGATTGGTTAACAATTAATGAGAGAATTAATATTACAATGAAGGGCTGGACCTGAACTTTGATTATGTCAGCTAATTCCAAGTTATCCCTAGCCCTGGGCAATCTATTAGAAGGATTTTTCCCCACCCAAAACTGAATGGAGCACAATGGCTTCCCCCACCTGGGTGGGGTCTAGATAGAAGAGGTTAGCTCATCCTTCAGGAAGGTCTTAAAATAAGGATAAAAGAAAAAGGGGGAAATCTGAATCTCCCCAAATCAATGGTTATTCATAATCATTTCTCTCACACATGTGCTGTAGTATACAGAGGAAAACCTTTGCTTAAAGGATTCAGGCTTAGCCCAACATTCCAAATGGACTAACTGTCAGAACAAAACATACTGCCCATCTGTGAAGGAAGCTCAAATAAGCTCTTTACTCTACAGGGCCTTGTTTTCCAGCTGTTCCTAAGTATCAGCTCAAAGGCCAAGTGATAACCGGTGAAGATGGAATACACCTGGAGACCCTACTCTAGTACTATCAAGCCATGCCCAGTCCCTTTGGTAGATCGTAGGCAAATAGTCCCAGGCTTATTATACATTCTATATCCCTTTCACTCACTCTTTTCCAGTCAGACTGGCCCTCTTTCTGTTCTTCACAAAAGCCATGCCATCTCCCATCCCACTGTCTTTGCACACCCCCTCTTCACTTCCACCTCATAGAATCCCTAGTTTCTTGGGTTGAGCTCAAATACCAACCTCCCATGTGAGGCCTTTGTTGATCCTGCTCACCTGCTAATGTCTTTCTCTGCCATACGACCTTGCACATACTTACAAAAATTCTAAAATAGTTTAAAATGTGGCTTATGGGAGGGAGGGAGGCAAGGGGAAGCATGTGAGTGTACTGTAGGGCAGCCAAGAACCAGGTCTATTATTTGGAAAAATCTCTGGTTCTGCTATTTCCAATAAGCTTTGGAAAACATGGTAAGTCACAAGACTGACTTAATGCAAGGATTAGAAATCATTAATTTAAACCAGCCTTCTAAACACAAAGAAACCTTTATCACTCTCAAAAGTTCACAGAAGCCCTTCTACTCTTATGCAAAAGCATAGTGTTTGGGGTTCCCCCACCGTGTCTGTGTGACTGGGAAAATCACTCAACTTCTAAGTGGCACAAGCAAGTCTCTAAAACTATAATCAAGGCAGTATGGTTTGGCCAAAAGAATAGGGAATTTGGAGTCAAAGGATGGGAATTTGAATGCTGGTTCTGCTATTTGGGGAAAGTTATTTCCTCTCCCTAGGCTTCAGTTTCCTCATCTGGGAGAGAAATGATTATTAATAACCAATGATTTGGAGAGATCCAGAGTGCCTCCCTTTTTCTAAAGTCCTCATTTCAAAAGTTCAGTCTCTGGAGGACACTGCTGATGAGATTGGATTACCTTTCTTAATAATCTTGTTCAGATCCCACCCAGCTGAGGAAGCCATTTGTGCTACTACTCAGGTTTGGGTGGGGAGAAATTCTCTGAATAGATAACCCAAGGCTGGGGGTAGTCTGGGTATAGGGACAGTCCCTCTTTGATAGGATGTCACTCTCAGCTTCTAATTGTAATATTCATGCTCTCATCAATTGTTAACCAATCAGAATTGATTGCCAACTTCAGGAACACCCCTCTTCCAAGGGTATATAAGCCATGAGCCAGTCACCATGATTGCTTTTGGCATTCCAGAGTGCCACTGGCCTTTTATTAAAAATTCCAGTATTATTAATAAAATGATTAAATGGCTCAGAAATGATCTCTCTCAAACTTTTTAAATGCCACATTTGTAAAACGAGAGGGTTACACTAGATTGTCTCTGAGGTCCCTTCCAGATGTAAATTTACTGTCCTGTGAAAACTGCAGATTAGGTTGGCTATTTGCACTGGTAGAGGGAGTCCCAGACCCCAAGGAGCTTACATTCTAAAAGACAAGCAACACATACAAGAGTGTGGCCAGGAAGGGATCTTTTGGTTTGAAAAGTTACAGGGAGGGTAAATGGTGCCACTGGGGAGTAAATTGACACATGCATTCTAGGAGCAATGACAGCTGATTTACTATGGTTCCAGAACTGGAAAGGAGATAGTAAGAGTTGGAGGTCAGGAGGGAAGCATAGAGGCTGGGAAGATGTCCAGGGAATGAAGTGTAGCTGGAACCAGGCCCAGATATAGTGGGAGACTGAGGCAGGCAACCATGGTGGGGTCATGGAGAGGGCAGATCACAGCAGGAGTTCTAGGGATGAAGAGTGCTGGATTTGGAAGAACTAGGTTCAAATGATGATTCTGCCACTTACAATTTATACAACCTGGGGCAAATCTGATCACCTTCTTGGGTCTCCTTTTCCTTCTTTGAAAACCAGGGGGGTTGGACTATGGCCTTCAATTCAAACCTTTGTTCTTCTGTGTGACCTTGGATAAGTCACTTCCTCTCTATGAGGCTCACTTTCCTCCTCTGTAAAATGAGGGGAGTGTGCACAGTGGACTCTAAGGGCCCTTCCAGCTTTAGATCTGTGGCCCTATGGGTGACCTTGGGCCAGTCACTTCCCCTTCCTGGGCCTCAGTTTCCTCCTCTGTAAAATGATGGGGGTTGGCCTAGTTGACCTCTATGTCTCTCAGCTCTAGATCTAGGATCCTATGTGTAACCTAGGACAAGTCACTTCCCCTCCCTGAGCCCCAGTTTCCCCATCAGTAAAAGGATGAGGTTGGCCTCTCAACCTATGAAGCTAAAACCTCAGACTGCAGTTCGGTTGCCATGGTTCCCTGCCCCTCATAACGTCCACAGAGACTCAGGTGGAATGGCCATTGTGTGACGTCACCGCGTTGGGGCGGGGCAAGAACGAGTCCATGGAGACGCGGCCCCTACATGACGTCACAGCGGGGCCTGTAGTCAGTCCTTCGGCAGTGGCCGGACCCTCAGGAGCCTCCCCTGAGAGCTCTGATTCGGGCGCTCCTAACTTGGACAACGTCCCTCAGTGGTCCCTGGGAACCCCTCCCCCTACCTCCCCTGGCCAAGAGCCAGTCCCTCTGAGCAGAGGGACCTGGCCAGCCAGCCGGTCAAGCTCCCAGCCCAGTCAGGGGTGTCCGCTTGAGCCGCCCCCCACCCAACCCTCGGGCACCACTCACCCCACTTGTCCCCAGGGCTTCGGAGTGTGTCTCCCGAAGCCTGAGTTCGCTCGCCGACCCATCCATCGCCTCCGGCGCCGCTCCAAGGCCTCCACTCCATTCTCCAGCTGTCATCGTTGGTGCATACCGCAGACTGCACTGCGACTGCGCACCGCGAGGCACGCTGGGATTCGTAGCCCAATATCCTGAGGTAGAGTATTACAGGAGAAGACTCCCCCGCCCGGAGCCAACGTAGAACTACAACTCCCAGAAGGAGATTGTGAGAAGGCCGGGGTGGGGGAGGCGGGGGAGGGGGGCGATTGGGTTCTGGAGATTGGGAAAGAGTAGAGAGGTCTGAGTGGTTGGGGTCCCGCCTTACCGGTTCTCCTATTGGTCCCTAGTGCTTATAAGAGGCGGAGTCGAAGCGGGAGCTCGCGAAGTAGTCGAGATGGAGGGCTTCGTGTCCAACGTGGATATCTGCAACCTGGCCTTTAACGGAAAGTTGGAGCTGCTGAAGGAAAAGGTCCTGTCGGATAAATCCCAGGCCACCAAGATTGACCAGGTGAGGGACCGAGCGAGGGAGCCCGGCCGGCCTGCCCGCCTTTCCCCGCAACTCCCTCTTCCTGTAGTACCACTGCAAGTGAAGTCGAAGACGCGAGTTCGACCAAGGCCTTGAGCGCCGCAGTCGTTAGAGAGCCTCGGTGCGCATCCCGCCACTGAAGCCTCCAGGCTGGAGTGGGGGAGGGGAGATGGGGACCGAGTGGGAGGGAAAAGCCCCCAGACCTCGGGCAGGGCCCTTCTCCACCGTGGGCCTCAGTTTCCACACTTGGAAAACGAAAAAGGGGAGGGGGATTGGATGGCCCTAATGGACCTTTCCAACTTTAAATCTAGCACCCTTGGTGGAACCCTAAGCAGTACCCTTCCCCTCCCCCTCTCAGAGAACAAAAGGTGTGGGACTCGAGGGCCTTCCTGACCTCAAATCTAGCATCATAAGTGGAACACAAGGCAAGACCCTTCCCCTCTCCCACTTGGAAAAAAAAGGGTGGGACCCCTAAAGCTAGGAGGCACTAGAACAGAAACAAGGAACAGTGAAATGGGCCTCTTTTCCACTTTAAAAATGGATTATTTTTAAAAATAAATTCTTAACTTAAACACTAAAAACGAACATTTCCATAAATGCAACACAATACAAAAAAGAGGTGGAACCCTAAAGAAGGCCCTGCTTCCCCTCTTGAAAAACAAAAAGGGAGGGACTCAATGGCTCCCCAGAGCCACCTTCCTGACTTCAAATTTAGCACCCTAGTTGAGACCCCCTCAAAGGACCTCATTTCCCCATTGGGAAAATGAAAGGGAGCTGGACTGTTTGGCCCCCGCAGGAGCCCTCCTTACTCAAGATCTAGAGCAGGGATGGGGAACCTGGGGCCTGGAAGCCACATTTCACTGAATGCAAACTTCACAGAACAATAGAATCTTCCACTCTATAATTCTCTAGGCAAGGGTTCTTGACTTTCTCTCTTTTTTTTTTTTTTTTTGTCATGACCACCCCTCCCCCCCACTTGCCTTGAGTGGTCTGGACCCCCACTAAGAATTATGTTCTTAAATGCATAAAGTAGGACATACAGAATTACAAAGAAAACCAATTCTATTACAATATAATTAAAAAATAATTTTCAAAACAAGTTCATGGACCTTGAACACTTGTTGTAGGGTCATGTGGTAAAACAACATTTTAGTTCCCAAATTCATTTACTTCATTCCCAGTCCACTTTTACTATGGGGGCTATGGCCAAAACCAGCATTGCAATATGGTGTCTACACACACTTAACTTCCTTCTTACCTGCAGTAGGCCTTGCCCAAATGGATTCTTGTGGTGATGGATCAGGGATGTGAACATGACAAGGAGACCTCCATTTTTAGTCTCTGTAAGGTACTAGGATAGGGACAAGGTTCTGTGCGGTGGTGCCTCCTTTCTCTTCTTTTAAAAAAAAAATTAGTAATCTGTTTTCCAAGAAAGTACATTTCTATAAACACAACAGAATACCAAAAGAGCATTCTGTATGAAACTGGCTCTTCATTTCACATCACTTGCTTTTAAATATATATATATAGTTATATATATAGTTTTATATATTTATATAGTTTTTATATTTATATATTATGTTTATATTAAATTGGTTTTATATATTTATGTATATTGTTATATATTTATATATTGTTTTGAAAGTAAGGTACAGAATTTATTTTATATACACATGTATATAATAAATTCTGTACCTTTCAAAACAATCCTGCTTCTGTTCTCTTCTGAGCATTTTTTAAAAACGTTACCATGGTCCTCTTTTTTTTTTTGGTACCACTACTGCGTATTCACTCCTTCCCTGCTAGCCCCTTTCCCACAATTAAAAGAGAAGAAAGGTAAAAAAAAAAAATCCTAACAGAAAAGCATAGGCGAGCAAAATGAGTTTACACAACAGATTTTTGAAAGCATATATAAGTGCTTTTTACAAAAGTTTATAATCTACACTTTACTTTCAAAACTGCCCTGCTTGTCTGTGCTTTGTGTTATTATTTATCCATCTACAAAAAAAAATGTTACAGGTGTCCTCTTTTTGGCATCAGTCCTGCTCACCCACTCTTCCCCTGCCCCCCCAAAAAATAATGGAGATAAGAAAAGGTTTAAAAAAAGAATCCTTCTAACAAAGCATAGTTGAACAAAATTAATCATCACAGATTTATGAAAAAGTATATCAATGCTTTAAACACACACACACATACACACACACACACACATATATATATATATATATATATATATATAAAATAAATTCTATACTTTACCTTCAGTACTGTCCTGCTGGTTTGTGTTTCTTTCTGTTCTTATCTATTAATTTTTTTTTAATGTTCCAATGGCCTTATTTTTTGGCACCATTACTGCTTATCCCCTCTTAACCCCTCCCCCCCATTAATAGACGTAAGGAAAATTTTTTAAAAAAGAATCTTTGTTACAAATATAGTCAAGTAAAATAAATCTACATGTTAATTTTTTTAAATATATAAAAATAAATTCAACACTTTAGTTTTTCAAACTGCTCTCCTTATCTGTACTTCTGTTTTCTGTCTTTAAATTTAAAAGAAAATTACAATGGTTCTCTCTCTTGGAGCCACCACTCCCTTGTCCTCCCAACCTCCATTAATGGAGATAAGGAAAAGTAAAAAAAAAATCCTTATAACAAAAAGTGCTTCTAAAAGATATAAAATAAATTCTACAATTCCTTTTTGGAAATTTCCTGCTTGTCTGTGCTTCCTTCTGTTCTCTTTCCATGCTTTTAAAAATATTTTTATCATGACCCTCTGTTTTTGGTATCACTGCTGCTCACCTGCTCCTCTAACCTCACCCTCCAAAATGGAGATAATTGGAAAGATTAGAAAAAAAAAAAAAAAAAGGAACCCTTGTAACAAATATGTTTAGTCAAGCAAAACGGTGACCATATCCACAAATGTCTGTCTTTCTGTACTTTTTGTCCATTACTCTCCAAGAAGAGGTGGGTACCATGCTTTGTCACAGGTGCTCTGGAGACATAGTTGATTATGGCTTTGTTAAGAGTTCTTAAGACTTTCAAAGTTGTTTTTCTTTGCAGTGTTGTTGTTCTTAAGTAAACTTGGTTCTGCTCACGTTATTTTGCTTCAGTTTATACTAGGTAGGATTCTCTGAATTTGTTTCTGTTGTGATTTCTCATGACACAATATTCCGTTATATTCATATACCATAATTGGTTTAAGAAGCAATCTAAAGCACCCCCTTAGATTCTAGTTCTTTCCCTCTCCTTCCCTCATGTAATCACTTTTAGGTGATTAAAGGGAAGGAAACAGGAAGTGTGTTTTTTCCCCATTGTAACCAATCTGATAAAAATGACTGTATCTGATAATGTATGCAACATTATACATTATAGACTTCTTTGCCACCAAGATTGACAAGGTGAGGCGCTAATCGAGGGAACCAGCCTTCCTCAGCTTCTCTCTCCCTCTGCATGTAGTTTGTCTGCAAATAAAGTCTCAACCTGAGGACTTCTATGGCTTCCCTCTTGATTCACAGTTATTGTAGTCATTGTGTAAAGCGTTCTGTTTCTGCTTATCTCATTCTTTACCTTATCTCTCAATTCCATATTACTTTTCATTTCTTATGAGGTAATAATATGCCATTTATTAAGGTGGAGGAGGTGTATATATAGCTAGGTAAAGCAGCATAGTATCAGGTATTTGGTGCAAATATTGACAATTTTTCTTCTTTTTGCACTGATTTTGTTTGGGTAAAAACTATTAAATTTCATATAATTAAAATCTTTTATTGTCTCTCTCTTTTCTGGTTAAGAATTTTTCTCTTAAGAATAGCACTTCTAGACTTCAAATTACATTGTAAAGCACTCATTAAAACTACAGTTATCCCTTGCACATTGCGATTTTGATATATTGCAGGTCAGCATAGGAAATTAAATGGGAATTTTGGGGGAGTTTTCTGGAAACCACAGATGACACATGAAGGCCAGCAGACCACACAGAAAAAGTTTAGGAACTCAGAAATGCATAAAATATATGTGTTATATATATATGTATTATATAATATCAACATTTTATCTTTTAATACTATAATAATTCAAATACTTCTTTGGTATGAAGGGAGGGTCAAAAAATTTTACACAGATCTTCCAGATCGAGGGGGTGCCACACCCCTAACCCCCAGGATGTGGAAGGGATAACTATTTGGTAGAAGAGAAAACAAAGAAAAGTAGATCAGTGGAACAAATTAGCTAAGGAACAAGAACCAAACTCAGTAGCTCATTGTTCAGTAAATACGGGAACATAAGCTATTTGTGGAAGGAATCCCTATTTGACAATATCTACTGGGAAAGCTGGAAAGCAGTTTAGCAGCTATTAGGTTAAGAACATCAGCTTAGACCATACAGCACAATTAAGTTCAAAGTGGATACCCAACCTAAATATTAAAGGTTACACCAGGAAAAAAAATATCAAAAGACCACAAAATCAGGTTATCTTTCACACCTATGACTAGGAAAGGAGATCTTTATAAAACAAGGGGTAGAGGTGACTACAAACTACCCAGCAGATAACTTCAGTTGGATAAAATTTATAAAACTTTAACGTGAACAAAATCAATACAGGTAGGGATAATAGGGGAAGCTGTCAATTGAAGGGGGGGGGGGGTGTGGAATAATCTTTGCATCCTATCTTCCAAACAAACATTTAACAAAAGTGTTTTAAAACCTGTTTCTTTCTGTTTGGCCAAGATTTTCTCATCTGTATTTTTTGAATTTCAAATTTGTCATTCTCTTGTTCGTGGTCTCTGCTATTTTAGAGTGATTCACTGTTATGTGTTCTAAGTTATCTATTGTCTTTTTGTCTTACGGATTTTTTTTTTCCTTGGGGGATCTGATTTCTAGCCCAATTTCTTCTTTTAATGATTTTCTTTCTCTTTTGAAACATTCTAGAGATTCTTGCTGCTATTTCATTATTTTTGGGAGCCCCGCAAATTTTATTCTCATATTTTTCAGTAAGGGTTTTTAGATTTCTTTTGTAATTTTTATTCATTGGAGTGCTACCTTTTCTAGATTAGTTGTTCATTCCTTTTCTTATGAGTCTCGTTGCTTTGTCTGCTCAAGTTGGGTTTTATACCCAGTTTTCCTGGTGCTGAATAAGAAAAGAGCATAGGAACATAGAGCCAGAAGGAACCTTAGAGGTCATCTAGACCAATCTTCTCATTTTGTAGCTGAGGAAACTGAGGCCTGGGGAGGTCAAGTGACTTAGTGCCTACACCTACGTACAGGTAGTAAGTAAATAGCAAAGTAAGGATTTGAATACAAGTTCTTAGATTCCAATTTAGTATTCTTGCCACTGCACCCTCTTCTCTTGGACTTTGTACTTTGGTACATTCCAGTACAATTTTTACATCTCTATCCCCAGCAGCTAGCACAGTGTCTGGCACATAGTAGGCACTTAATGCTTACTGATTGATACAAATAAAAAACAAAAAAAAAAAGAGAATTAAAGTTTAGACTAAATTTAGTGCAGTCACAATATTTGCCCCCTCCTGAGCTTTTTGTTTAACTGATTGAACATTTTTTTCCACTATCCCTTCTAATTCTATGGGTGAGTTTTCTCATGATCATATGGTGTGGGAGATCCTTGCCTTGTGGAAACTCCACATACAGAGGACTTCGGCTGGGCTTATACTATACTCCCTTTTCTTCGGGCACAGAAGTCGCTTTCCCCCTGTCTGCCCATGTAGTACTGGGTCTTCCTGCCCCACCCCCCCACATCTACTTATTCTACTGCAGTACTGTTCAGCGTTCTCCACTTGTTAAAGAGTATGAGGAGTTTAGACTGACTCACTGCCCTGAACAGACAAGAGAGGAGCCAAAGTTTTAAATTCCAGCCTGTCAGGTTTTTTGTGTTTGATGTATAGCACGTAGGTTGCAGATGGTTAAAGTGAATGGGAACTTCAGGCAGTTTGGCCATCCTGTATTATTTTGGAAAATTTACATCATGCGAAGGTGTTTCCCCAGCTTATTTCCCTCCTTCAATTTAACACATTTCTTACTGTTTTGAGGTTGCAGGGTTAGGGAGTTATGCTGAAAACAACTTAGACTGCTAGCTTTCCCTCCTTGTATTCTTTGAAACCTTCCTTCTCTGATTACTGAAACTTCCCTGTGTTCATCTTTAAGAAGTTACTGAAAAGGAGGTGATTCGAGGCTTCCTTATCTATGCTCCTCATTTCTTGACTATGAAAGTTAAAATTGGCTATTCCTTATATTAGCTGTCTTGCCTTTGGCTCCTGTTTGTTTTCAAAAGCAGAGTTAGCTTGTGACAAGAGGTGATGGACTAGAGGTGCAGAATGAGAGAGAAAGGCCAATGTGTTGGACCTATTTCATTGGACTGTACTTAATTCATTATAAGAGAGGGCTTCTATTGTGATGGAATACTGTTGTGCTATAAGAAATGACAAACAGGATGGTTTTAGCAAAACCTGGAAAGACTTATATGAACTGATGGAAAATAAAGTGAGCCAGAACCATGAGAACATTGTACATAATAATAGCAATATTGTAATGATAATCTACTGTGGAAAATTTAGCTATTCTCATCAAGACAGTGATCCAAGACGATTCCAAAGGACCCATGATGAAAAATGCTATGCACCTCCAGAGAGAGAACTAATAAACTCCGAAAGCAGATTGAAGCAGACTTATTTCAAACTTTGAAAATTTTTATTGTTTTATTTTGTTTTCTTTTGCAACATGGCTAATATGGAAATATGTTTTTCATGACCTCACATGTATAATTGAAATCAATGTGCTTGCCTTCTCAAGGAGGGGAGAATGGGGGAAAGGTAGAGAATTTGGAACTCAAAATTTTTTTAAAATGTTTGTTAAAAATTCTTTTATATTTAATGGGAAATATTTAACAAAATAAAAATAATTTTAAAAATAAAAAAAGAACTTATTGGGGGAGGTGAGTTAGTGGGAAGTAATAGAGATACACTAATAGGATAAAGAGAAGAGCACCAGTAAAAGCAAAAGCTTGGAAGAGGACAGAGACAAACCAATTTTGTTATTATTGCACTCAATTTAATATAAACTTTAAAAAACAAGTTATACGATGGCTGTTCACTGTTTCACGTACAATTCTCATTTTTTGTTCTTATTTGTATCAGTCAATAAGGATTTATTAAGTGCCTACTATGCCCCAGAATCTGCTAGCTGATGGGAATGCAGAAAGAAAAATTATATCCCAAAGTATGTGTTTGTTAAGTTCCCAAGAAGGAATGTAAATCTTAAAAGTGTTAGGCTTAGTTTGTACTGTGAGTTCTCTTTCTTGTGCAGGATAACCGGACCGCATTACATTGGGCATGCTCAGCAGGATGCGTAGACATCGTTAACTTCCTGCTTAATTTTGGAGTGCCAGTGAATGATAAAGATGATGTAAGTATTAGTCCAAGTGAACAAATTCCTCATTATCTTTGGGTTCCAGACTGGAATTTACTTAGGCTTGAATTTGTAGACCATCGACAAAACTAGAATAATAAATAACTAGAATGTTACATAGTGGACCTGGTAATTAAGCCTGGGGCCAACAATCCCACCCTCCTGATAAGTAATTCTCCCATCCTGTGATCTCCTGTGAACCACTTAACTTTTCTGTGCCTCATTTTCCCTATACTAAATGACATCACAAAGAATGAAATGGATGATATGTCTAAGACTGCTTTGGGACAAAACAGCTGGAGTGGGAGTTATTCCTAAATCAGCTTTTCATTTACAGTCAGACCATTGGCTTCTTTGACAAAGATCAAAATCAGTATTGAATTAAAAGAAAAAGGCATGCAATTAAAACAGCTAACCTGCCCCTTTTTAGATAAGCTATTGACCCCCAAAACTGGCTTGAAAGGACAGATGTTGACACTAGTACATTCTCCTAAGGAATATCCAGTCATCTCCAGTTACCCTGATGATTATCAGGTCACTGGATTCCGATGACTCTGGAGGAGAAGTGAGGCTGGTGACCTTGCACAGCCCTCCCTCACTCAAAACAAAGTCAAGTGCAAGTCATGTCATCATTTCTCTGATGGCATGGTCTTCGGCAACAAAGGACGAGCACAACAATTAACAGATGTAAATCAATTGCTGCAAGAACCTAGAAAGCGCCTTAGCTAGCAAATGCTTGATCTCCCTGCCATATGACAGTAAAAGGCAGCACTGCTTTAAAATACAATGTCATTTGTAAAATCTTAGGATGGAAAATGATCTGAAATTATGAGTGGTATCACTTCGTAAAACATTGATGAGCAATGGAGAGGAAAATGTTTACATGGAGCTTAGTGAGAGACAAGCATTTCAGAATGAAACTGGACAGATGACAACAGACAAAGTTTTAAAGGATCTGTCAAGATTGTTTTAATAAACTGTTCTCTCCACCAATAGGAGTGGAACCATCACATTTGAGCTTTTAGTATTTCAGTCCCCATTGAGCTGCATGAAAGTAAAAGAAAGTCATTGAAGAAAACAAAGGAAGATGACAGCAGTTGAACTAAGCCAAGAAAATACAGATGGGGCATGCACTATAGGCACATACTACTTTGAGAGCATTGAAGGGTTAATTAATCTCTACAAAATCTTTATGAAAATAATCCAGACCTATATCAAAGGCACTCTGGATAAATGTAAGAGAAGGGAACAGGCAGGATTTCAGTGAATTGGGATCAGAAATGAATACTGGCCTCCTTACTGTTCCTCATACACAACACCCCCATCTCCTGACTCCAAGCATTTTCACTGACTGCCTCTCTATCCCTGAAATTCTTTCCCTCATCACCTCTTCTGTTCTTTCCTGACTTCCTTCAGGTTTTCTGTTTTTTCTTTTTTTCTTTTTAAATCTTTTTCCTTTTTTGTTACATTTTAAGTTTTGAACTGTCTCCCTCTGCCCTTCCCCACCTCACGCTAGAGAAGGCCCCCATTTGATACATATACACACACATATATGTAAAACCATTTATCAGTTCTTTCTCTGAAGGTAGATACTATCTTCCTTCATAGATCCTTTGTAGTTGATTTGAGTATTTATACTACTCAGAATAACTTAGTTGTTCACAGTTATTCTTTGAACAAGAGTGCTGTTACTGTATAGCAACGTTCTCTTGTTCTGCTCATTTCACTTTTCATTATTTTTTACAATCCTTTCCATGTTTTCCTAAAATCAACCTGCCAACCGTTTCATACAGCACAGTAGTATTCCATCGTGATCACGTACCACAACTTGTTCAGCTATTTCCCAAGTGATGAGCATCCCCTCAATGTCCAATTCTTTGCCACCACAAAGAGCTGCTCTAAATATTTTAGAACTATAGGTTCTTTTCCTTTTTCCCTTATCACCATAGGAAACAGATCTAATAGTGGTATTTCTAGATCAAAGGGTATACACAGTTTTATAACTCTTTGGACATGATTCCTGACTGCTGTCCAAAGAGTTGAATCAGTTCACAGTTTTACCATCAGTGTATTAGTGTTCCAATTTTTCCACATCCCCTCCAACATTTGTCATTTTTCCCTCCTGTCGTTTTAGCAAATCTGATAGGTGTGAGATCATATTGAGATCAAGTTGTTTTAATTTGCATTTTTCTAATCCGTAATGTTTTTTTAATCAGTAATGATTTAGACATTTTTTCATATGATTATTCTTGGTTTGATTTCTTCATCCAAAATTGCCTGTTCATATCATTTGACCATGTATCAGTTGAGGAATGACTCATATTCTTCTAAATTTGACAAACTTCTCTACATATTTGAGATATGATACCTTTATCCAAGAAACTAAAAAATTTTTCTCAATTTTCTGCTTTTCTTCTAATCCTCACTACATTGGTTTTATTTGTACAAAATCTTTTAAATTTAATGTAATCAAAATTTTCCACTTTACAGCTCACAATACACTCGATTTCTTGCTTATTCATAAATTCTCCTATCCATAAGTTTGTTTGGTAATACGTTCTACGTTCTAATTTACTTATGATATCTCCCTTTCTTTGTCTGTTTTTGCTCTTGCTGATTTAGGTATTAGCACCATATTTGTTTCATGAAAGGAGTTTGGTAGGACTCCTTTGCTTATTATTCCAGATAATTTATTTAATGTTGGAATTAATTGATCTTTAAATGTTTGGTAGAATTCACTTTTAAATCTACCTGGACCTGATGCTTTTTTCTTAGAAAGCTCATGTATGGCCTGTTTAATTTCTGTTTCTAAAATAGGTTTATTTGGATATTCTGTTTCCTAACCTAGGCAGTTTATATTTTTGTAAGTACTCTTTCATGTCATTTAAATTGTTAAATCCATTGGCACATCCATTGGGTAAAATAAGCCCTAATAATTGCTTTGATTTCATCTTCATTAGTGGTATATTCACCCTTTTCATCTTTGATACTATTGATTTGGTTTTCTTCTCTCTTTTTTAAAATCATATCAACCAATGACTTACCTATTTTATTGGATTATTTTTCATAAAATCAACTCCTAGTTTCATTTACTAGTTAAATGATTTTCTTACAATCAATTTTATTAATCTCACCTTTAATTTTGGGGATTTCCAATTTGGTGGTTAATTGGGGATTTTTAATTTGTTCTTTTCCTAGTTTTTTTAATTGCTCACAGAGTTCATTGGTCTGCTCCCTGTCAATTTTATTGATGCAGGCATTTTAGATAGGTTTTGGTATGTTATCTCACTATTATCATTCTCTTTAATAAAATTATTATTTCTATAACTTTTTATTTAACCTATTCATTCTTTAAGATAGGTTATTTAGGTGCCAATTAATTTTTCATCTATGTTTCCATGATCCCTTGGTAAATATAATTTTATTGCATTATAATCTGAAAAGGATGAATTTAATATTTCTGCTTTTATGCCCTAGTATATGGTCAGTTTTTGTAAAGATACCATGTACTGTGAGAAAAAGGTATATTCCTTTCTATTCCCATTCAATTATCTCCAAATAGTTACCATATCTAGCTTAGGAAATGAGCCAGTAAAACTCCTCTCTTCTCCTCACCCAAAACCTTAAACCTACTGCACTCTGAAACTGGGACTCCATTGGGGCCCTGCCTGAGGGCTCCTCTGGACCCTCCTAGCTTGAGAGTGATTATCAATAGTAACTTGCTATTTCCCACCCACCCTGATGTCTTTTTTTCTTGACCTCATTAAAGGGGCCATGCCCTGGCTACTTCTTAAACAGGCCTATTCAATGAATGGGCATTGCCTCACCCTAAGTGAGTGCCTGCAAAGACCTTGGCCTAAAGGGCCCAAGGTCTCCCAATGCATCCTGGGTCATCTCCAGTCATCCTGAGGAATATCAGGTCTCTGGATTCAGATGGCTCTGGAGGAGAAGTGAGACTGGTGACCTGCACAGCCTTCCCTCACTCAAAGTCAAGTGCAAGTCATGTCATCATTTCTCTGATGGCATGGTCTTCTTTAGCAACGAAGGACGAACACAATATCTAGCTTACCTAGGCCAAAGCACACCCAAAAGGTCTGGTGTTTCCTACTCCTCTCCCAAGTTGTCCTAGGTTGGACAACTGTTTTACCCCAACTTTTAATTATTTCTGCCTTGATGAAGTTTACTTTGAGGCATTATTTTAAATTGTTTGTGGGAAATTTGGAAAAGTCAGGTAATTTCCTGCCTTATTCCACTATCTTCCCAGGATCCTTTCTTCAGATATCTACTAAAATCCTACCTTCTGCCTTTCCCAATCTTATCTTAGTGCTTTCCCTCTATTGATTTTCTCCAATTCCTGTCTATATCTTGTTTGTACATAGGTGTTTTCAAGTTGTCTCCTCTATTAGCCTGGGAGCTTCTTGAAACCTGGGACTGGGTTATTTTTTTTCCCCTTATTTTGTATCCCTAGTGCTTAGCCACAGTGTAGAACATTGCCTAGATTGTTGGTTGTTTTAAAATGTATTGATTGATTTTGCTAGATTTTTTTCTCTTTTTCTTTAAAAAATCTTTATTTTAAGGGGAGGAAGAGGGTTACAGGGAAAAATTTAGGTGATGTATAAGCAAAACAAATCTGCAGGGAATGAGTAGGATTGCCTTTGGGAAAGCGCACACTGCTTTTTAATAGTGCTGTGCTTCTTCCTGAAACAAAGGCAATCTTTTAACACCAATATTCTAATGTGATGATTCTATTATGGCTCCAGACCATGAAATATCATTGTTTGAAAAGAATTCGGTTTCACCCAGTGAACCATGGGGAGACCCATGATGGGCATAAATAATCTACAGTATATTACCAGTGAGGAATTGTGCAGTCCAACCATTGTCAGAGAATTGTATGAACAGAGAAGGGGGTGGGCAGGTCATGTGCTAAAAGTGGGGGACCACTGCCAATCAGTGTGCCACATTGGGATCTCTGAAATAGCAATAAATCTGGAAGAAGCACATTGTGAAATCTCCCTGTGGAAGATTTATTTTTGACATGGACAAAGAGTTGCACATATCTGAAGGTGTGCATACGTCACAAGCTATACCGTTGGAGAGAATACCCACATGAATGAAGTTCCAGGTGCAAAAGTAGATGAACATCAGAGGAGAATCAAGATCCTTTGTTACACTAGAATTCTGTTCCCTCAGATACTCCAGAATAAGTTTGGCATGGCTGAGATTTTGCTGTAGCAACATTGGCATTGCACAAACTGAGAATTCTAGCTTTTCCTCTTGATTCTGCTGCTGGTTACTTTCATGACCATGGACAGGTTATTTTACTGCTGAGCCCCTGGAACTAAAACACAATTTAAATACTATTCCATGACCCCTACCCTTTTGCAGAGGTCACAGGCAAATAGATTGCTCAAGGTCACACAGATAGAAAGTAGAAGAATTCATATTCAAACTAAAGTACTCTAACATTAAATTCTTTGCACTAGCCATACTTCTCTAATATCCACGGAACTCAGAGGGTTTGTGTCCCAGTTCTGTGAAATAAAAAAGATCATTACTCAATACTTCAAAGGAGTGTTCACGGGAGAGTTTTGTTTATTTATGGAAATTTTGTGTTGCCGGAGAGCTTAGAGATTTGTGTATATATACATACACATATTCAAATCTGACCTCAGCCACTTAACTAGCTATGTGACCCTAGGCAAATCATTTAATGTGCGTCTACCTGAGTTCCCTCAACTGTAAAATGGGAATGATAATTATAACACCTACCATCCACGGGTGTTGGGAGGATCTGCTGAAGTAATATTGTAAAGAGCTTTGCAAACTTTAAAGTGTTGGACAAGAACTCAGTTTGACCAAAACTTCTGGAAGAACTGGAAAATAGTATGGCAGAAACAAGCTATAGACCAACTTCTTACACTATATACCAAGATAATGTCAAAATGGATTCATAAGCAAGTTAGGAAAGCAAGGAATGGTTTGTCTATCAGATCTATGGAAAAGGGAAGAATTTATGACCAGACAAGAGATAGCATTACTGGATGTAAAAAGGGTACTTTTAATTATATTAAATGTGAAATAAAGCCAATGCAACCAAAATTAGAAGGGAAGCAGAAAGCTGGGAAACAATTTTTATAGCAAGTGTATCTGATAAAGGCCTCATTTCTCAAATATATAGAGGACTAAGTCAAATTTATAATATACAGGTCATTCCCCAATTGATAAATTGTTGAAGGATATTAACAGGCAGTTTTCAGATGGAGAAATCAAAGCTATCTGTAGTAATATAGAAATGCTCCAAATCATTATTGATTAGAGAAATGCAAATTAAGACAACTCTGAGGTACCACCTCACACCCATCAGATTGACTAATGTGACAGAAAAAGGAAAATGATAAATGTTGGAGAAGAGGTAGGAAAATTGGGACACCAATACACTGTTGGTGGACTTGCCTAACTAATTCAACCATTCTGGAGAGCAATTTGCAACTATGCCCAAAGGGCTATAAAACTGCATACCCTTTGACCCAGCAATACCACTGCTAGCTCTGTATTCCAAAGAGATTTAAAATAAAGGGAAAGGACCTATGTGTGTAAAAAAAAATTTATAGCAGCTCTTTCCAAAGAATTGGAAGTGGAAGAGATACCCATCAATTGGGAAATGGCTGGACAAATCGTGGTATATGATTGTAATGTAATATTATCATACTATAAGAAATGCCATGCAGATAGATTTCAGAAAAACTTGAAAAGACTTACACGAACTGATGCTGAGCGAAGTGAGCAGAACCTGGAGAACGTTGTACATAGTAGCATTAATATTGTATGATAATCAATTATGAAAGACTTAACTTGGCTATGCTTAGCAATACATTTTTCCAAGAGAAATTCTAAAGGACTCAAGATGAAAAATGCTGTCCACTTCCAGTGAAACAACAAATGGAGTCTGAATGCAGATTGAACCATACTATTTTTCACTATATTTCGTGGGTTTGGATTTTTTTGGTCTGTGGCTTCTTTCACAATATGATTTATATGGAAATATGTTTTACATGATTGTACGTAACCCATATCAAATTGCTTATTATGTCGTGAGCAGGTGAGAGATGGAGGGAGAAAATTTGGAATTCAAAACTTTTTTAAATGAATGTTAAAAATTCTATTTACATGTAATTGTGGGAAAGTAAATTTTTTGAGGGGAATCAATAGGGGTTAAGTGACTTGCACAGGGTCACAGAGCTAGTGTCTGAGGATGGATTTGCACTCAGGTCCTCTATCCACTGCACCACCTAGCTGCCCCAATAAAATATTTATTAAGAAAAAAAAATACTACTCCAAAGATAATTTAGCAAATCCTCTTCTTTGTAAAACAAACAAACCTGGTGTTTTATAGATGCTGTTATTAATTGGCACAGCTAGGTGGTACAGTTGAGAGAGCACTGAGCTTGAATTCAGGAAGACTCATCTTAACGAGTTCAAATCTGGCCTCAGGCACTTACTAGCTATGTGATCCTGGGCACGTCACTTAAAGGGTTAAGTGAAACAGGGGTTTGCTTCAATTCCTAATCTGTAAAAGGAGCTGGAGAAGAAAATGGCAAACCACTCCAGTTCCTGCCAAGAAAATCCACAATTGAGGTCACAGAGTTGGACATGACTGAAATAACTGAATGACATTATTATTTGAGAGAGTGTGTGTATAAATTGTTGCTTTGAGTTCAAATCTGGCCTCAGACACTGACTAGTTGTGTGACCCCGGGCAAGTCATTTAACCCTGTTTGGCTCAGTTTACTCATCTGTAAAATGAGCTGGAGAAGGAATTGACAAAACCATTCCAGTATCTTTGCCAAGGTTTAAAACCCCAAATGGGGTCACGAACAGTCATAAGTGACTGAAATGACTGACCAAAAGGAGCACTTGCTATTGCAGCACCAGCATAATTTGTTTCTCAGTAGCATCATTAGCACATTATAATCCAGTCCAATCCTATCTAAAAGCTGGGACGCTCCCCCACGGGGCTGTTCTGCTGGATACCCATTTATATTGTTTCTATGAAACTAACTTCTCCCTGTAACCTATAATGTGGTTTCACTTCATGCCCTCTTTACTTGGAGCTGATTAATTATGGTAGTGGTGTAGGTCATGAAAAATGAGAGCTCTTCTCAGTTGCAATGATATTTGGCCTGTAACTCTACTTGAGGGATGTTGGAAAGCATAAGAGTAATAAGATGTTGAAAATTCGTGACTGAACCAAAAGCATTTGTTAAGCACTTACTTCTAAGCCTGGGAAATGAATACAAAAGCCCTGCCTTTACAGAGCTTATATCCTAGGGAGAGAGACCACCCATACAAGGGTACTGGTGTCTGGGAAGGGATGTTTTAGCCTGAAAACTCCTGGGGATGACGCCTGGAGCCACTGAGGAGTTGTGGACCAGTCCCTTCTAAAAACAATAATTGGTTCCTTGAGCAAGAGGAGGAGGTCACAAAGGGCCTAGGTTTAAAAGTGTGGTTGGGATTGGCTAGATGTGGAGCTTTTCCTGCCTGCATTTTTTTTGTATTGCATATGTTATGTGGTCTTTTCTGTCCCATTTCCCTCTTGGTCTTTTCTCCTCTAGGCGGGTTGGTCCCCTCTTCATATTGCTGCCTCTGCTGGCCGGGATGAGATTGTGAAGGCTCTGCTAGCAAAAGGAGCCCAAGTGAATGCCATCAATCAGAATGGGTGTACTCCACTGCATTATGCCTCGTCCAAAAATAAGTATGAGGTGCGTCCGTGAGTCTCAGGCCTCTGACTTTGACTAGATGAATGAATACAAAAAGCATTTCTTCTGGTGCTAAGCACTAGATCGAAATGATCCCCAGTGGTCCCATGCTCTTTTCCCCCCATTTCTTCAGATTGTTGGCATGTTATTAGAAGGAGGTGCTAATCCTGATGCTATCGACCACTTGGAGTCCACTCCGTTGCACAGAGCCGCAGCCAAGGGAAATCTGAAGACAATCCAAGTGCTTCTGCAGTACAACGCCTCCATAAACATCCAGGATGCTCAAGGGAACACTGCTTTGTAAGTATGAAGTCATGGTCCTTTTCATTTCACAGACTTGGAAGGGACACCAAGGCCCTCCCCGAACAGGAAGCCCCTCTGTTCTGTGCCCCACAAGGCACCGGGCCTTTTCCTGAAGACCTTCATGGAGGGAGAAACCACCACCTTCTCAGGCAGTTCCTTCCACCTTTAGAACAATAGCTCCAGGTGTTAGGACATTTTTCCTTTGATCAGACCTCAATTTGCCTCTTTGAAACTTCCAGCCTTTCTCTTTCTGCAGCCAAGCAGGACAAGTCTTAATCTCTTTTCCATCTGATGGCTCTTTAAATAGTTAAAGGCAGCTGTCTTGTCCCCATGAAGTCTTCTCTTGGCCAAACATTCTCATTTCCTCAAATGTTGATCCTCACAGTGTTCTGACCTCAAGGAGGCAGTGTGGTACAATTGAAAGAACAGTCTCTGGAGTTCACATACCACCTCTGGCATTTATTACCTGGGGGACATGGGACGAGTCAGTTCCCCTTTTGGGCTTCACTTTCTTCTCTAAAATGAGGAGCTCAGACTAAACAGCTCTTGAAGGCCCTGCCAACTTAGAGCTAAGCTCCACTGATCGTATCTCCATCTGCTTGCCCTCTTCCTTTCTAAAATCTGCCCAGAACCAAACACAATGCCTGCAACATGGTCTGAGCAGGACAGAGTACAAAAGCACTGTAGCACTACCGACCACCTCCCCCGGTCTAAACACTCTTAAGCTCAAGCTCCTGGTAGTTTCAGCTGCTAAGTGGTGCTTTTAACTCACGCTGAGTTTTGAATCTGCCTGGCTTTGGGCCTGGAAAGGGGAGGAGTTCCATCAGCTCTCTTATCTTTTGGCATTGTTTTTATACATCATTCTTCAAACCAGAAACACTTAGGAGTCTGCAACTTAAATCTTGTTTTGTTGTGCTTTACATTTTATGCATTAAAATCCCTATTCCTTTAGTCTTTTTTTTTTTTTTTGGATATAGCTTGTTCAGATGAAATCCCTCAGTCTTCTTAGGTCTCAGAGCCACCTAGGTTTGAGTCCCAGCTCTTTCACTAACCATCTGAGACCTGAGGCAAATAATATAACAATAAAACCTCCCGGTGCCCCAACTTCTTCATCCCTAAAATGATGGTAATGCTACAAATAGGAAGGGACCACCGAAGTCATCTTGTCCAACCTTCTACCCACTTGGCATGCCACAGCTGATGTGAAACTGTCTGCAACACAGAACTACTCTGATTGTGAGAAAGGCCTTCCTTAGGTTCAGCCAAAACCTGCTCCCCTGGAATTTCCTCCTGTTTCTCGTTCTGTTCTCTGGAACTCACACAGTGAGTCACAGGATCTCAAAGTTGGAAGGAACTTCTGCTGTCTAATACATCCCAAACTGGGCATGTCCAAAAGTGGTCTTTCCCTAGACTCTCCCCTCTTCTAGACTGCCCTATTTCTTCCAGTCACCACCATCTGTTGAGTCTCCCAGGTTCATAACCTTGCACTATCCTCACCCACTAACTCTTAACAACTAGATTGCCAGATCTTGCTGTTTTTATCCCACAGTATCTCTCACATTCAACTCCTTCTCTTCATTCACACACCCTCATCATGTCTTACCTAGGTTATTGCACCAGCCCCCTGATTGGTCTCCCTGCCTCAAGTCTCCATAGACTACCCCCCTCCACCTGGCTGCCATTTGGGCCATTCCCTACTCAGCTACAATAATTCCCTATGGCCTCTAGGATAAAATGTAACTTTTCCTGTTTTGGTGCAGCCATGGCCCCAAGCCACTCCCTGACTTTGGGATCCAGCCAGACTAGGCCTCTCTTTGTTCCTTGTTCTAGCTCTCATTGCCATACCTTTGCACTACCTGTTCCCCATACCTGAAATGTACTCCCTCTTCATCTCAGCCTCATCGAATTCCTCTCTTCCTTCAAGCCATTGCTCAAGCACCACCTTCTCCATGCTGCCTCTCCTTATCTCCCCCAAATTCTCCTGCCCCTCTTCCCACAGCACCTTGTGTGGAACCACTTGGTATTTATTCGCTTTCTGTTTAGCCTACATACACTTGGAATGTAAGGTCTTTGGGAGGAGAGATGGTTTCATTCATTGGTTAGGTATCCCTGGTCCCTGGTACACACAATAGGCATTTAATAAACACGTATTAGTTGATAAACACTCCCAGTTGCTTTAGAGACAGTTTAGTGGCACCATAGTGGAGAGAGCTCTGTATCCTGGACTCATGAAGACCTGAGTTCAAATCCAGCCTTAGACACTTACTACCTATGTGATCCTAGGCAGGTCACTTCACCTCTGTTTGCCTCAGTTTCCTCATCTGTTAAATGGGGATCATAATAGCACCTTCCATGCAGGGTTGTTGTGAGACTCAAATGAGATATTTGTAAAGTGCTCAACACAGTTCCTTACATACAGTAGGTGCTTAATAAATGCTTCTTTTCCTTTAACAGTTTTTTTTTTTTATGAGGTGGTTTCAGGTTCCCCACTCCATCAGTCATTGTCTAAGCATTTTTAAGCACTAGTTTTGTGCCAGGGATTGTGCTAGATGCCAGAGATAGAAATATAAGGGATGAAACCATCCCTGCCCTTTGGAGTTTGCACTGTCAGCTTTCTGTTCTCTCTACCATCTTAATCACTCCTCTTTGAATGTGTTCTTGTTCACCTTTGTGCCCCACAAGACACTGATTCCTCCAATGAGCAGTATACCTCCTGGTGTGAGTTGACCAGACCAGAATCCAACACTAGTAGACCCTCTCTTATTTTGTATACTATTATCCTAGTCATTCTTGCAGGGCTTTCTTATCACTAAGATTAAACTTGGAGAAGCAGTATAGGCCAGTAGGAAGAGATCCAAGTTTTTGCTTCTCAGTCCTTGTCCTACCACTTGTTAGCCCCATGACTATGTATAAGCCAGGGAACCTTTCTGAGCCTCAGTGGCCCTCACAGAGGACCAGAAGGGAAATAATACTCGTGCTCTCTATGTGACACAGTTGTCGTACAGAACGCAGTTGGCAGACTCTCAAGCTCTCCAGATATATGAATTACTCTCCTTGCAACCTAAGATCGAATTCACTTGCCAGGGTGGCGACAGTCATATCCCAGTGTGCACTTCTGTGGAGTGGTGCTCCAAGTCACCCATCTTCACATAAGCTGCTGTTGACATCTCAGTCCCTATCCAGTATTTCTGCAGTTGACTTTAGAACCAAAGTACAGAACTTTACACTTAGTCCTTTTCAACTTCATCTTGTTTGCTTTTCTACATTGCTTCAACCTCACAAAGTCATCTGGAATCCCCATTCTATCATCTAGCTCTGAACTTTCTCTCCCAACTTGGTGTTATTCCCAAAAAATGACTAACATGCCAACTTCCTCATTGTGTCATTGATAAAACTTGCACAGGACAAGGCAGAGACATTAATTATCCTGTGGAAGGCCCCTCGAGACCCCTGCCCCATTACTCATTCATACTCACTGTACTGGGTTTAGCCTGTTTAGTGCTTGCCTTCCTATACTGCTATCAGCCTTCCTTTCTTTTGTACGTCCATAAGGGAATGATGAGACTCTTTATCAGATGCCTTCCTGAAATCCAGAGCAGTAGTCACCTGCAAGGGGAGGTAGTATGGTACAATAGAAAGGGGTGCTGGATCTGGAGTCAAAGAACCTGGGTTCAAATTCTGCATCTACTTCTGCTATTACCTACCTGTAGGATGCTGTGCCAGTCCCTTTCCCCTCCCTGGGCCTCAGTTTCCTCCTCTGTAAAATGAAGTGTTTGGACTCAGTCTCTGAGGGTCCTTCCAGCTCTAGAGGTAGCATCCTGTATTTAACCCTGGGCCAGTCATTTCCAAACTGCCCTGGGCCTCAGCTTCCTCCTCTGGACAAGAGGGCCTCTGAGGTCCCTTCTGTCCATAAATCTAAGATCACATGTGATCTTCCTAGTATCCCTGTCCAAGAAGAAAATGAGGTTAATTGGACATGACTTGTTTTCTGCATTTTAGTACCAGACAACATAAAATAGATGTTGGGTTCAAAAAGTCAAGCCAAGAACCAAAGAAAGACTTTAACAGCTCCTACTTGAAAACCCATTGTTAAATAGCTCATCACCTTATGGTTTAGAAACATTTCTTTTTAAGTTTTGTATTGATAACTTTTGTTTTTACTTCCCCTTCATTTCCAAATCTGTCCTTTCTCTTCCTTCTCCTGCTCAGAGAGTCTTTCCTTCAACATAATTTTTAAAAAAATGAATAGGAGAAGTAATCAAGCAAAACTAACTGTCATCCTGGGCTGACAGTAGGGCATGCTTTAAGACCCAACCCAGCCACAGTAACCACGGCGTTCCTCATGCCCCTCCCAGAATGGGATGTCTTTTCCAGACATTTCTCAACTATATACCATATCAACATCCCCGAGCGGTTTTGGCTCCTTCATGCCAGTGCCTTCCAAACTCTGTATTTTAACTGAACTTGCTACCAGTAGGAGACGTACAGAAACCCAGTTCCACTGGGTTGCTCCTGTCACTCAGCTAGATCCTTCCCAGGAATAATAAAGCCAGAGCTTTATTCAGCAACTTTGAATAAAGTGATAACAGTGACCAAGGCCCAGTAGATCAATAAAATGTGGTCCTGCTCACCTCTCTTTTGGTTTTGAGGGTAACTGTTGAGGTAATGAGTGACAGAAAGACTAGATGTTTAGTGCCCTGTTTCTCTTCTTGCCCCCCCAATTCAGAGAATAGGGTTCCTTAGCCATAGTCGTGAATGTCTTGCCACCCTTCCCTAACCTCTAGGCAAGGTAAGACTGTTTCCAGCCACTGCAGCTGTTCCACTGCTTTCATAGGAGGCCCTCTGGGTGCACCTCTCTGTATACCCACCCACCCTCTGCAACTCCCCTTGGTCTACACCCATTTTCAAGCCTCCAAGCCTGTCAAAACTGCCAACTTTGAAAAGCTATAAAAATGCTAGCTCTCCTTATTACTGTTACCACAGCAGCCGCAACTCCCCCCTTCTTTTGCCGCTCCCCAGCTGGGAATCTCAGGTTTTCAGTCCCACTCATGCTGTACCTCCTGCCCTGCCTTTCCAGGCTTCCAAAGCCTCTCTCAACACATGATGGTCACAGCAGTGTGTGTGTCTTTCTCTTTCTAAGCACTCACAGACTAGCAATATATTTTACATTTTGACAGGTGTGAATGTCAAGCTCACTGGTCTAATTTGCCATTATCGATAGAATCACATACATAGAGCTGGAAGGGGGAGAATCCTAGAGGTCATCCAGTCCAACCCTTACATTTTACAGAAGAAGAAACTGAGGCTCAGGGAGGGGAAATGAATTGTCCCACATCACAAATAGGGCCATAGACTTAGAACCAGAAGGGACCCCAGAGGTCCAATCCCCCTATTTTGTAGAAGAGGAAATTGATGCCCAAAGTTGTGAAGTGACTTGCCCGTGGTCATTGCTCGTAAATATCTGAGGTTGAATTCACACCCAGGTCTTCCTGACTTCAGGACCACTGCCCAATCTGCTGTGCCATGCCACCCATCTCCCATTCTGCAGAGATTAGTCATAGTGATCACCAGGCATTGTGATACACACCTGTAGTCCCTGTTGCTAGCAAGGCTGAGGATTGGGATTGGTTGAGCTTGGGACTTCTGAGCTGCAGTTGAGCCAAAGCTAATTGGGTATCTGTACTAGATCTGGTACCAGTGTGATTAGGCTAGGGGAGCAGAGGGCCGCAGGCAGACTAAGAAGGAGTAAATCAGCCCAGGTTGGAAAAAACAGAATTAAAGTTTGTGTGCTGATCAGCATGGGGATTGGGCCACTGCGCTTCCAGCCTGGACAAAATTGGGAGTCCTAGTCTCAGAAACAAACCACTAATAGTGCTTCACTGATTTTCTTCAGGTTCTTTCACTGCTTTGAGATAGCTATAATTCATGTGGACTAGTCGATTTGAATTCATTTAGAGATACTTAGCTAAGTGTCATTATCTTCTCACCTGTTCACTTTCTTCTGTATTATATTTGTTCTACCCTTTCTAGTATGCCTATCAGTCTCCTCAGTAGGGAAGATGGAAACAGAATGATACTGGAGTAGTTCCACTCTCCTATTTGTTACCATCTGCTGCAATCAGGGGACATGTCCCTTGTTCTTCCAAGCCTAGGAGAGGCAGTATGCCATAGTGGCCAGGTAGCTGGCCTCCAAGCCAAGCAGATCTGGCTTTTAAATCCTGCCTTTGTCCAGGTGAGAGACATCACTCACCATCCTTTTCAGTGCCCCAACCAACTCTCTTTAAAACTCTTAAGTTGTAGAAAAAGTGCCAAGCTACCTTGGTACAAGGAGTTTCCTTCCCTGGGTGTTCCCTGTACTCTAGAAATAGGTTCAGGCCGTAACCTAGCCAAGTATATCTTAAAAGCTCCTACTGTCCCTACCATTGGTTATCTTTATTTGTTTGAGATTTGGGACAAGCCTCATCTCACCCTGGCCTTTAATTTTTCTACCCCCTCTTCTTCCGAGTCCATGTTATTCTTTTGTATAGACTATTTTCCATTTTTGTCCTTGACTTAGTATCCTCTTGTCTTCATCTTCTGACTGTGCCAATTGAAAATTTGACCTCAGTTCTCTGTGAAATTGCATCAGTCTCTTTAGACGTCTCTCCACCAGTGAGCATTCATAATTAGATTGACAGAATTTCATTCTTTGAGCACTACTTCTCCCCTTCCTCTTCCCCAATCCCTTTTGAGCACTTCTTATTCTATAAAAGTTTCAGCCTTATTGCAAGTGTCTAACAAGGTACTACTTGTGAACATGCTCTCCAAAGTGAGAGTCGTCTAGTGAACATAAGAGGTTCAGATAAATGTGAAAAGATAACTTAGAGCCCCTGGATGTTCCAAGTCTGATCTTGGAGGGGCGGGGTTGGAGGTAAGTCATTTCCCTGGTCTCCAAGTCCTGTATAAATAACACAAAGGGATCATTACCTAGTGGGAAGAGCTTTGGATCGGGAGATCTAAGGCAGCATTCCTAGGCTTTGAAGACACTGCCAGAGCAGGTTCTCAATTTGGGAATGGCCTTTCCGGGAGCGTCTCAGTCCAGTCGTGTGCACAGTGCACCGAGCCAAGTCAGTGCTAACCAGTGATCTTTGTGATTCCCAAATTCAGACACCTAGCTTGCGATGAGGAAAGAATTGAAGAATCAAAGCTACTGGTGTCCCGTGGAGCGAATATCTTCCTTGAGAACAAAGAAAATAAGACTCCTCTGCAGATAGCAAAAGGCAACCTTGGCACAATCCTCAGGAGACTGTGGAACACCATGCAGGCCTAGGGCTTTGTCAGATTTGCTTTGCAGCTAGTTTCTTTGACCATTACTGCTGTATTAGTGTTACCTGTTTTTTCTGGAAACTGATAAGCTCAAAACAACAATGATATTTGTTAACAATTTATGAAAATAAAAATTTGACTGTTTCAGGATCTCACTGTTTCCTACACTGGCTAATATTTCCGCCCCAAATACTGATTTCCCTTTTAAAATGGTACATGTTCTAAATTCACCTACAACCATATCTCTCAGTTTCCCCCATCAGCTAATCAAGAATCATTTATTAACTTCTATGTTCTCAGTGGGGTCAGTTAGATGGTGCAGTGGATAGAGTGCCAGACCTGGAGTTAGGAACTTATCTTCCTGAGTTCAAACCCAGCCTCATGTACTAACTGTGTGATCCTGGGCAGGTCACTGTACCCTGTTTGCCTCATTTTCCTCATCTGCAAAATGAGCTAGAGAAGGAAATGGCAAACCACTCCAGTATCTTTGCAAAGAAAACCCCAAATGGACATGAAGAATTAATTGTACATGACTGAACCAGAATGTTCTTGGCTTTGTATTTAGCACTGGTAACATACAGAGAAAAATGAAACAGTCCCTGCCCTTAAGGATCTTCCATTCTATCAGATTCAGTCCATATTCTGGATCAATAGATGGAGGATTTTTTCATCCCATTCTATTGGCCTAGAGTGAATGGATCAGTTGCCAGCAAGTGATCTTTCAACTATTGGGCGTTAATTGCCCCTTGGCAACCAAAGGAACCGAGGAACCAAAGTGCATGTGTGCTCTCTTTATTTGTGGATGGAGGGGAAGAGAAACAAACACTTATAGATTTACTAAAAATTCTTTGCCTGTGTCATCTTGTCCTATAGCAGGTTTCACTTTTGGCCAAAAGAAGGGCCTGCTTGATGTGCAAATGGAAAGACCAGAAAGTTGAGGTTGGGGAATGGAATCTTTCATTTGGGAATTTATCAAATCTTGACTTTGTCTCCCTACCACATACCAGCAATGGCTTTTCCATTGTGAATATATGTTCTCTAACATAATTTACTAAGCATTACAACTTCCTAGACATCTATATGCCTCAAATGGTGAATGGACTACCTCAAAGCATTAGAATAAGTTCAACTCAGTTCCATTATCTGCCATAGCTCAGATTTCTCTTTCTCACCATAAATATAATGAATTCCTGCTCATTCACTGCCTGTGAAATGCCAGTGTGTTGCTAATCCCTATTTCTAATGAAACTCTTTAAGGAACATCCTCATTTTTGTCAAGGGCACCACCATCTTTCCAGTCATCTAAGTTTACATCTTTAAGTGACATCTCTAACTTTAAATTTTTTTGCAATATTTATGTTTAGTGTTTTGTGGGTGTTGTTTTTTTTTTATTTTTCAAGTAGCAAATATTTAAATTAATTTGCCCCTCTCACGAATCTCCCACCCCACCCCCGAAGTATCTTTTCCATTAGGTCTCTCCATCTCACCCACACTGGAAAAATAGGGGCTATTCACAGGCCTAGTTCCACCACTGATGAATACGGGAGCACTGACCTCTTTATGTTTCCAGCGAGTCAGTTTGCCTCTCCTGAAGATCTAGTATGTACCTTAAGGTCTGCAAAGCCCTTCATTTGATCCTCACAATGGTTCTGTGGCTCTGAAGTGTCTGAGGGAGGGTTCGAATTTCAGTCTTTCTGACTCCCAAGGACCACACTCCATTGCACCACCTACCTGCCCTCCCTAGGTTCCTCCCACCACACCCTTAACACCCACTCCCTGAGGTTCACATTAATGCCAGACTTAATGCAGATACCAGATCAGTTTAGCCAGTTGCATCTCAGACGACCCACCAGCCTTAACCTCCCCTCTACTTGAGATTACAGGCAGATGCTACTATGCCCAACTAGTCTTATTTCTATTGCCACAACATCTCTCATATCTATCCCCTTCTCTCTACTCACATGGGTGATGCTCTAGCTCAGACTTTCCTCACCCATTGCCCAGGTCATCACAACAGCCTCTTAATTGGTCTCCCTGCCTTCAGCTTCTCTCCTTTAATCCACTGGCCACACAACCGCCAAAAAGACTTCCTAAAGCACAAGTCTAACCATATCTTTTTACTCCAAAATCTTCATGGAGCCCTATTGCCCCTAGGATAAAAGATAACCTTCTCAACCTAGCAATTAAAGCCCTTTCCAATCTGGCTCCCATGAATCTTCATAAGCTTATAAAACTCCAGTCTCCAGGGTCTACCACCCAGTCTTCAGTGAGGCCACCCCTGGGCTAGGCTCTGGGAGAAACATAACAATTAAGGGGAGTCAGCCTCCATCCTCCAAAACCTCATGGTCCATGTGGGGAGATGACTGACACATATCAAATACTCACATTCTCTAATAAAAATAAAAAATGCCAGATTGGGACAATCTTGAATCCAATCTGTCAGACCAAGTACAATATATATTCCAAGGAAGGGGGGGGTGGAAGAGAGAGAGACAGAAGAAACAGAGAGAGAGAGAGAGAGGACAGGTAGGACAGGGTTGGCTTTACACAAAGTTTATTGCCTATGAATAGGATCAGAAGGGCACTCTGTCTTCAGTGCCTGGAATTGCATCATTAGAGTCCTTACTTGGATTTAGGTCCTTTGCCTTTGCAGGACACCCCAGTCTTCTAGACACATCCTGGGGAAGGGGTGGGTAAAATTTTACCCAATAATTGTTTATTCACATTTCATTGTGAATTAGCTTACCAGCCCCTTTCCCAGGGACAGATAGGTGAGGAACTGGTGATGGGACCTGAAAATTTTGATAGGAGAAGGAACAAGAGTAAAGGTCTAGTGCAGGGGTAGGGAATCTGCATCCTCAAGGTCACATGTGGCCCTCTAGGTCCTCAAGTGCAGCCCTTTGACAAAATCCACTTAGGGTTCAGGTTAGTCAAATGGCTGCACTTGAGGACCTAGAGGACAACAGGTGGCTTCAAGGATGCAGGTTCCCCATCCCTGGTCTAGCATTTAGGCACTACCCAGGCAAACCTGAGCAAAAGGGTTCTGAGAAGCAGAGAAATGCCACGAGGAAACTAGGGCAGTCCTAAGAAAGAGAAGAAGAGCAATCCAGGAGGGGACAATGTGAATGTCTGGCATTTTCTGGAATGATATAGACTGGGGGGAAGGAGATGGCCTTTTGCAAAATTTCTCTCTTTTAGATATTTCGGGGGTGGGAGGTTCATGAGAGGGACAAATTAAATATTTGTTACTTGAAAAAGAAAAAAAATCACAAAACACTAAACATAAATATTGCAAAAAAATTTAGTCAGAAATGTCACTTAAAGATGTCACTTTTAAAGTCATTAAGTCAATCACGATCTTGATCAGATAAGATAATATCTGTAAAATACTTTGTAAACTTTAAAGCTATTATTATTATTAGCAGCCTGGTATAGTAGGTAGAGCCAGGAAGTCCCACTTCTTATGCATCCTGGCTGTGTGACCTTGAGCAAGTCACTCATCCTCTCAATTTCCCAATATGGCATTTTACTTTTACTAGAGACCACAACTGTTTGAGACATATTAGACATCTCCCCACATGGACTGTGACGTTTTGGAGGTCAGGGGCTGGTTCTTCTTAACTAAGACTCGTAAGCTGCACCTGCACGGGAAGAAGGAACTGGGAGTTCCCTATATCAATTAAATCATGGGTCTATTATTATTATTATTATAACTGATTCAGGGTATGGAAAACATGGAATTCATAATGAGAGGAATTAAAGCAAACTCAACCCACACTGAAATTTTGCCAAGCATTAATCCCAAGATCAGACATCTTGAAAAGACCAACTCCAGGCAGTGAGTATGGTAGTGCATGCCTAGAATTCCTGCTTCCAGGGAGACTGAGGCTGACAGATCTCTTGAGTTTGGGAATTCTGAGCTACAGTAGCATTGTCTTCACTAAAAGCAGTATCAATCAATTAAGTGAACCTCTGGAGCTAGGGGAGGCAGTGGAAGGAAACCAACGGATTGCCTAAAGAGGGAAGGCAAACTGGTCTGGGTCAGACACCTGAGCAGGTCAAAGCTCCCATGCTACTCGGTAGTGGAATGGTGTAGCTCATGAATAGCCTCTAAATTTCCAGTGTGGGCAAGATAGGGAGACCTGATCTTAAAAACAATAATAGAAGGCATCCTGTAGTTTTCTATTTCATACTAAAAATTGAGTGAAAGGTAGAGAAAAAAATCCAATTTTCTTGTTAGGGCTAGAAGAAATTAGAACTAGAAATCTAATTCAGGAGTTTCTTAACCTTTGGGGGCTGTCACCAGCTTCAAGCTATGGGCTTCTTTTTGAAATAGGTTTTTTTTTTATGCGTAAAATAAAATACATAGGATTACAAAGGAAATCAGTCATATTGAAATACAGTTAAGAAAATATATTTTTTAAAAAATGTTCATGGACCACAGGTAAAGGACCCCTGATCTAATTCAATTCTCTCACTGTGAACAGGAGGAAACTGAGGCCTCAGACTTGCCCAAGATCACAAAGCTAGTAAGTGATAAAGCTAGAATTAGAACCCATGTGTCCTAGCTCCCCTTCTGGAGTTCTTTCCATCCTAACACAACAGACCTTTATATATCAAACTAATTCCAACATTTGATTTTGGCCAGCAGTCAAAATGACAAGTGGACGAAACCAAGGGTGTGCATTCTGGCTATCTGACGCTACCCCCATTAAGGTGACTGTAAAGTGGGTTTCTCTGGTTTAGTTTGGTTTCTTGGACCCTCCCCTTCAACTCTTCTGATTTTGTTAGGGTTTGTTGCCAGAACTGCAGGACAGAAGTGGGAGTCCTGATTGGGGGTGAGCTGATTAGTGGGGCTCCCCTCTTTGACCTGCATATTTATTTGCCTTCCTGAAGATGGATATGAAGAAAGCCTTCTGGAAGTGGAGCACAGAGTTCACTTGCAAACAGTGGCATCCCGTGCCTGGCTTCCATTTCAGCATTGGATGAGACCATACTTGGGTTTCTTCTTTTTCTTTGGGCTCCTTCTCTACTTCTCTCCACGTTCTGAAGGTGCAAATTTGAGAGGAGAGTTCCCCAAAGTGGCCTGTGCTTGGCCTGATGCTTCTAAGGGCAGTCATTCAGTTGAATAAAACAAACAACCAGCTCCAGGATGGAGTGGACCCCACAGGGGTTTCGATGGAAGCTGCCCTACCTATCAAGGAACAATCCCCTGGGGCAGGAAGAGTTCTAAAATAAATATCCCAAAGAACATAAAAGATCCCTGTATTCAATATTTTCTCCTTAACAATTATTGCAAGATAGCAATGGCCTGGGCCCATTTACTGAGCATTCTAATTTAGAGACGCTAGACAGAGCAGCTTGAATTCACGTTTGTCCCAGCAATTTGCCAAACCGCCAGGGTCCTAATCTACCTATTGTCCTCCACGTACAAGAGTTTATTACATTCCAAGGTCTAATCAAAAGGAGGGGGAATGCAAACAAGGAAATACAAGAAAAAATGCAAACAAGAGAATGTGGACTGGCCATACACAAATACTTTCAATTCCAAAGATCCCAGGTAGGTCTTTGTATTTAATAAAGAGAGGTATTGTGGCCAAATGAAGGATTAAGCCTGAACAGCCTGCTTCCTTTGACCCTAAGACCAGTTCCTATCTGTGGACACTGGATAGAAGACAAAGGATTCTGAGGATTTGCTTAAACCCAGACAATTAGCTGAAGTAATTTACAGCCAAAACCTCAAATAACCCGAATATTTGGGGAGTAGTTAATTTCCAGATTAAAAAAAAGATTACTTTTGTTAAAGCAAAAGACCCTTTTCTGCTCTCCCCCATCCCCTAGCATCCCCTCTCTCCACCTCCCACCTCCGGCTCTATTCTTGATGAATTTTTAAGTGATCTACATCTACTTTCCTGCCTTAGCCAGTCAGTAAACATTTATTAAGCACCTACTATGAGCTGGAGTAAGGACAGTGTGGTTGCTTGTGACTGAGCCCTTCTTTACTTGATTTAAGAATCTGGCAGGGTCTTGAGGTCACCATTATGAATATCAGTAACATGAATAATAAAGAATAAGTTACCGATCCAGGGTTGTAGACAATGCAGCAAGAGATTGCAGGAAAATCATGCTGCTCAAAGCCAACCTTTGTGCCTGGATGATCATCTTTATGTTGTGACTCGAGGGGATCTAGGCTGCTTCCCTCTCCCTCCTCCTGACCATTTCAATGCTGGAAATCCCCCCATTGGAAATCCATTCCTTTATGACATGATCATTCTTTAAAAGCCCTCTGGTAAAATGCAAAACACTCCTAGGAGGTTTTTTAAACTGATTATCCAGTTGGTACAAATTAGCTCATTGGAACCTTTTTTTTTTCGAAACAAGAAAAAACTAAGCAGAAGTATAATATAGCACAGTTCACCTTTTTCTTTTCTTTCTTTTTCTTTTTAAAGACTAAATCTTCTCTATCTTGGCAAGGCTGGGACTGCAGAGGTCATTCATGGACTTGACCCCATTAATGATTGGTTCTGTTTTCAACATGGACCAGTTTGCAACTTGGTGGTTCACCCCAATCCCTTATCAGGGGCATGCCTTATTAACACCAGACTTTGTAGGGACACCCAAAGCAGCATAGCTGGCCATAACTCAGGACTCCCACTGTCAAGAGATCCACCAGCCTCGGCCTCCCATGTAGCTGAGATTACAGGTTTATGCTACCATGTTTGCTGATAACTCAAGTTTGAGAGGCTAGATGGTAGAAAAATCAGGTCCAGAGCATGGAGCCCGGCCTGGGAAAAGCAGGCCTTGGTAGGACAACCCCCCCCCCCCCCAGCCATCTGACATGGGACAAAATGATCACACTAAAGAAAGAACTCAAAGGAGTTGGAGAATCTAACTTTGGTCCATTGATCCAAGTTCAGCAGTCTTTTCCCTGTATTGTACTCCTTTCTCTCTCAAAGATTTAAACAAGGAACTGGTACATTTCATAAGCTTCCCAAATGGTGCTTGCACATATACAGGCGGACCTCACTTTAAGCAAATACTACAATGAAAAATCTTAATTTATATAAATACAACAGTTATCCCTTCCACATCAAGGAAGGTAGAAGTGCGGTGCCCCCATGATCTGGAAAATCTGCATAAAATTTTTGGCCCTCCATACTAGAGAAGTCTGACTTTTTTTTCCATTTATGGGGCATTTATGGTACCTTATTGTAAAAATTGGTTTAAGTATTTGGTCACAGACTCTGTGTCGTCTGCAGCTTCCTCAAAACTCCCCCCAAATTCCCATTTAATTTCTTATACCCGCCTGTAATATATTGACACCAAGATGGAGAAAGTCACTGTATACTAGGGGTTCATTATTTGCTTTACAAAATGTGGGTTCAGCTCAGGATTCCTTTAAATAGCAGTTGCCCCTAAAACTTGCTTTGAGTTTTCTTTTCCTTCTTTCCTTCCTCTCTTTCTTTCTTCCTTTTTCTTCTATCCTTCCTTTTTCTTTCTTTTTTTTCTTTGCATGTGAGGGAACCAGATTTGTGATTTCATTGGTCTAGAGCAGGGGTCAACAAACCACAGACCAAATCCATTCAACTATCTGCTTTTGTATGACCAGCAATTATATTTGTCCCATAGGCAGTAGTTTGCCAACCTCTGGTCTAGAGAACTCCCAATGAAGAAACTCCCTCCACCAATGCAGATATGCACCTGCTCTGTAACTGACAGTCTTTGACAGTTGCCTGGGATACCCAGAAATGAGTAGGCTAGCTAAGGTCAGGATATGTAGAGATGTGTCAGTATTGAACCCAGGTCTTTCCGACTTCCTGATGAATCAGAACATTCGGTTCACTTTGAGACTCCATCCAGATCAGTTTGGAGAGTTTACCAGGGGTGGGGAACTTGCATCCTCAAGGCCACATGTGACCCTCTAGGTCCTCAAGTGCAGCCTTTTGATCAAATCCAAACTTCATAGAGAACAAATGTGAAGTTTGGATTCGGTCAAAGGGCTGCATTTGAGGACCTAGAGGGCCACATATAGCCTCGAGGACGCAGGTTCCCCACCCCTGGTTTAGATAGTAGAGAGGCCAGTGTGGAGCTTAGAGACCCTTCTCATTACTTCCTTAGTTTTCTAACAGATCTGTCCAAAGTTAGTTAGCCTTAGAAGAAATACTAATTCTGATTGGCTGTTGACAATATAGCTATAAACTCTTCTTGGTAGCATCAGGAGCATGGTAGCAGAATTGAGCCTTACCAATGCTATCTCATCCTACCTGTACGTGATATATAAGAGAGAAATGAGATTATCCAATCCAAGTCACAAATGCTGCCAAATATTTTCTTTTTCACCAGCCAATCGTTTATTGTGGAAATCATAGCATGGCAGAGTTAGCAGGGCCCTTAGAAACCATCTAGTCCAAGTCCCTCTCATGTTACAGATGGGGAAACTGAGGCTAAAAGAATGGAAGGGACTTCCTCACAGTCACACATGAAGATAATTGCAGAACCAGAACTAGAAACTGAATCTCTGGACTCCCAGGTCCAAGGATCTCTCCACCCACCAAATTGCCTTTACACATTTTGGAAATATAACTAAACAAAATAGCACACTGCCAACATATTGTGCAGGAGCCCTTGTATTTCTTGGGTAGCTAAATTGAGCCTCTTGCCTGGGATTCAGAGGAGGAAATATGTGGATGTCTAGGCTATAATCACACACAGGCTTTGTTATGGGGGGTTTCTATGGCAACTCAGCTCCAAACACTACTGATGGGTTGGCTCTAGTGCAGCTGTGTCTTTAGTCACAGCCTATTTCTCCTCTCCTTCAGCCTCCTCATGGTTGGGGGCCAATAATTCGGGCTCTGTGGAAGATGGAGGCACTTCTCGGGGGGCAGTTTCCTGGGCTGGCACTGTCTCGTACTCAGAACTTGGAAGTGCCTTTGTCATAGGCCTGTGGGAAAGAAGAGGTCACAGAAAAGAGTTCATTAATGAGATAGAGACTGGAGGGGTGAGACATGTGGAAACTGAGGCACATCCTCTATGCTGAGCAACAGTCAAGCCCCACAACTGAAGTGAGCAAAGTGAGAAAGACATCCAAAGATGGAAGGAAACCATAATAAACATTTCCTAAGTGTCAGTTATGTATCAGGCACTGCGCTAGGTGCTAGGGATATTTGAGAAGAAAAGGCTGGAGGAGGATTTCAAGTTAAGAAACAATTAGCTAGGATCCTAGCTCTAAAGCTGGAAGAAGCTAGCTAGTCCAACTCCCTCATTTTCACAGAGGAGGATACTGAGACCGAAGGAAGGGCAGGATTCACCTAGGATCCTAGCTCTAGAGCTGGAAGGAACCTCAGAGGTCATCTAGTCCAATGGCCTCATTTTACAAAAGAGGAAACTGAGGCCCATGAAAGAAGAGACTTGCCAAAAGTCTCACAGGCAGTAAACATTAGAGGCAGGGTTTGAACCCAGGTCCTCTGACTCCAGAGCCAGGGCTCTTTCCACTGTACTAGACAATGCAAGGTTCCCAGGATATCTGTCCAATATGAATTGGATTCAATAACTACTGAGGACCCTCTGAGAACTCCCAGACATAGGCAGAGAATTTGACCTAGGTACAACAGAGCTGAGATTAAAACCTAGGTCTGATGGCTCTTACTGTAAGACTAGTCTAGGGTATGATATGATATTAACAAAAACTAGCCTTTGTGTCATGCTAAAAATGGCCACGTTACAGAACAATGTGTTTGATGTGTGGTTAAGAAATATCTATGTCAAAAAGGTCAAGAATCTCAAAGGTAATAAGGGCAGAAAGCATTACTTGCTATATTCTCGAACTCAGAGCTCCATCTCCTGCCTTTGTACCCTTTTGCTACTTGAGCCCCAGACCTGGAATTCTCCCCCTCCTAACCTCTGGACTCCTAGACTACCTGGCTTCCTGTAAGATTCAACTCAAGTGCCAGAATCTTTCTTTCTTTCGTTAGCCTCTAGTGCCTTCCTCTAGAAAGTCACCTTTTCTCTATTCTGTATTTATCTTATATGTTCTGATTTATACATGGTATTTCTTTCATTAAAATAAAAACTCCTTGAGGGAAGAGAATGTTTTCACGTTTTCTTGGAATCCTTGGTGCCTGACACATAGTAAATGCTTAATAAAGCTTGTGATTGATTGAATTTACTGGATTTCCAATTATATTGTAAAGCAGTAATCATCAAAACTATTTGATACAGGTTAAAAAAATTAAAAAACAGACTAGCAGAAGAGGCCAGATAAGCAAACCCCAGAAGCAATCAAACAGAGTAACCTAGTGTCCGATAAACTCACTAACATCAACTACTAGGGGAAGGACTTTGTCTTTGACAAGAACTGCTGGGAACTTTTAGAGCTCAGAACAGTGCCTGGCACATAGTAAACATTAATAAATGTTTATTGGATTGAATCGAATTGGACTGGAAAGTAGTTTGGCAGAAATTCAGTTTGGAACATCATCTTACACAAAATACCAAAATAAGCTCCAACTGAATAAGCAGCCTTAACTTAAAAGGTCACATCATTAAAAGAAAATGAGAGGAAAATGGAAGGAGTTTTTCCTAACAATGGAACAAAGGAGAGAATTCTTAATGAAACGAGATAGAGATGGGCATGACAAACAAAATAGATATGTAATTACATAAAAGCATTTGAATAAACAAAATCAATGCTACTAGAATCAGAAGAGAAACTATAGATTGGAGAAAAATCATTGTATCAAATACTTTTGATATCTGATAATCCAGATATTTAGGGAATTAAAACCAAAAATGAGACCAAGAGTTATCCCCAAATAAGTAAACAGTAAGTGGATATAAATAGTTTTAAAAAGAAGAAACACAAACTATCAACAAAGTTGTCCCAAAAAACAAATAATGAAAAATTAAAATTAAAACAATTCTGCGATTTCATTTCATACCTATCAAGTCAGCAAGTATGGTGAAGACAGAATAGTGAGTGTTGGAAGGGGTATGGGAAGACAGGCACACTAGTAGCTTAACACTTAGCACAGTGCCTGACATGGAGTGGGTACTTTTAAATACTTGTTGACTTAATACACTGTTGGGAGAGTGAAGCTGGTTCAACCATTCTGGAAAACAGTTTGGAATTATGTAAGAAAATAACCAAACTGTTTATATCCTTTGACCAGTTAATGTTACTATTAGAGACGTACCCTTGAAGAGAAAGAAGGAAATGCTGCATTTAATGATAAAATATTCATAGAAGTAGTTTTTGTGGAGGGACAAAAATGAGTTCCCATCAATCATGTATTTTGCTGGACAAATTGGAGTATAAGAATCTAATGGAATGTGTTGTAAGAAATGACAAATGGGAAGATTTCAGAGAAATTTATATGAATTAATGTGGAGGGAAGTAAGCAGAGCCAAGAAAACAATGTCTACAAGGACCACAAAACATAAAGCCAAGCCATATAGTACATTGCAGAACTCTCAGCAATTCAATGCAATCTTGACTCCTGATGATGGAATGCTCCTCCTCCCCCCCAAGGTAAAGCAGTATGTGTGAAGTCAGGTATGTGTTATCAGACATTACCAACATGTCTAAGGATCTTGCTGAGCAGTACGACCCTGTTACAGAGGCTGATGGGGCAAGTTATTGGGAAATAACCATGATGTAAGGAAACAAAAGTTCAAAATATTTTTCAAGACAAGAAGTAGCTATCAGTCAGGTAGCAACAGAAAAATTCTCACTGCATCTCCTTTGTTATTGCTTTTCTTTTCTTGGACTTGGACTTCGTCATGAAAAACCAAACAATCAAGCAGATGATGATGGCGGCCAGGAGGGCTCCAATCAGTGCCCCAACAACAACACCTGCTTCCGAATCTAGGAGGGGAAAAAGTCTTGTCAATAGTGGGGCTCCCATTGTGAAGCTTCAAGCTACAAAGGGATCATCAGCACTCCTGAACTGTAGGGAGCCCTGAATTCCAGACAGGAAGGAGAATCTCCCTCTTCTGCTGCTCTGTCCTGGGGCCATGCATGATGAACCCACTTCCTCTAGGATTTGTGTATCCTGTTCTCTATGCACCATTATTTGATTCTTTATGATCATTGGGAACCTCCCAGTTTAGGGCATCCTTGAGCTCATCCAGGGCAAGGATCCCTCTCCAAATTTTGTCAGTGTTCCCCCAATGGTTCTGTATGTGGGGGTAATGGGGAAAAGATAGATCATAGGATCCTAGCTCTAGAGCTAGAAGGGACCTCAGAGGCCAGCCAGTCCAACTCCTTCATTTTATAGAAGAGGAAACTGAGACCCGGAAGGGGAAGTGACTGGCACTAGGTCACACAAGCATTAGGTGACAGAGATAGAATTTGAACCCAGGTCTTCTGACTTCAAATTAACTTGTCTTTCCACCATACCATGCTGCCTCTCCCCTTTATAGGCTGCCTCAGTTTCCTCCTCTTTATAATGAAAGGGTTGGGCCAGAGAGATGGGCCCTTCTTTTTCAGGATCCATGGAGGTATGGAGCTAGAGTCAGCTTTCTCCAGTTTGAGAAAGGTGTATTTGGGGAAAGCTAGATTGCTTCACTCAGGTAGTTATCATTTCATTTGGATATGCTGAGAGGAACTAGAAGGAAAACCCTGTCAAATACTATGCAGGGGACTCTGATCTTATGTATCCAAGACTAACAAGGAGTGGAGAGGCAGCAAGGCCCAGTGGGTTGAGAGCAGGTCTTAGAGTAGTTGTGAAAACCAGCCTCTGATCCATTCTGGGTGCCCAATGGCACCTGGGCCAGCCACTGAACTCTCAGCACCCCAGACCACTCTCAAAGACCACAAATTGAAGTTGATTTACAGGTTTGTGCAAGGGTCTCCACTCAAGTCTCTACCTCAGGAACTGCTACTAATGAATGAAATCAATGGTCTGAATCCTGGAACAAGAACAAAGTAGGGAAATAAAGCAAAAGAACTGAGAGAGGAATCAGGCAACCATTTGGGGTTGCATAAGAATTCATTTGGTTGAAATGACCCTGGGCTTGGCACACACCAAGGATCACAAGCAAGACATGGCACATTTATACTATCAACTCACATCCTGTGGTGAGATCAATCTCGCAGGAGCTGTTTCCAAGGTTGTTGCTGGCAATACACCGGTAGTGGCCCTTCTCAAAGTTGGTCAGATTGCTTATAACCAAAAGCCCACTTGCTGGATCTGCCAATAACAGAAAGGTACTTTTGAAATAAGAAATTGACATATATGAGCAAATAGCAATGCTTCACTATGATTCAATTGCACAGACTTTTATTTTGTGCCAATGCCAAGCAAAGATAAGAAAGAATCTGTACCCTCAAGAGTTTACAGTTAATTGGATGTGGCTGGAGATGCCTGGACTTTTTCATGTGACATGACTCTCCCTACCACCCCACGTCCAGTCCCTGCTCATCCTTAAAGCCGTCGCTCCAATGCAATTTCTTCTAGGCCACTGAAACTCAACTCAACAAGCATTTATGAAGTGTCTACTGTGTGCCAGGTGCTAGAGATACAAGGAATGAAACAAAACTGTCCTTTCCCTTAAGAGCTTACCTTCTCCTGGGTAGGAAAAAACACATACTCAAGAAAGTCCATACAAAATACACAGGGGGTCCCAAAATTCTTAGTGAAGCTTAAAACTGGGTCAGTTCCACCAAATGGATTTGTAAGGAACACCCAAATGGGTTCCCTTAGAGATTCCAAGAGATCTCTGGGATCTCTTGTTTTATTTCTCTGTTTAAGAGAAATTAAATTTATTAAAGCTTAAAACTGCACTAAGACTTTTGGGACACCCTATATGTATAAAGTAAATACAAGGTAATTGGGGGAGGGAGGAAGCATTAACAACTAGGAGCGTCTGAAAGGGTTTCATGTAGGAGATGGCACAAGAGTTCCAAGAGGTGCAGGTGAGGAAGTAGGAAATGGAATGCTATGTACAGGAAATAGGAAGTAGACCAGCTTAGCCATAACATTGAGTATGTAAAGAACAATAAATATGTAAAGGCAGGTTGGAGCCAGACTGTGAAGGGCTATAAAAGCCAATCAAGGATTTATATTTTATCCTGGTGGCAAGATGGAACCATTGAGACTTCTTGAGCAAAGTAGTAACTACCCTTTAGGAATATCAATGGTGGGGGGCAGGGGAGAGAGGCTGTATTGGTACTAAGCACTGGGAATAGAAATTCAAAAGGAAAGACAGTCACTGCCCTCAAGGAGCTCACATGGGGGAGACAACACACACAGGAGATCCAAGGAAACTTTCATTCACAAAGTTACAGAGATGGTGAATTGGAACCACTGGAAAATAGATTGTCATACCCCATCCAGGAACAATGACAGAGATGATTTGATCATGGTTCATGGTTCCAGCGATGCGGAGTGGGGAGCTGGGGGCTATGGGCATTTGTAGGAGTTGGTCCTTGCAAGTCTGGGTGGCTGGATGGTGAGAGGCCTGGTGCCCAAACCTTCATTGCTTTAGAGGGCTGAAGTACCATTAATATGCTCACTGTCCCTTATCACCAAAGGAGGAGGGACCTCAAGTCCCAGTTTCAGTGCTGAAAGGGGTATTTCCCTTATCCTCCCTCACCTTTGAGCTCCCATTGAAACCCTTTATTAGTGCCTCTTTTATGACACTTCTCCATTCTACCTTGTAATTGGAGCAATCTCTTTGAATATCCTGTCTCAACTAGACTGGGTCAAAATGGGACCCAAAGAGGAAAACTCTTTTTGGTCCCAAATGGTCAGAAAAGGAGATTACCTGTTTCTCCCTACCTCTCTATGCACACATTGGGCTTCCAGGAGAACTTGTCCAGTTAAACTCAGTCTAGGAGAGGGGAAGGTCCAGAGCAGAGGTTCCCAAACTTATTTGGCCTACTACCCCCTTTTCAGAAAAAAAACCCATTATTCAATGTCCCCTGGAAATCTACTACCTTTTGATGTTGTTTTTGAAATTTGCACCATTTCAAAAAAATATGAAGTATTTTTTTAATGACGCATCTTAAATTTAATAATTTATTATAAATTTCTGGGTTCTTTCTTGCATTGAAATTTTGATCATACAATATTGCCTCATGAAATTGTGTAGTATTTTGTTGTAAATAAGTCATTACATGCACATATTCCTGCTGATGCACACTGGACTTTCCCATAATGTGATGTTTGCCTGCCAACACTTGCTTGTTAAGACCTGTGGGCAGACTTGACCACTGATGGGTTATAACTTGCATTTTGTGTGTTTACTTGGAAAATAATATAATCACTACAACTTTAACTCTGTTACACAACAGATGAAACAAATACAAACTGTTTTTAAAATTTTTCTTTTCTTCTTTCCTTATGCTTCCACTTATTTTTATTCAATGCCCCCCAATTGCACCCAAGGCTACTGCTGCCTCTTCCATCATTCCAGCAACCCCCAGGGGGTAGTATCACCCACTTTAGGAACCTATGGTTTAGAGTAAGCCCAAGGCTAGGCTTTAAATTCATTCTGAGATGGTTTCATTAGCATTAGATTAATAGCTAGGGGTTAAAATTTATACTAGGACATTTGCTATAGAGTTAGGCTTTGTGGTTAACTCTTAGGCTATGGTTAAGTCTAGGACATACAAATTACTCAGGCTTATGAGTAGGGCTCGTTTGGGCTCATCTTCAGTTTAGCATTAGATTGTTAGAATTAGTGTTATATAGTTAAAGGGTAAAGCACCCCCCGTAGCAGAGTAGATATTTGGGATAGCATTGGAGCATGGCCTTGGCCATGGTTAGGGTTGGCATTATCATCAATGTTGGAACTATTTCATTGGAGTTTCAGACTCCAATAATACTCATAGCATTGTCATGGCACCCATAACCTCCACCCTGGCCTCCCAGATTGGGAATGTCCCAAGTCCAAATATACCCTTCAGTGATACTATAAACTGGACCCATTCTCAAAGCAACCTGCCCCTAAACTGGACTAGAAACAAGCGGGCCTCCAAGGGATGGTGCAGAGGTTGGGAGAGAGGAGGTAGACTACATTAACTTGTGTCATCATCCTCCTTGGGCTGCAAACAACGGTAGGCTGAGATCCAATGAGATATTACTCAGTACTAGAGAAACTGGTCACGTTGAGTTCTACTGAAATCTAGACTCAGACAATACTCACCGTATTCTTCTTTCACCGGTTTGACAGTATCTTCCTCCAATTTAAACCAGTGGTACACAGGGGATGGTGTCCCTTCAGAAGAGTGGCAGGAAAGGGAGATGGCATGCTCTGCTTCTGGGGTCCCTCGGATACTACAATAAGGCTTTGAAGGTTTGGCTGGAAGACAATAACAACGAGTGAAAGTTTGCCAGGAGGGCAGCAGTTTGTGAAAATTATCCTCTCTTACCCATTTCCCAAAATGCACTTCATTGATGTTTCTAAAACCTCCCTTGGCAATTTCCATAAGGTCCCAATCAATGATGATAGGATGCTTCAGTTAATGAAGGTTCAGATGCTGTCTCTCTATTTCAGCTCCCCACAGATTTATAACCAAGAATTTCTATACTATATATCATTAAATGAAACAGATATACTTAAGGAAATATAATGTTTTGGGGGCAATTTTTTTCAAAGAAAATCAGAGTTGTGGCATTTGATGGCCATCATTGAATGAATGAGAAAGCACCTATTAAGTGCTTATTATATGCTAGGCATTGAGCTAATCATTGAGTTAATCATACTAATAGACACTATCTCTGGAATCAGCTTGTCACAGGGATCCAGGGCACCCATGGAATCAGCACCCATGCAGTGGGATTTTTTCTTTTAAAAAAATTAATTAATCCATTGATTTTTAGTTTTCAACATTCACTTTTATAAGATTTTGAGTTCTAAATTTTTCCCCCTCCTTTTTCTCTCCCTTCCCCCAAATGGCATGCAATCTGATGTAGGCTATACATGTACAACTGTATTTCCTCATTAGTCAGGTTAGGAAAAGAAGCATCAGAATTAAAAGGGAAAACCCATGAGAAGAAAAAACGAACAAAAAAAGGAAAAAATCATTTACTTCAGTCTACATTCAGACTCTAATTCTTTCTCTGGATGTGGATAGCATTTTCCATCATGAGTCTTTTGGAGTTGTCTTAGATCATTGCATTGCTGAGAAGAGCCAAGTCTATCAAAGTTGATCATCATACAGTGTTGCTGTTACTGTGTACAGTGTTCTCCTGGTTCTGCTCACTTCACTCATCATCAGTTCATGAAAGTCTTTCCAGGTTTTTCTGAAGTCCACCTGCTCATCATTTCTTATGGAACAATAGTATTCCATTATATTCATATACCATAACTTGTTCAGCCATTCCCCAACTGATGAGCATCCCTTTAATTTCCAATTCTTTGCCACCAAAAAAAGAGCTGCTATGAATATTTTTGTGCATGTGGATCCTTTTCCTTTTTTTATGATCTCTTTGGGATACAGACCTAGATACAATATTGATGGGTCGAAGAGTATGCACGGTTTTATAGCTCTTTGGGTATAGTTCCAAATTGCTCTCCAAAATGGTTGGCTCAGTTCACAACTCCACCAACAATTATGCTATGGAATTCGAGGGATGTGAGAAGATACCTCCATTTCAAAAGCTCTATCTCTACTATGGGCCTATCATGATGCCTGATATGCATTAGAGATTCATTATCTGATTCTCAGAATATTAGAGAAGGAGGAAAATATAAAACACCAAAGGTCACAAAAGGGCATCCAGGTCAACTTATATCCTAGATAAATGAAGTCCTGAGATAGGAGGTGTTACTCTGTTAGATAGGCCCTGTTGCTGTTGTTTCAATTGTGTCCAACTCATTTGGGGTTTTCTTGGCAAAGATGCTGGAATGATCTCCAGATCAATTTACAGATGAGGAAACTGAGACACACAGGGTGGAGTAACTTGCTCAGGGTCACACAGCCAGTAATTGTCTGAGGTTGAATTTAAACTCAGGAGTATGAGTCTTCTTGATTCCAAGCCCGGCACTCTATTCACTGTGCCATCTATCTGTCTACAGATAGCGCCTGAGTCTCTAGGAATCCCAGTTAAAAATCAAAATCCTCTCTCCACCCCTTCAAGAAGGGAATTTTGAATCTTGAATCTATCCTATGACTTTGACTGTGAAGCGAACTCCCAGTGAGGAAATGCTATCTACCAAAGCAAATGAGCACTTCTTATTCAAGGTTTTGGAGTAGAGGTTCTTAACCCATGGTCTGAGAATTTCTTGTATTTCAATATCATTGCTTTCCTTTGCAATCTTGCATAGTTTATTTTATGCATTTAAAAATCTTTTCTGAGAAGAGGGCCATAAGCACCAGACTGCCAAGGGGCACATGGCACAGAAAGGTTAAAAACAGTTAAAGAGTTATTTCATGTTGGAGTCAGGACTTGACCCGAGGTCTTCATGACTCTAGACTAGGCTCACTATCCATCAAAGTTGGTGACAAACTTAAATTGAAACAGATCCTTGCAGAGTGCATATTTACTTAGAAAAACACAAATTAACATTATCTACATTGTCTTGTATTATATTTGTTTTAGTAGACACTGCCCAATGACATTTTCATCTGGATGCTGAATTCCATTTTGAAATCTCTGTATCACATCATTTTACCTCATCCTGAGAGGGCTGACAGGTCAAAAATTATTTCCATTTTCTTTTATATGTTGGCTTCCCCATTAGAATATAAGCATCTTGAGTGTAGAAATAGCTTTCTTTTTGCTTCATATTCCCTGAGTTTAGCACAGTGCCTGGCATATAGTAGGGGAGCTAGGTGGCACTGCAGTGGATAGAATACCAGACCTAGAATCAAAAAGGCCTGAGTTCAAATTTGGCCTCAGATATTTACTAACTGTGTGACCCTGGGCAAGTTACTTCACCCTATTTGCCTCAGTTTCCTCATCTGTAAAATGAACTGGAGAAGGAAATGGCAAACCACTCCAGTATCTTTGTCAAGAAAACCCCAAATGGGGTCACAACGAGTCTGACATGACTTAAAAACAACTAAGCAAGTGGTGTATAGTAAGCCCTTAATGAATGCTTGTTCACTATCTACAGGGCTTTAAAAATTGCAAAACACTTTTCACACTAAAACCTCACATGACATGGCAGACCCTATCAACATTAGAGATGAAATTTTGAGAGTTGAAGTCACTTGGAAGTGGTCACACAATTCATGGCACAAGGTGAGATTGGAACCCAAGTCTCCTGCCCCAAAGCCAATTCATGTTCTCTTAAACCACATTTACCTCCCTTAGACCCTAATCAACAGGGCTTCCCTTGTTCTGTTGGAGCAGGACTACCAGTAGTAGTCCTGCCAACTCTCCCTTCCCTTCTCCCTAGTCTTCCTCCAGTATTCTAGCTGGAAGCCAAACCAAGCCTCAGGGTAATTTGTAAGACCTGGGGCTAGTATGGTGGATGTGCGTGGGTTGGAGCCCAGAGAGAGTGAGAGAAATTGGAAAGACCAGTGGAAAAGACTAAGGGCGGGTTTTTCCCAGCCTCCAAATAAAACAGTGGAAGTGGTTGACCTGAGCCCTGAGCCAGGGAAGAGATGAATAGAAGCAAGTCACCCCAAAGAAGTTAGAAGTGAAATGACTTTTAGCTGAGAAGGAAAAGTCAGATCTTCTTGGCAACTCTGCAGGACAATAGCCTGGCTATACCCAGAGATGAATAGCCCATGTTGACCCAAGTCCTTCTATCTTGTTCTTACAAGTAACAAACTTGTAACAAATATGTTGTTGAGTCATTTTCAGTTCTGTTGGACTCTATGACCCCATCTGGGGTTTTCTTAGCAGAGATACTGAAGTCGTTTACCATTTCCTTCTCCAGTTCATTTTACATATGAGGAAACTGAGGCAAACAGGATGAAGTGACTTGCCCAGGGTGACACAGCTAGTAAACATCTAAGGCCAGATTTGAACTCTAGGCCCTGGCCCAGGCCTAGCACCATATCCACTGCACCACCTAGCTACAAATTGCTGACTTAATGCTTGCAAGGGAATTAAGGATGCCTAGATGAGAACTATAAAGTTTCAGGTTCTGTTGTTCCCAGAATGAGCAAGCTTTTATTATATACTGGGTACTGTGCTAAGTGCTTTGGGAGATGTTCAGTAGGTGGGGGCATGGGCCATAAAGATCAGAGAATATCATGAATTACTAATAAGCCCTCTAAGATTGAACCTGGCCAGGTTCATGTCATTCTAGAGCTCTTTTTCTGAAAGATGGGTTCCATCAGCCCTGTGAATACCTAATTTTGCTCCTGAGAGCAAGAATTTCAAATCGTGCCCTCCCCTTACCTGATGGCATGGTGTGAGGCAGAAAAAAATAGTACCTCATCAGCCTTTCCTTTGGCACAGCTCTGGGTTACCCAGATAAGAAGGTACCTGGAACCCCAAGGGATGGGGAAGGTGGTTACAAAGGAGAGAACACCAAACTTGGAGTCAAGGGAAATGAGTTTAAGTTCTGCCTATGTGACCTTAAGCAAATCACTTCACCTCCCCTGGCCTTAGTTTCTTAATCTAATTCTAGAGCAGGCCTACACAACCTGTGGCCCACTGGCTATGAGCAGCAGCTGGCAGGCACGCCAAAGGATTTTGCATAGCCAGGAAAAATGTTGAGGATGTTTTCCTCTGCCCAAAATCCTCTGGTAGGCTGCAGGTTGTGCAGGCCTATTCTTGAGGGGAAAAATATGGGGTCCTACCTGGGCAGTAGCATGGCCTGGAACTAGAACCTCCATCTCGTGACTCTCAGGCCAAGGATCTTTCCTGGGTGGGCCAACGTAATGGCAGAGGTTTCATCAAGGTTCCTTAGACATTCTCTTAGGCTCCTCTTTTCTATACTCTAAACAATTTCATCAGTTCCCATGGGTTCAATGATCATGTCTGTGCAGATGACTCCATCCCTAACCTCCTTCCTGACTTCCAGTCATATAGCACCATCTGCTTGCTGGACATCTCCACCTGAGATCCCCTTGGCATCTCTGCTTCAATATGCTCTAAAACAGGACTCTTGTTTTACAAGTCCTTAACCTGCCCCTCCTCCACTCTTGCCTGCTCACGTTACGGGCACAAGAACACCATTAGTCTTCCAGTTATCTAGGTTTGAAAGCACTGAGTCATGAATGACTCTTCTCTCTCCATCAAAGCATTTAGTAGAGTCTTTGGTACATAGTAGGCACAATATAAATGTGTATTCCCTCTCTTCTCTCTTCTGTAAGTCCCTCCACACAATCACTTGCCAAGTCATCTTTAGGCTCTGTCTCCTCAACATGGCCATTACCCTGACTTAGACTCGCATCGACTTGCTTCTGCTCTATAGCAGTAGGATCCTAATTAGATGGCCAGTGAGTCAACAAGCACTTACTAAGTGCCTGCTATATGCCACTGTGCCATTGTGAGACTCCATTTTCTATCAGTTGTTCTTCTTGATTCCACCTTTCCTCCCAGGATAAGCTGATCACCTGACATCTCATCACCATAGGTTTTGATACTTCCCCCTGTCTCCCCCCCCCCATACTTTCTCAACTCACTTTCAGTTGTGTTTCCCTTCTGATTGGAGGGCTGGAGGGTGGAGCACTAAACTCCTCCCCATGCTTTCCTTTCTCAAGGGTTCCCAACCTTCTTGGTAGCTCCATTCTCTATAGGCAGTTCTATTTGGTTGCCATGTGTCTCCCTCTCAGCTTCCTTTTGTGTGCTGTCTTCCACATCATTAGATGTAAGCTCTTGAATGGCAGGTTTGTATTCCTAGTGCTTAATACATAGTAGGTGCTTAATAAATGTTTATTGAATTGAATTGCTAAGCACTGGGAATAAAAGTAAAAGTAAATCCAATCCCTGCATTCATCTGAAGTATTGTGTTCAGTTCTGGACTCCATAGTTTAGAAAGGAGTTTAATAAACTGGAGAGCATCCAAAAGAGGGTGACTGCAATGGCAAAGTGCCAGTTAGGTGGCGCTGTAGTGTATAGAACACTGGACTTGGAGTCAGGAAGACTCTTCTTCCTGAGTTCAAATCTGGCCTCAGACACTTACTAGTGGGTGACTATAGGCAAGTCACTTCACCCTGTTTGCCTCAGTTTCTTCATCTGTAAAACGAGCTAGGGAAGGAAATGGTAAACCACTCCAGGATCTTTGCCAAGAAAACGCTCCAAAAAGGAGTCACAGAGTTGAACATGATTGAAATGACTAAACAAACAATGGTGAAGGGCCTCAAGTCCATGCTATATTGAGAAGAGGTCAAAGGGGACATTTGACCTGGAGAATATCAGTGGGGTATAGGGAGGGGAAACACAATAGCTGTGTCCCCAAACATTTGGAAGGCTACCTAATGGAAAAGATAATAGATTTATTCTGTTTGGCCCTAAATATGGTTGGGTTGCACAGTGGATAGAGCACTGGACCTGTAATCAGGAAGACTTGAGTTCAAATGTAGCCCCAGACATTCACTAGCTGTGTGACCTTGAGCAAGTCACTTAAAAAACAAACAAACCTCTATTTGCCTCAGTTTCCTCAATTGTAAAATTGGGATAATATTAGCACCTACTTCCCAAGATTGCTGTGAGGATCAATGCTATAATAATTATAAAGTGCTTAGCACATTGCCTGACATGTAGTAAGCACTATATGAGTTATCTACTATTGCTACTACTACTGCCACTACTACTACTACTACTACTACTACTACTACTACTACTACTACTACTACTACTACCACCACCACCACCACCAACACCACCACCATGGGCAAGTCACTTAACTTCTGTCTGCCTCAGTTTTTTCATCTGTAAAATGAGGTTGCAACAACCTTGGGAAATAGGTGCTATTATTATCCTCATTTTATAGATGAGGAAACTGAGGCAGACAGAAGTTAAGTGACTTGCCCACAAAGAGTCACTGATCAACAGCAAAAGCTATCATGATCATTAACCAGGAGAAATGGGTACAGGCTGCAAAAAAAAGCCAATGGAGGGGGTGGAGCCAAGATGGCAGACTAGAAAGACACACTTACACAGGGTCCTTCCCACAGCCCATAAAATACCTGTAGAGAGGGACTCTCAACAAATTTTGGAGCAGCAGAAGTGGAGAACAACAGAGTGGAGATTTCCAGCCCACAGTGACCTGAAAGGCCCAAGGAAACGTCAGTTGTGCTGGACACGGAGCTGAGCGCAAAGCCCAGACCAGCCCTGGCCATGCCACATTGCACGACAGGAGGAATCTCCAGTCACAATAGCAGCAGTTCGCAGATCCCTTGGCCCACAGGAGCCAAAGGTCAGTGACGGTGTTTTATCAACTGGCCAGGAAGGGAGAAGGCCTTTCCCATCACTCCAGCAGCAGGTAGTGGCCACAGAGCCTGCACAGCAGCCCATACAGAAGCTCCATTGTTGGAGCGTAAAAACCCCTGGGGGCACTGAAGAGCTGAGCATTACCTCAGCCCTGGGTGGAGGCCCTGGCCTAGCTGGTCTTTGTCTCACACTGAATGGTGGCCCTGCCCATCCAGCTTATCTGAAAATCGGCCCCCAGTGCTGACTTGGGAACTGGAGGCCAAGTGGCTGTGGAAAGGTATCTGCTAAGATCTGGGCATAAAAATCCCTCTCTGCATTCAGACCAGTACACGCTTGATTGTGCCACCTTGGAGGAACTGAGATCTCACAGATTCCCAGAGTATACCCTACTCTTGACAAAGGACCCAAAAATCAAGTAACTGGTTGGGAAAATGCCCAAAAAAGGGAAAAAAATAAGACTATAGAAGGTTACTTTCTTGGTGAATAGATAACTCCTCCTATCTTTTCAGATGAGGAAGAATAATGCTTAACATCAGGGAAAGACACAGAAGTCAAGGCTTCTGTATCCCAAACATCCAAAGTAAATATTCAATGGGCTCAGGCCATGGAAGAGCTCAAAAAGGATTTTGAAAATCAAGTTAGAGAGGTGGCGGAAAAACTGGGAAGAGAAATGAGAGAGATGCAAGAAAAGCATGAAAAGCAGGTCCACACCTTGGTAAAGGAGACCCAAAAAAATGTTGAAGAAAATAACACCTTGAAAAATAGGCTAACTCAATTGGCAAAAGAGGTTCAAAAAGTCGATGAGGAGAAGAATGCTTTAAAAAGCTGAATTAGCCAAATGGAAAAAGAGGTCCAAGAGCTCACTGAAGAAAATAGTTCTTTCAAAATTAGAATGGAACAGATGGAGGCTAATGATTTTATGAGAAACCAAGAAATCACAAAACAAAACCAAAAGAATGAAAAAATGGAAGATAATGTGAAATACCTCATTGGAAAAACAACTGACCTGGAAAATAGGTCCAGGAGAGACAATTTAAAAATTATGGGATTACCTGAAAGCCATGATCAAAAAAAGAGCCTAGACATCATCTTTCATGAAATTATGAAGGAAAACTGCCCTGAGATTCTAGAACCAGAGGGCAAAATAAATATTGAAAGAATCCACCGATCCCCTCCTGAAAGAGATCCAAAAAGAGAAACTCCTAGGAACATTGTGGCCAAATTTCAGAGTTCCCAGGTCAAGGAGAAAATATTGCAAGCAGCTAGAAAGAAACAATTCAAGTATTGTGGAAATACAATCAGGATAACACAAGATCTAGCAGCTTCTACATTAAGGGATCCAAGGGCGTGGAATATGATATTCCAGAAGTCAAAGGAACTAGGACTAAAACCAAGAATCACCTACTCAGCAAAACTGAGTATAATACTTCAGGGGAAAAAAAATGGTCTTTCCATGAAATAGAGGACTTTCAAGCATTCTTGATGAAAAGACCAGAGCTGAAAAGAAAATTTGACTTTCAAACACAAGAATGAAGAGAAGCATGAAAAGGTAAACAGCAAAGAGAAGTCATAAGGCACTTACTAAAGTTGAACTGTTTACATTCCTACATGGAAAGACAATATTTGTAACTCTTGAAACTTTTCAGTATCTGGGTAGTTGGTGGGATTACACACACACACACACACACACACACACACACACACACACAGGACACACACACAGAGAGCACAGAGTAAATTGAATAGGATAGGATCATATTTTTAAAAAATGAAATTAAGGGGTGAGAGAGAAATATATAGGGAGGAGAACGGGAGAAATGGAATGGGGCAAATTATCTCTCATAAAAGAGGCAAGCAAAAGACTTTTCAGTGGAGGGAAAAAGAGGGGAGGTGAGAGAAAAACATGAAGCTTACTCTCATCACATTCGACTAAAGGAAGGAATAAAATGCACACTCATTTTGGTATGAAAACCTATCTTACAATACAGGAAAGTGGGGGAGAAGGGGATAAGCAGGGTGGGGGGGATGATGCAAGGGAGGGCAGTGGGAGGAGGGAGCAATTTGAAGTCAACACTCTTGGGGAGGGACAGGATCCAAAGAGAGAATAGAAGCAATGGGGGGCAGGATAGGATGGAGGGAAATATAGTTAGTCTTACACAACACGACTTATTATGGAAGTCATTTGCAAAACTACACAGATATAGCCTATATTGAATTGCTTGCTTCCCAAAGGGAATGGGTGGGGAGGGAGGGAGGAAGAGAAGTTGGAACTCAAAGTTTTAGGAACAACTGTCGAGTATTGTTTTTACTGTTAGGAAATAAGAAATACAGGTAATGGGGTATAGAAAGTGATCTGGCCCTACAGGTCAAAAGAAAAGATGGGGACAAGGGAAGGGAAGGATGTTAGAAGAGAGGGCAGATTGGTGATAGAGGCAATTAGTATCCTCAGCGTTTTGGGGTGGGGGGAGGGGAGAAATAGGGAGAAAATTTGAAACCCAAAATTTTGTGAAAATGAATGTTAAAAGTTAAATAAATTTTTTAAAAAAGCCAATGGAAAAATATTCTCACAAAGACAGCCATCTAAAAGTGCCTCCTCATTGAAGGTCTTCATATATGGATTGGATTACAAGGTCTCTGAGGTCCTGGCCAACTCCAAGATTCTGTGACTCTGCAATGGGATTATGGGTAGGGAAATACTTAAGGGAGTCAGGAAAAGAGCTTGAGCCTTAGACCTCAGGGCCCTACTTATGATGAAAGAGAGACTAGAACACCATTCTCTGAGGATATGGCAAGGAAATGGGGAACTTCCTTTGGGGACAGTCAGTCTATGGGAGAGTAAGCCCCACAATCTGGTAGCATCTGATTTGAAGGCATTACATTTGCCAATGATGTGCTAAATTTGAAGTTTTTAAATTTTTCTCCTAATTTTTTTAATTTTAAAGATTTAATATTTTATTTTTTTCTCGATTCCATGTAAAAAGAATTTTAACATTCTTTAAAAATATTTTTTGAGTCCTATGGCTGCTCGGTGGCGCAGTGAATGGAGTATTGGCCTTGGAATCAAGGAGAACTTGAGTTCAAATCTGACCTCAGACACTTGACACTAGCTAGCTTGAGTGACTTTGAGCAAGTCACCTAACCCCAACTGCCTTGCCTTCCCCCCTCCAAAAAAACTTTTTTTTTAAAAATTGAGTTCCAAATTCACTCTCTTCCTTCCTTCACTGCCTCCCTCATTAAGAAGGCAAGCAATTTGATATAGATTATACATGTGTACTCATACAAAACATATTTCAACCTTAATCACATTGTGAAAGAAAACACAGACCAAAAAACAACAACAAAAAAAATAAAGAGAAAAAGTATACTTCGACCTGCATTTAGACTCCATTAGTTCTTTCTCTGGGTATGGAGAGCATTTTTCATCATAAATCCTTCAGAATTGTCTTGGATCATTGTATTGCTGAGAATAGCTAAGTCATTCACTGTTAATTATTGTACAATATTGCTGTTATTGTGCACAATATTCAATGTTCTCCTGGTTCTGTTCATTTCACTTTGCATCAGTTCATGTAAGTTTTTCCAGGTTTTTCTGAGAGCATCCTGCTTGTCATTTCTTATAGCACAATAGTATTACATCACAATCATATACAACAATTTATTCAGACATTCTCCAATTGATGGACATCCCCTCAATTTCCAATACTTTGCCACCATTAAAAGTGCTACTCTAACTATCTTTGTACATATAGGTCCTTTTCCTGTTTGTGTTTTTATCTCTTTGGGATACAGACCTACAAGTGATATTGCTTGGTCAAAAGGGTATGTGTGGTTTTATAGACCTTAGTTCTAAGTTGCTCTCCAGAATGGTTGAATTAGTATACAATATCACCAACAGTGCATTAGGGTCTCAATTTTCCCATATCCCCTCCAATATTTCTTATTTTCCTTTTCTGTCTTATTAGTCAATTTCATAGGCATGGAGTGGCATTTCAGAGTTGTTTCAATTTGCATTTCTTTAATCAATAGGGATTTAGAGAATTTTTTTCATATGGTTATAAATAGACTTGATTGCTTTGTCTGAAAAGTACTCATTCATATCCTTTGACCATTTATCAATTGAGGAATGGCTCTTATTTTTTTGAGTCATATATAATTTACGTATTTATTACATATATAATTACATAATATAATTTACAAATTTACAATATAAATTTGACTCAGTTCTCTATATATTTGAGAATCATGTCTTTATCAGAGAAACTTGGTATAAAAATTTTTCAGTTATGATTACTTACTGTCCATTTCCCTCCATCCTATTCTCCCCCAATTTATCCTGCTCTCTCTCTTTTCACCACCATGCATCCTCATAAGCATTTTGCTTCTGTCTTTTACCCACCCAAATCCATCTTCCCTTCTATCACCTCCTCCCTTCTTTTATCAAGATTTCTATATCGAACTGTGTATGTTATTCTCTCTTTGAACCAATTCCATTGTGAGTAAAGTTTAGTTACCCCCCCCCAACTCACCAATCATCCCCTACACTGTAAAAGCTCTCTCACATCTTTTTCATGTGAGATAATTTATCCCATTCTACCACTCCCTTTCCCCTTCTCCCAATGCATTCCTCTTTCTCACCCCTTAATTTTATTTTTTAAGATTATCATCCCTTCATATTCAACTCAAACCTGTTTGCTCTCCTTCAAACTGTCCTAGTAATGAGAAATTTTTTAAGAGTTACAAGTTTTATCTTCCCATGTAGGAATATAAAGAGTTTAACCTTACTGAAACCCTTATGATTTCTCTTTCCTGTTTATCTTTTTATGCTTCTCTTGAGTTGTGTGTTTGAAAGTCAAAATTTCTATTCAGTTCTGGTCTTTTCATCAAGAATGCTTGAAAGTCTTCTATTTGATTGAATATTCATTTGCCACTCTGAAGGATTATATTCAGTTTACTAGGTAGGTGATTCTTGGTTGCAATCCTAGCTTTTTTGCCCTCCAGAATATCATATTCCAAGCCCTCTGATCCTTTCATGTAGAAACTGCTAAATCTTGTGTGATCCTGACTCCAACTCCATGATATTTGAATTGTTTCTTTCTGGCTGCTTGAAATATTTTCTCCTTGACAAGGGAACTCTGGAATTTGGCTATAATATTCCTCAGAGTTTTCATTTGGGGATCTCTTTCAGGAGGTGATTCTTTCAATTTCAGTTTTACCCTCTGGTTCTAGAACATCAGGGCAGTTTTCTTTGATAATTTCTTGAAAGATGATATCTAGGCTATTTTTGTGGTCATGATTCTCAGGCAGTGTAATAATTTAAAAATTACGTCTCCTGGATCTGTTTTCCAGGTGAGTTTTTTTTTTCAAATGAGATATTTCACATTTGCTTCTATTTTTTTCATTCTTTTGATTTTGTTTTATTGTTTCTTAACGTCTCATGTAGTTGTTAGTTTCTACTTGCCCAATTCTAATTTTTAAGAAATTATTTTCTTCAGTGAACTTTTGGACTTCTTTTTCATTTGACCAGTTCTGCTTCTCAAGGCATTCTTCTCCTCATTGGATTTTTTTACCTCTTTTATCATTTGGTCTATGCTGTTTTTTAAAGTGTTATTTTTCTTCAATATTTTTTGTGCCTCCTTTACCAAGATGTTCACTCCTTTTTTTCATGATTTTCTTGTATGCTCCCATTTCTCTTCCCAATTTTTTCCCCTACCTATCTTACTTGATTTTTAAAATAGCTCCTTAATGGCCTGAGATCAATTCATATTTTTTCTTTGAGGCTTTGGATGTAGCAGCTTTGACTTTGTTGTCTTCTAAGTGTATGTTTTGATCTTCCTTGTCACCTTTCTATAGTCAGAATATTTTTCTGTTGTTTGTTCTTTTTTCCAGCCTAATTTCTGACTTTTAACTCAATGCTAAAGTAGGGCTCTGCTTCCAAGGTACTTTCCTAAGCTTCAAGGTTTTTTTGTAGTTGTTTTCAGAGCTAGTTCTGGGAGGGTCTGTAACCTTTCAGTACTTTCAAGGTGGTATGATCTAAGGAGACATGTGTTTACTACTCTTCTGGTCTGTGCTCTGGTCTGTTTGTGATGACAAGCATCCTTTTCTGCCCTGGAATTGCAACTAGTGTTCCTGCTCCCCTGTGGCCACAACCTCTGGTGTGCTAGTGCTCCTCCTTGCCCTGGGACTGCCATCTAGGACTGCAACCTAGATCCAAGTATGCAAAATGCAACAGAATTCTGTCCCCAGTGCCAGCAAAGGGACCTCTGTAATCTCCTTCTGGCCAGCTATTTGACCCCTTTAACTTCTGTTGGCTAAGAGCTCTAGAAGCAACCACCACTGCTACTGATTCAGTCACTTCCAAGGCCTGCTCCTGCTTTGCTAGGGCCAGGTCTGCACTGGTGTAACCTTCACTGTACTGTGTTCTACTCTCATCCAGTGTGACAGACCTTTCCTGCTGACCCTATAGATTGTCTTGGGCTAAAAAAATTATATCACCTTATCCTTTTGTGGATTCTGCTGCCTTGGAATTTGTTTTGAGGCATTATTTTAAGTCATTTTGAGGGGAATTTAGGAGAGCTCAGGTGAGTCCCTGACTTTTTTCTGCCATCTTGACTCTCTTTAAGCTCAGTACTGACTCTATCAACAAGGAACTAGCCCAGGGTCACATGGCAAGTCTCTTATCTCACAGGCCAAAGTGCTTCCCCATAGTCAGATTTCATTAGGGACTCCCTGAAATAATATCCAGTTTACCTTTTTTATATCTTATTTGTTACATTGTTTGCTTATTGTCTCCTTCAATTAAATCATCAGCTCCTGGAGGACAGGGACTGTCTTTTTCCTTTCTTTGTATCCCTACCTAGTACTTAACACAGAGCCTGGAACATAGTAGGTGCTTAATAAATGTTTGTTGACTTGACTCCCTGGGAGCTACACTATCCTCTGGGGCTACATTGGTAGTGGTTCCCTATGTCACAGAAGAGAAAACAGGCAAAAAAATGAAACGTTTGCATTCAAGTTTACAGCCCATGGCTACATACTTCACCTCCCTTACAATGTCCCTCCAACCCAAGATTGTACCCCTTGAAAGAAAAATACAGAGTATTTATGGTACCTAACACGTTGGTCACAATAAATCCCTGGTTATTTCCTTGAAAGTCAGGTGGGTTGTTGACATCGCAGATATAAATTCCACTGTCTGAAGGTTGCATGTTGGAGATAGTGATGGAGGCATTTCCTGGGGTGGAGGCCCCTGTAATCCGGTTCTTATACTTTCCAATGTCAGATGGTTGTCCACCCGCAGAGTAGTAAATCTGAGACAACAGAGAAATAACAGACAGGTGCATAAAAATTAACTTGTATTCCAGATCATAGTGTGTCAACTGAGGGATCCACACTCATACAAGGACAAACCTCTCTATTGGTGTAGCGAAGCTGGATTGGACCAGAGTATGACACACAGATATTCCCTGTGTGGTTCCAGTTCAATTGACCATATAGAATAACTTTGGACTGAGCCTACTTTCAGCCTTTATGACTCAAGGGTTTGCAATGGGCTATGACTAGGAGTTCTTTCATTAGCTTCTGATGACTCAGGGGCTGTTGAACCAAAGCAGAGTAGGTACAAAAAAGGAAACGTGCCCCTTGGTGACATCAATCCCCAAGTATCTAGCCTAGTACCTCCATAGTCAGTGCTTAATAAATGTTTATTGACGGGTTGCTCTCTCTTTTCTTTCCCTTGAGGTGATAGTTCCCTCTGTTTCTTTGTGTTTGTTCTTTCCTGACCTTAGGGAAATGAATATTCAGAGATGGAAGTGTCCTGTCAATCTTATGAATCTGGGCAATCCAGAGGTTTCATCGGAAGACCCATTGGCAGTTGGAGCTGAATGGCAGCATTCGCTGTAGTAACTACAAGGCAGCTGCCCTTCTCCTCCTCCCCTCCTCCTCTGCCTTTCCTCTCTGAGGCAGCTCAAAGTAGTTGAGAAAGAAAATGCTCAACATGTGGGTCATTCCTTTTGTATATCTATCGAGTTCTGTTTCAGAATCCCCTCAGTCATCAGATTTTCCAGCTTCAGTAGTCAATTAGAGAACTCTGGGTTATCTGGGTTATCTTCAGTAGTCAATTAGAGAACTCTGGGTTATCTCTCATTGCAATGCATTGTGTCATTAAGGCCAAAAGTGGCTGCTTGGATTAGAACTAGGTAGGTGATATATGTGTACGTTCCAAGGACTTGTCCCCCCACAGGCCAGTCCACTCCCAGTACATCAACAAGCTGATATCCAGCTTCTGTTTAAAAATTTCTATTGAAAGTGAACATCTTACCTCCCTGGGCATTTCACTGTTCTTGGGGAAAGATCTAATTTTAGGAAATTTTTCTTATATTCTTTGTTATTTTTTCTCCATTGCTCCTAATTCTACCTCCTGGGGTCAATGAGAACATATCTAATCCCACTTCCACAAGAGGTCCCTTCACATACTTGAACACAGACATCACTTAGTTCTCAAATTTTCCCTTCTCCAGGTAAAACATGCCAATTTCCTTCAACCATATGGCAGGACTTCAAAGTTCTTCACCTTCCCATTTGCCTGCCTCTGCACACACTCAGAACTGAATGGAATGTTTCTCTTTGTAATGTCTAGATCAAATTAGTCTTTTGGTGTTTATATCACACTATGAACTGTGCTTAGCACAGTTCCTGACACGTAGTAGGTGCTCAATAAATGTGAGTCGTTAGTATTATTAACTCATATTGAGTTTGTGGACCACTAAAACTCTGGTTTCTTTAAAATTATCTGCTCCACAGCCATATCTCTTATATCTTATATTTGTGAAGCTTATGTTTAAATCTGAGGACAAAACAATTTATCTCTATTAACCATAGCAGCAATAACAACAACAATGTACATTTATGCCCTTTTAAGGTTCGCAAAGTGTTATCTCAATTGACCTTCATAACAACCCCTGGGAGGTAGGTACTATTATTATACCCATTTTACCAATGAGGAAGCTGAGACAGACAAAGGTTAAATGATTTACCTAGGGTCAGACAGCTAAGTATGCATCTGAGGCTTATTTTGATTTGGTCTAAGATCTTTTTGACTCCAGGTCAAGCATTCTATCTACACATCACCTAGCTGCTTTATGAGATCCAGTCCCAAAGTTTAGCACAAGATCTTTTATGATCCTGGCTTTTATCATTTATTGCATTGTGGCTAAGTCTCCATTCTTCACCCGCCCCACAAACTCTTTAGTCTAAACTTCCTGGAAAACACACAGAAATTCTGAACAACTCAAGTCCTGATAGTAGCAAAAATCCCACTCACTCCCTGGGCTTTGTAATTAGCACCTTAAATGTGAGCAGCAACCTCAAATTCATTGCCTTCTGAGATGCCCCAGCAGAGGGCACCAGTCTAAGAACCCTGGGAGCTTTGCATACTACAGACAGAATCTGTAGAAAGCTCATTTTTCATTTAGATACAGACCGATGCTCTTCCTAGTCCCCAAACTGTGAGAAAAAGCACTGATGTGCTCCCACTTGTAGAATACCTAACACATGGTAGCCTCTCAACAAATATAAACATACTGCAAGTTCCCTATATTCCTGAGAGGTTCATACAATTGACAGATTATACTATAAAATGATAATTGACAAAATATCTTGTACTGGATTAAAAAAAAAAACCCAGGAAAATAAATCAGTGGAACAGAATGAGAATGAAAGGGAAACAATATTGTTTGTTAAATCCAAAATTACAAAACACTGGGAAAGAAAGGTATTATACAATAAAGCCTGCTACCAAAAAAAAAAACCCAATAAATTCCAAGTGATATAATGATATAAGTATATTTTTAAACACCCCATAAGAACATTAGAAAGAAAGCTCCATTGTGGAGAGGAAGAACATTCCTCTCTATTAAATAAATGGAAAAAAATCAAGGAAGCAAGCTAGATGAATTTGAATATACAATAAAAGGATTTCTGCAACAACAAATCAATGTCTCCAATATAAAAAGGAAAGAAACAGACTAGGAGTGAATCTCCAGAGTAATTGTTTCTGACAAAAATCCAATATCCAAAATGTGTAAGGAATGGACAGAAATGTTTCAGTAATGATTCTTCCTTTTATATAAACAAAAGAAATGAACAGGAAGTTTGTGAAGAAAAACATTTGTCAATAATCCCAAAACTCACTAATAATCAGAGAAATGAAAAATAAAACAATTTTAAGATCAGGTTGGCAAAGATAGAAAAAAAGCAATAAACATCTATGTTGGCCAGACTGTGGAAAAGCAAACACACCATTACATTTTTGGTGGACCTGTTTAGTGATGTAATTTTTTTTTTTTTTTTTTGGTGAGGTAATAGGGTTAAGTGAGTTGCTCAAGTTCACACGGCCAGTAAGTGTCAAGTATCTGAGGCTGGATTTGAATTCAGGTCCTCCTAACTCTAGGGTCAGTGCTCTATCCACTGCAGCGCCACCTAGCTGCCCCTGGTGTAAGCTTTTTGGAAAGCAGTCTGGCATGAAATAAGAGCTGTTCAATTGTTTGTACACTTGGACCCCACTATTAGGACAATGTATTCTAAAAACCTTATTAGGTTTCCTAGAATCCTATTCAGAACCACTGTTCATCAGCTTTTATTTGCTTCTAAATCTCCAACTGTGCAGACTTTAGCACATGGCATTGTAATAAGGACATTTACTTAGAATGAAAGGCAAGGCTAATGAAGGAGGGGGCATTCCTGGCAGCCACTCTCCACCTTCCTCCCCAAATGATTGCCTCCCACAACCCTCCGGAGAAAGCTAATCAACTCCTGGTTAAAAACTCAGTCTCCTCAGCCCAGGGGGAAGGGACACATCTGTTTCACTCTCACTCTGGTCCTTTAAAAAGGTTATTGTCTTGTTAATGGCTCCTTTCTATCACCTCCCTTTTGGTTTCTGCCCTGCTGGATAGTGCTATTCACACAAGTCCTGTCCATCTCTCCATCTCCCCGGTGGTTTCTCCTACAGTTTCTTTTCTCAAGTGTCATTTATTTTCAGCAGGGTATTAGACTGCCAGCCACAAACTGGTTTTGGGGGTCACTGCCCTCTCAATCTTGGCACTGCAGGATCAGAAATGTTGAAGCCTCACCTGCCTGAACAGGACTGCTAAGGAAGTATAGCAGAGAGACAGAGAGAGAGAGAGAGGAGAGAGAGAGAGAGAGAGAGAGAGAGAGAGAGAGAGAGAGAGAGAGAGAGAGAGAGAGAGAGAGAGAGAGAGAGTTGAGATCCAGGTCAAGGAAAGCCTCTTGGTTCCATTTTTCTCTCCTTCCCTGTCATTTCTCATCAGCTCTGCTCTCAGGCTTCCCAGCTGTAGTTTCCTCTCAAAATTTCCAGCCTGCTTCCATTCAAAACCTCTGGGCACTGCAGAGTCCATTCCCTAACCACCTGCCAGGGATCTAGAGAGGCCCCTTACACTAAGGATGTTATTGGCAAGAAGAAAAGCCCCATCTGTGCACCAATATTCCCAGTGGCTTTGTTTGTAAAAGCAAAAAAAAAACTGGAAACAGCCCTTGTGTCCAAAGCCTAAATAAGTAAGAGGTATGTGAACATACTGAAATATTGTTGCATTATAAGAAGTGACCAGCATGATGCCTACAAAGAAGTCGGGCAGATTAATTTGAAATGCTTCAGAGAGAAGAAAGAATGTGTAGAAGAATCTACACAGTGCCTAGACTCCAGTGAAGCAATATAGCAGCAAAGTAGGATGGAGACACAGGAAAGGGAAACGTGATAACTATTATTTTCTTAAAGTTAATGTGGATACTCCTTTAAGAATAAATTAAAATCCTTTCCATTTTATGGTTTGGTGTATGCTTTGATGTCTTCATTTTGCTTGTTCAAATGTTGGATATGTTGATGGTTACCAAGTTTCTATTATATAGTTACTTATTTTAACAATGTTGATAATTTTGGGGTTTGCATCACTTTCATTTTCAAATACATTCAAATGTATTCATTTTGTATATATACCCTACATACTTAACTCTGCACACTTAATCCAGCCTTGGATACTAGCTGTGTGAGTCTTGGTCAAATCCCTTACTTCATGCTTTCTGCCTCAGTTTCCTCATCTGTGAAATGGGAATAATAATAGCCCCTACTTCCCAGGGTTGTTGTGAGGATAAAACGAGATAATATTTGCAAAATGCTTCATTATATAAATGTTAACTATTATTTATTATCATCATTATCATCATCATCATCACTTTCATCATGAAGTCATCTCTTCCATTAGAATATAACCTTCTTCTGGGCAGAAACTGTTTTTGTCTTTGGACCTCCACCAGTGCCTAGCACATAATAAGTGCTTAATAAATGCTTGTTGATTGAATGATTGACATATTCCTTCCCACTCCCTTCCCCAGAGAGCTATATCATGTGAAGAAGAAAAAAGAGAGAGGCAGGGAAAGCATTTCAGCAAAACTAATAAATATACGAACCCAGTCTGATACCGTATGTACTATTCCCCACCCATAGTTCCCCTTGAGACAGCTAGGTGGCTCTGCAGCGGATAGATCCCTGGACTTGAAGTCAGGAAAACCCAAGTACAAATCTGGCCTCAGACACTTAGTAACTGAGTGACCCTGGCAAGCCACTTCATCCTGTTTGCCTCAGTTTCCTCATCTGTAAAGTGAGATGGAGAAGGAAATAGGTTGATAGTCTATCAGTATTCTGGAGGATTATGGTCCACTGTGGACACCATATCAAAAGAAGGACATTGGTAAGCTGGAGTAAGTCTAGAGGAAGGCAACTAGGATGGGAAAGGGCCTTGATGCCATGCTATGTGAGACTCAGTTGTAGGAACTGGGCATGTTTAGCCTTAGAAAAGAAAAGACTCATTTTATTTGGCCCCAGGGAGCAGGAGCAAGGGTTAAAAGTTGCAAAGAGGTAAATTCAGGCTTGATGTCACAAAAAAACCTTCCTAATACAGTTATCCCTTCCACATCTTGGGGGTTAGGGACAGGGCATGATACCTTTGTGAGCTAGAAAATCCCTGTAAAATTTGTTGGCCCTCCCTTTGTACCAGAGAAGAAGTCTGAATTATTCTGATATCAAAAGATAAAATATGTTGATATTATATATATTTTTATTATGCACTTCTGAGTTTTTAAACTTTTTATGTGTCATCTGCTAGCCTTTGTGTGTTGTCTGCGACTTCTGCAAAACTCCCCCAAAATTCCAGTTTAATTTCTTATGTAGGCCCGTGATATATCAAAACCACAATGGGGAAAGTTATGATGTGGAAGGGATAACTGTAATTAGATCTGCCTCAGAGTAGAATGTACTGCTTTGAGATTTGCAAGCAGAGGCTGAATGACCCCCATATTGAGTTATAATGAGAATTCCCAGGAAAAGCTTAAATTTTTATTTCAAAGGGTTGAGAAGTCTAGATGCCCCCAATTATATCTGGCTCCAGATGGAGAAAGGGAGATTCCCTTGGGGAAAAACAGAAAGAATTTGTTATATCTTTTTTTCCCCTGGGTTATGACATATCCTTCTGTTCAGCCATACCAAATCATCTGACAGGTATGTTGGGCACAGACCAGGGTAAGAACATTACAATCCCTTTACTCAAAGGGTCAGACTGGCAACAACTTCAGGAGAGACACTGGGAACCTGGTAGTAGTTGAAGAAAGGCTCTCAGAAACCAAAGCAGCTTTCATAAACCCAGGTATGTTACTATGTAGGAGAGGCTCTCGGGGTCTATTGACCTTATTTTACACACAGTTATAACAAAGATGGTAATCTACTTTCCAATCCCACAACTGAACAATTTAATTTAACATTGGTCTGATGCATAATATGTGCTAGGTGCTGGTGATACAAAAGCAAAAATTCACCAACCTCTCTCAAAGAGCTCATATTCTATCTTTACAACAGATCATAATGGAGGAAGACAGAAAGACTACCAAAGGTGGATATGTTGACAGTAATGATAGTTAGCAGCAAAGAAAGAGCTGGCAGAACCATTAAGTTGATGCAAGAATAATCGAAGTCCAGTAGTCTGGGTCCATTTTGGTAGGGGTAAACAATTCTCCATGCCTCATAGAATCTCAGAGTCTCACGAGCCGCAGGGGTCATCTATTCCAACCCCTTGCCTGATTCCTGAATTCCCTCTACAATGCTCCCAAAATAAGGGGTCATCCAGCCTTTGAATACTTGCAATTTAGGGCAGCTAGGTGGCACAGGACCTGAGTTCAAATTGGGCCTCAGACAATTGCTAGATGTGTGACCCTGGGCAAGTCATTTAACCTTGACTGCCTCCAAAAAAGGATGGTATTTACAATTAGTGGGGACACATTCTCTCAAAAGGCAGACTCGTTTGTATAGCAATCAATGTTAGAAAATGAAACCTTATCAATATAAGACCTGAGTTTCAATTCTGACCCAGGCACTTACTAGCTGTGTGACCCAGGACACATTCCTTAACTTCTCCTAGCCTCAGGTCTCTCATCTATAAAATGGGGATAATAATAATATCAACTTCAACAAGGTTGTGAGGATAAAATGAGATGATATTTATCAAGTATATTGCAAATTTCAAATCTCTATATAAATGCTAATTATTATTAATTATTATTTTCTCCCTCCCACTCTGTAGAGGGGAAATAGTTGGTTAAAATCACAGGTGCTGTCTCCTAGGACAGGCTGCTCAAATCTGCCCTATGCCATGGGCCAATTGAGGCTCAGAGGAGGGGATGTTGGAAGGCAGCCCTATTATGCAGAACATTGGAAGCATGAGTGTATTGACAGCAGTGAGGCTGGCAAGAGCAGGATGGAGCTATACCACCTGAACACTGTTGCCCAACAGCGCAGCAGGAATTTGTGTGACTCATCATTCCACTGTCACCCAATGGAGACCAAGACCCTAGGCAGACAAGCCATGAGGGAAGTAAGTTTTGATGGGGAGGAGTATGGCTAGGAAGCTACAGAAGCGGTTCATGTGTCACTAGTGGATGGCATGAAGTCACTTGGTGCTCTGTGGCAGTGGGGCACTGAAAGAGAGTAGGGAGTAATGCAGGAGGGCAAAGGGTGGGAGTCAATGAGAGATACTTCCCAGTCCAGCCAGGATCTGATCCTGCCTGGATAGAGGTGTATGGGATTCTTCTATTCCCTTTCCCAATGATGAATTAAGGGGCTTTGGGGTACAGGCAATTGTTTTGTCTTACCTGAGAAGTCCAGCTACATCTTCCCCGACCATCTCTCGTATGCACCACTTTTAGACACTGACTGATTGCCTTTTCCTCCATACTCTGAATACTGAGGCATGGGTAGTGCTGCATTTGGGCAGAAATGGGCCAGTCGGAGAGTTGAATGCTCAACGGATATTGCCACACAAACCCAGAAGCCCCTTCATGCAGCCACTTCAAAATGGCATCTTTCATGGCACTAAGGTGTCTCTAAGCTGGGACGCACAGTTGCCATTATATATGGGGATGCCTTTTTACCTTCTACTCCCAACCCCACTCCTGTATACACTGGCACTGAGAGTCACCATTTGACAAAGAGTTAAGTACCTTTCTTAGGGTCAATTTTTTTTAAGCATGAGCTAGTCATTAAAGTCTTAAGAGTCTTCCAAGTCCCAGAGAAGTTATAGTCCCACCGGACTCAAGCCAAGAATGCCCTCTATAAAAGCCAGGACAAGTGATCATCCAGCTTCCATCAGAAGACATCCAATGAGGTGACCTTGGTTAGTTCCCCCAAACAACCCATTCTCCTATTGGACAACTCCAATCATTAAGCTCTTTTTTTTTTTACACAAAATCTAAATCTACGGATAACTTCTGCCCATTGCTCCTGAGTCAGCCTTCTGGGGCCAATAGGACAAGACAACCTTTCAAATACTTGAATACACCTCTCACGTCCTCTCTGAATCTTCTCCTCTCTAAACTAACCATCTCCAGTTCCTCCAATAAATCATTATATTTCTTACTCCAACAATATAGTTGTATTCTCCCTCTCATCTTTAGCACAGACAGATGACCCACAATATAGAATTTTGAATTGTTTCAAGGAAGAAATAAATTTGCTATCTGTTAAATCCTCTTTTAACTAATGCCATTACCTGGTAACAACAACACAGATATTTCTTGACTCATTGGTCATTCCAGGAGGTGAGCCCATAGATTAACTCATCACCTTCTCGGTCACCACCTCCAGTGACCCACAAGGTCCTTGGAGGTGGCTGCACTAGGAAGATAAATGGCAGAATACTAGACTTGGACTTAGGAAGACCTGAGTCCAAATAGCTTCTCAGACAAGCTATGTGAGTCTGAGCCAGTCACTTAATCTCAGTTTCTCTATCTGTAATATGAGGGGGTCAAACTCAATAGCCTCTAAGTGTCCTTCTAGGTATAAATCTAAGATCTCATGAATCTAGGAGTTGAGTTCACAGTAGAGCAGGAAGGGAATAGATCCCCAGTCCAGAAGCCTCCCAGGCCTAGAGAGAAATACAGCAGAGTCCTGAACTGCCCATAATACAACTCTAAAAGCATTCCACTTGAGGGCTGAATTGTTTTGCCTATTCAATGAAATCCAAGAGAGTAAACTGCTTTGAAAGCTAGTTAGCACAAATGCCAGGTCATTTTGCTATGATCCATCTTCAGTGAGATAACTCATTGACCTCAAGCAAATCAGACTCTTGCTAACCAAGAGGTCATTTTTTATCTTAGAAGAGATGGCCAGTAGTTCCTTCACAGTTGAACTGTGGACTAGTCATCTCAAAAGCAGATCGCAGGTTGGTTTTACATTTCTAGCAACTTGATGTTACAGCTGAAAATCAGTTTCTCTTCCTAACGACTGGCAAGCCCCATCTCATCTTTCTCTGAACCAAGGGTCAAAGGTCTATGTAGTAAGCAGGTGGGGGCTGGTGGAAGGGGGAAGAGAAGATCCCTGCCCTAGGGTATGGCAGTTGGGAGGAGGACTCTTCCCTAGGGCAAGGATCTCTTCCCCTCAGCAAAGTACCCAAGGTGGGGGAGGATACTGAACTGTTGTGGGAGGTGAATTCTCCAGTATTCAGAGCCCAGTTCATCAGTGGGTCCCAGCTGCCATACTTTGCTATGTCTACAACCTTCTAAGAAGGGTAGCCCACATCAAGACAGACTCAATTCATTGACTGATTTTTAGACATTCAAATGGAACTCCCAGGAGAAGTTCATAGCAATGCCCCACTTCTTTTCCTTTTCTCAACATTTTGATAACCATTCCAACTACATACAATATTTTCTCCTCAAATCATAGGATCATAAGTTCAGAGCTGGAGGTCTTCTAGTTCAGAACTCTAATTCTTCAGATGAGGAAACTGAGGCTCAGACAGGTAAGTGGCTTTCCAAAATCACATAGCTAGTAAGTGCAACAATTGGGGATTGACTTTCCTTCCACTGTGCTCTTGGGCCTCTCCCTGAGCTGAGGGACCTTCTCTATCTCTGTGGAGATCAGTAAAGGACAATATGGCAGCCTTGAGGAAAGCCAGGATCAGAGGTCAGTAGGTTAGCAGCCATGCAGGGCTCAAGGCAGCATGAAGTGGGGAGGGGGTTCAAAGTTAGTCACATCCAAATACTACTTTCTCTAAATGCCCATATTTTCAGTACCAGAATAGATCACTCTTTAAGTTTATGATAAGTCAGGACTCAAAGCTCTTTTTGGAAATAAAATTGTGTTTTAGAGGTAAAATTGGACCTTTTGAAGGGGGGGGAGGGAAGAAGGGGTACAATTTCAGAAACATCTTATCCCTTTCATGTTCTGGGAAACTCTATTGTCTTCTCATTATTGTAAGATTGTAAACTCACTAATCCCTGTACGAAGTATGGAGAAACACTAGGTTAATAGGGAACCTGATTAATTGGCTAGGAATAGTTACTGGACAGGGGATTTCACTGATATAGGTAACTCTGGCTCCCAATGCACATAGGCCCCTGCTCAGTCACTGACAGTCTTAGGGAGTTTCCTTAAGTGACTTACCTAGGGTCACACAATTAGTATGTGTCAGAGTATTCTCTCTCCTCCATAAATTGGATAGTTGCAAAATAGAGAAACCGGATAAAAAACACATTTCAACATCACAGAAATGATTCATGAGACCTTCAACCCTGGCTTTAGCTGCAAGGGGATTATATTTATAGGAGAACTTGATTTTTCCACACCAGGAAATGTTGTTTAAAGTCAACTGCTTCCTGGAAGAATAGGTCTGGTTTATCCTTTGTTCTAAAGGGTGGTTCTCTGGGAGGGGAGGGAGGAAAGACACAAGTGGGAAGTGGAGGCTATGTAAAAAACAAAAGGTAACAATAAAAACAAAGCCAAAAATCGCCCTCACAGAATAGGGATCTTCTTCCACTTTTTTTTTTTTAACGAATAAACTGCCAACTCACAAAATTTCTCCGAAAAGAATGGACTACAATCTGAGATGCAAACTCCTGCAGGTTCTTTCTCACTTAGCTGAGCCATCCTTCTGTCACAATGGTTCACCTGGAACCCAGTGTAAACAAAGTCTAAGTCTGTAAAATGTTCTAGAAGGTGTCCCAAAAGTTTTAGTACAAAACTGCACTGAGACTTTCAGGACATCCCGTATGGACAGAAAATCAGGCAGGCCCTTTATAGAAATGCCTCAGCCCCTGGGGGCTGTCTCTGTGTTCTCATGGCACTTACATAGTTTAGCACGCCAATCATTTGTTAAGTGAGAAATGCTGCAAGACCCCCACCCCATTCTTGGAGATGTGGGAAAGATAAAAGAAATATGGAGCTTCCAGTCAAGTTGGGGAAATAAGAAAATGAACAGCAGTGGAAATCCAGGTCTTACAAGGCAGGGTAGGCAGGTAGCTTGGCAGACTAAGGGCCAGATGAGCAGGCCAGGTGGCAAGGGCATGAGCAGGACAGTGAGGGTGCTAGGACTACCCTGGATGAGAGAAAGACTCAGCTACTCAGATCTGAGGGGACCTGAGGAGGCCTCCAAAGGCTTTGGAGGATATAGGCGAGAGATAAGGGAGAGTTTGGTCAGTTAAGAAATGTAGACCTGCAGGGGCCATGATGGTGGGCATTTCAGGGTGGGCAAGGTGGCAGATGAGTTCCTGGGTCAAAAGTCAAAGGTCAGGCCTGTACAGGAAATGTTTAGAGAGCGATGGGCAGAACAGGATCAGGTTGATTGGCATCAGATGGCACAGGGCCCTGAATGCCTGGACGAAAAGATCAGACTTCATCTTGTCTGTGATTTTTTTGTGATAGGGTGAGAGGATGGGGGTAGAAATTGAGTCTCTGCTTCCATTGATATAGGGAACTTCTCAGCTAGAGAATGTCTCTCTACCACTGAGCTTAGCATCTTCACATCTTCTTTTTGTAACTTAGAGATGACTCTGGAGGACCTCAGGGAAAAGAGATTTGCTCAGTCACATGGTCAGCCAGTATGTCTGAGGCAGGTCTTTCTGGCTCTGAGACCAGCCCTCTATCCATTATACCACCTTGCCTCTTTATGCTTTTGAAATCAACAGGAGGGGGCACAGTTTGTTAGCAGCTATGTAGAGGATCTACCAGGTAATGATGCCTCAAAAGGTACAGGCAATCAACAATATGGCAACTTTTGCTAGAGGCAACAGGGAGCTACAGAAGATATTTGAACAAGGTAATGATATGGTTAGACCTGGACCACAAGAATCTTATTTTGGCAGCTATGTGGAGGATGGATTAGAGAGAGGACGGGAGACTAGTTAGGAGGCTAGTGACTGAAAGAGGCAAGGAGGGACTTATCTAGGGTGGTTTTAGTGGGAGTGAAAAAAAGAGAGAAAAAAAATGAACTATCCTCAATTAGTTTCTTTTCTTCTTTATTGAATTGTTCACTAATCATTTCCCATGTATAAATCTTTTTTTCCTTCCAATCTCTGATTTCATGGGGTAAGGCACTCCTAGTGAGGAAACTCCTAACACTAATGCTGCTTGCAATTTATAGTCTTAGTTGTCTGGAGAGAAATGACTTGCCCAGGGTCATCCACCTAGGACTTATTAGAAATTGGACTTGAATCCAGTTAATTCTGACCCCACTGGCTACTCGTAGCCTTCAGTGTGGTTAGGAGAAGCTTTTCTTTAGGTCCCCTAGGCAGTTGCCCTAACCTTACCTTCATCCCCAGACCGTGGAGAGGGAATGGGCTCTATAGCTGCTATTTGGGGCATTGCCTCTACTGGCCTAGGAGTCCCATGAGGTCAGGGACTGGGTCTTGCCGCAACTTTGTACCTCCCTAGGAGCCAGTGCACAGTAAATAAATGTTTGTCAAAACAGAAATATTTGTTGGATGACTGTATGACTTTGTCATAGGAGGAAAACCAAAGACTGAAAGAGATGTTAGTGTAGCTAAAGACACATTGTCTAGACCAGAGGTCTCCAAAGTTGGGGAGGCCATGCCATAACTTCAGGGGGACCATGGTATTCCAACCTAGGTACTAGGTAAACTAGGTAAGCGATTGATTAGTGAGAGGATGGGAAGACTGGTCCTATTCCACCTTCCCTATGGTAGTCAACCATCGGGCTGGTCTTCAGCACAACCACATCTACTCCTCACCATTATAGCCCAACCTCTTCTCCCTTGACCATCATTCCCTTCAGGCTGTTATAGATTAATGGCCTGGCACTCAGAACAGCAGTTGCACTGGTGCCATTGGGAAAATGCCATCTCCCAGTCCAGCATCTCTAACCCGTGTCCCTCAAATCACCTCAAGGCTGGGGCAATAACTGCTGAATAAGAGCACTTACCTGTCCCTCTTTTCGTTTTTGGGTAAGAGAGATTGAGTTGCGCAATAGTACATGAATTGAATTGGTAGATATGCATTTATTGCCAGTGCTCACTCAAAAAAATTTTACTGATGGGGCATACAACCAAGCAACTGCATCATTTGTTTGTGGGTATAATAGGCCTAACCTAGTTAGTCAAGTCCTAATAAAGGTGAAATGATTTGCAAGTGAAGGTATAATGCCAGGTAACTGACATAACACTCAGACTAAACTAAATCATGCCCACGCCTTTTTTCTAATTCAGCCTCTGTCTCTTGCTCTCACAGAAACCAACCCTACTAAGCACAAGCTTTAAGTTACAGCTACTGAATTGTACCCGTCTAGGAATATGGTCCTTACAGAGATCATTTCAAATTTCTTGATGTGGTAGAAGGACCACTGAATGGTAAGCAGATTCGTAGTGGTGGCAGTAGTGGTATATGTACAGAGCAGAGTGGCATCCATCCCAGCCATCACGTTCACCATCTTTACCGGGATGGTCACTTCCACAGAGGTGACAGAGCCTGAAAGAGTAATGACAGTAGTTACTCATGACACCTTGCTTCCAGTCTACAGAGTACATTCACATGTTTTCTCTTAATGAAACCAAGGGGATGAGGGGAAGTTAGAGTTTAACTCATTGGTCAGTCATGTTTCAGTCATGTCTGATTCTTTATGATCCCATTTGTAGTTTTCTTGGCAAAGATACTGGAGTATCTTCCCCAACTCATCTGGCAGATGAGGGAACTAAAGCAAACAGGGTGAATTGACTTGCCCAGGGTCACATAGCTGGTAAGTATATGAGACCAGATTTAAACTTAGGAAGGTGAATCTTTCTACTCCAGGTGCAGTGATCTACCCACTGCAGCACCACCTAGCAGCCCCCAGAGTTCAACTTGGTCATGGCTTATATAGGATCATAAATTAAAAACTAGAAGAGACATCACAGGTCATCTAATCCAACTTGAATAAAAACGGGGTCCACAAAACCATGCATAAGAATCTCTGTGGGACCCATATTGACTCATTTTGTATTTTTATTTATTTTTCTAAATATTTCTCAATTACATTTTAATCTGGTTCAGGCTGCCTTTGGAATTGTTGTTAAGACCCATGTAGATTTTGACATATTTGATGGAATTTAATCTCACTTTTCAGAGGAATAAAGTGGTGCCCATAGAGGGGTAGTGATTTAGCCAAGGTCATACACGTAGTAAGTGGCAGAGCTGAGATTCAAACCTAGGGCCTCTGACTACAAATGCATCCCTCTTTTCACTAGGTTGATGATTTTCAGCTAAGAAATTATTTAGAGAGCATGAGGATCTATGGTGTGGAGTCATTAGTTTACTTGGAAATACAATCTGGCTGTGACTCCATCTCTTAGAATTCTCCTTTATAACTTATTGTATATTGGATACTGAAATAACAACTTAGTGAATAACCAGAGAGCTCAGACCTAGCAGTTTACTTTTTCTAGCATAAGGACAAGGAAAAAGAATATTCTTTCACTTGGGCTCTAAGTTGTTAAATCCAAAGACCTTTTCTCAATTCTCATTCTCCTGGACTTCTTTGTAGCCTTTGACATTGTTATCATCCCTTTCTCTGGGGTACTCTCTTTTCTCTAGGTTTCTGGGACCCCCCCACCAGTTCTCCTCCTATCTATCTGGCCATTCCTCTGTTTCCTCTGCTAGGTCTTCATCCAGATCATGCCCTGTTCTCTTTTCCATTCATACTACTTCACTTGGTCGCTACTTCACTTCCTTCAGCTCCCATGGATTTAATTCCCATCTCTAATTCTGATGATTTCAAATTTATATCCTGCCCCAGACTCTCTGCCAACCTCCAATCTTGTGTCTCCAACTGCCTTTCAGACATCTCGAATCGCATGTCCAGTAGGCATCTTAAACTCGGTGTGTCCAAAACAAAACTCATCATCTTTCCCCCTGAATCCTAAACCCCCTCCCCTATTATTGTAGAGGGTACCACCATTCTCCCAATCTCTCAGGCTCACAAGCTAGGAGTCATCCTGGATTCCTCACTATTTCTCACCCATATCCAAACTATTCTCATGGCTGCCGATTTCACCCCTCTCCAATAGGCCCCCTTCTCTCTTCTGACACTGCTCCCACCTAATTGCAGGCCCTTATCACCTCTTGTATTGATTACTGTAATAGTCTGCTGGGGGTCTGCTTGCCTCAAGCCTCTCTCCTCTTCAATCAATCCTCCGTTCAAGTGATTGAAAGTGATTTTCCTAAAGTGCAAGTCCAACCATGTCATCTCTACTACTCAATAAACTCCAGTGGCTCCCTATTGCCTCCAGGAGCAAGTACAACATGCTTAGTTTGGCATTAGAAGCCCTTCATAACGCAGTCTTCTCCTACCTCTCCAGTCTTCTTATACTTTACTCCCCTACAGATACTCTTCAATCCAGCAACGCTGGCCCCTTGGCTGTTCCACAAATAAGACCCTCCATTTCTCCCGCTCTGGGTATTCTGAAGTGCCCATGACTGGAACTGTCTCCCTCCTCTGCTCCAACTATTGACTTCCCTGACTTCTTTTGAGTCCCAACTAAAATCTCACCTTGTAGAAAGTCTTCCCTGACCCCTCTTCATTCCAGTGCCTTCCTTTTGTTCATTATTTCCTCTTTATCCTGCGTAGAGCTTGCTTTGCATACATTTGCTAAAACATTGTCTCCCCCATTGTCTCCCCCTTATGATTTCATCATAAGCTCCTTGAAGTCAGCGACTGTCTTTTGCCTCTTTGTGTATCCCCAGCCTTAGCATAGTGCCTGGCACAAAGGAGGCACTGAATAACTGTTTATTGATTGATTGAATAATCTACCTCATTTATCTATGTCGGGGAGGGCCATCCTAACTGTCTCAGTGAGGAGACTCCGTCCACCAACGTAGATGGACAATTCATAGTCTTTGAACGGAGATTCTTAACCTAGAGTCTGTGAACTTTAAATATAGATATATGTATATATATATATATATACATATACATATATCTATATCCATGTCTAGCTGTACACGCACACACACCTACCATATATGTGAATATGTGTATGTATATATGTATCCCTAGACTTAGCACAGTGCCTGGCACAAAGTAGACACTTAATAAATGTTTCCTGAATAATCTACCTCATTTATTATATACATATATATGTAATATATACTAATTGATGTACATATATCAACATAATTGAACTCACATGTATTTTATTCTATGAATTTCCAAACACCCTTCTGAGAAGGGCTTACTAAGTTTTGGGAAATCCCCAAATGGATCCACAGACCCCAAAGGTCAAGAACTCCTATCTTAGAGGGTTGCCTGGAGGCCACTGAAGCAGGACTCCCTTGAACCCTGCGTCTTCTTGACTCCTTGGCTTACTCTGAAGCCACTTAGGGCCATGCTGTCTCTTCATACAATCTTTCTAATCAGCTCTAGAGTACTATGCTTGGGGATGGGGTTTCTTGGACTCACCTAGAAGGCCTGCCACGAAGAGAATCATCCTCAAAACCATGGAAAGCATCTTGGCAGAGTAGAGTCTGCAGTGGGGGCTGCCTGCTGCCTGCTGCCTGCTCTGGACTGAACCACGACTTGACTTTTCTTTTTCCTTACTGGGCCTTTGTTGTTCTTATCGTGTGGTCATCACCATGTCAATACGCCTCCAAGCACTCATTTTTTCTTTATCGGTTCAGACCTTTCCCAGAGTGGGTCTAGGTTTCTCTGAAATCTTTGTCATGGGTATGTGTATACTTGGTACGTTTGTTAGTGTGTTAATAATAAACCCTTGTGGGACTGGAAAACCTTAAAGTGTTGGTAAGAGTTTCTCAGGAGTTTCTCCATATGTGTTGTTGTTTTAATCACAAAAACTCTTCTTGGAAAGAGACTAAAAAATGAAGGAAAGTTGGCAGGCCAAATGTAACAGCTTTGAATATTTTGATCAAAGTCTGAAGTTTATTCCACAGGGTGACTGAACAAGGATCCAAACTTCTGCATAGGACAGAGGATAGAGAACTAGCTCTGGAGTCAGAGAACCTGGAACCAAAACCCACCTTTAACACTTACTAGTTGTGTGACCTTAGGCAAGTCACTTGCCCTCTGTGAACCTCAGTTTCCTCCTTTGTAAAATAATGAGGTAGGGAATTGTCTGCAGCTACCCATAACCAAAATGATCTGGAAAATAAATGAAATCCTTCCATATTCTTCTTTTAATCTTTCAAGAGATCAGTGAATTCATCAGAAGCTAAGAGAATATAGATTTGAATCCAGAAGGATTAGCATCTGTCTTTTGCCTTTCTTTGTAAACTTGGCATTTAGCATAGTATCTGGGATATAGTAGGTGCTTAATAAATGTTGATTGATTGATTGATGGATTAGGCACTTCAGCACCTGGGTGGGGGGAGGTCCAGGAAAACCCAGACCTTCAGCTCAGCTGCCATGGCCATAGAGAGTTAAGCCAGTTTGGCAGGAATAGAAAATGGACAAAGAGAAGTGGTGTGAAGCCTGTCTGGGTAGGAGCCAAAGTGTGGATGCCCTCAGATTCTAGGCTGGGCGGTAGGAGTTCTAGCCCTGGGGAGCCACTGAAACAGGGGAGTGATATGGGCAGACCTGGGCTTTAGGAAAGCCCCTGTGTAGCTGTGTGGAGGATGGATTAGAAAGATGAATGATTGGAGATAGGAAGAGAAAATAGGAAGCTATTGTAGGAATCCAAATGAGACGTGATGAGGGCTTGAACTAGAGTGGTGGCTTCCTGAGTAGGAAGAAGGGGACAGGGGAGAGGTAGAAAGGTAGAAATGACAACATGGTGCAGCTGATTGAATGTCTCTCTTGCTAGGGTAAGAAAGTGAAAAGTCAGGCACAACACTGAAGCTTTCAAAGCCATTTCAATGAAACCAGCTGTTTTCCAACTGTGAAACTGTCATTCAGAGATACACAGGGGATTCATCAACATGTGCGTATTTTCTTGAAAATCAGTATTGATATGGAAGCAAGCGCAGGTAATAGAGGATGACCACCAAGTGTGGACAATCCTGAGAGCAGGCTTGGGAACAAAAGCTCTGAATAGGTTGAGCTGGAGAGGCAGCCAAAGATAGCAAGGAAGGTGGGGACTGGGGGCAGGTCTGAGACTCCCACTTGGGATATACAAGATAATGATGTTAGCTGCAGCTTTGAAAAAGACATGCACAGAAGATGGTAGAAAGGGCAGTAAAGAATGGATGGATCCCAAAACATGTCCTCTTGTAAGGATTATAGAAGGAGTACTAAGGCTCTCAATGAGTTGAGCTACAGATGAAGGCTAAAGACAAAGGAAGGATTTTAAATATTATTTGGGGGAGCTTGGCCCCAAAGAAGAGATATAGTTGGAGAAGTCATTTCCTTCTCTTCTTTGCAAAAACATAGGAAGCCACGAATACGGAAAACTGCAGATCGTGTCAGACTTTTTTGATGTATTAGTTCCAGAACCCAGCACTGAACTTTGAACACAGTAAGCATGTAACAAATACTTGTTGATTGACTAATTTTGCTGAATTATTTTTTTAAAAAAAATCTTTGTTCCAAGGAAGGGAAAAGCGGATAACATTTGTTCTTTTTCGTTTGAGTTTTTATTTAGAAAAATTCTTATTATTTACTTATTTTTAACATTCTTTCCTTTTTAAATTTTGAGTTTCAAATTTTCTCCCTCCCTCCCATTCCCTCCCCTACCCAATGAGAAGGCAAGCAATATTATATTAATTATTACATATGAAATCATGCAAAACATTTTCCCATATTAGCCATGGTTCAAGAAAAAGAAAGTGAGAAAACTATACTTCAGTTTGCACTCAGAGTTCAAAAGCTCTCTGTCTGAAGGTGCAGAGCGTTTTTTCTTCGTGAGTCTTTTGGAATTGTCTTGGATCACTGTATGGATCAGAGTAGCCAACTCTTTCACAGTTGATCATCATGACAATATTGATGTTACTGTGCATAATGATTTCCCGGTTCTTCTCACTTCACTTTGTATCAGTTCATGTAGGTCTTGCCATGTTTTACTGGAGCCACCCCTCTTGTCATTCCTCATAGCACAATAGTACTCCATTACAATCATATGTCACAACTTGTTTGGCTATTCCTCAATTGATGAACATCCCCTCAATTTCCAATTCTTTTCCACCAGAAAACTGCTGCTATAAATAGTTTTGTACATATCAGTCCTTTTCCTTTTCCTTTGATTTCTTTGGTATTCAGACCTAGTAGTGGTATTGCTAGCTGTGCAGTTTTACAACCCTTTGAGCCTAGTTCCAAATTGTTCTCCAGAATGGGTGGACCAGTTCACTACTCCAACAATTCATTAATGTGCCTATTTCCCCTCACTCCCTCCAGCATTTGTCATTTCTGATAGGTGTGAGACGGTACCTCAAAGTTGTTTTAATTTGCCTTGCTTTAATCAGTAGTGAGTTAGAGCATTTTTATATGACTCTAGATAGCTTTGATTTATTCTTCTGAAAACTGCCTATTTATATCTTTTGACTATTTATCAACTGGGTAATGGCTCTTATTTTTATAAATTTGATTCAGTTCTATACTCAGATATATTTGAGGGCAGCTAGGTGCTGCAGTGGATAGAGCGCCAGTACAGGAGTCAGGAGGACCTGAGTTCAAATCTCACCTCAGACACTTGACACTCACTAGCTGTGTGACCTTGGGCAAGTCACTTAATCCCAACTGCCTCATCCTGGGTCATCTCCAGTCATCCTGATGAATATCTGGTCACTGGATTCAGATGGCTCTGGAGGAGAAGTGAGGCTGGTGACCTGCACAGCCCTCCCTCACTCAAAACAAAGTCAAGTGCAAATCATGTCATTATTTCTCTGATGGCATGGTCTTCTTCAGCAAAAAAGGATGAATACACAGATATATTTGAGAAATGAAGCCTTTATTAGAGAAACTTGCTATATATTTTTTGGATAGTGCTTCAATGTCTATGGCACCTTTTTAGCAAAATGTAGTTTCCCTGATTATCTCTATTAATTAGGTCTATTTTTGCTTTTGCTTTGTCTGAGATCATGATTGCTACCCCTGCCTTTTTTTATTTCAGCTGAAGCATTTTAGATTCTCCTCCAGACCTTTATTTTAACTCGGTGTGTGTCTCTGTTTCAAGTACATCTCTTGTGAACAACATTTATCAGATTCTGGTTTCTATTCCATTCTACTATCTGCTTCCATTTTATGGGTGAGATCATCTCATTCACATTCAAAGTTATGATTATTAAATGTGTTTTTCCTTCCATCCCATTTTCTTCTGTTTCTTCTCTCTCTCTTTTTATCCTGTCCCTCATCAAAAGTCTATTTTGCTTCTAAATACTGCCTTGCTTAGTCTGTCCTCCCTTTTATCATCCTTACCCCCTTTCTTTTATCCTCTTCTTTTTCTATTTCCCTATTGGGTAAGTTACATTTCTATATACAATTGAGTGTGTGTATTCATATATGCATATATACATACATATACATACATATGTATATATACATATACATATATATGTGTGTTTATATATATACATATATATGTATATATATATGCTTCCCTTCTTATAAGAGTGAGGTTCAAGTGTTGTCCTCCCCTCATTTTCCCAAACTTCATTGTAAAAGCTCTTCCTTGCACACCTCTTTTATGGGATAAAATTTCCCCCATTCTTCCTCTCCCTTCCCCCTTCTCCCAGTGAATCCCTCTTTTTCACCCCTTCAGGGTATTTTTGGAGATCATTCCAACATAGTCAACTCACATCCATGTCCTCTGTCTATGTAGAATATTAATGAAGAAGGAACCGGAACACTTGGGGTGGATGAGAAGATGCTGGTAGCCAATGCTAGGAAGGCTCCATTGAGCAAGTCACTTAAGCCCTGGGGGCTTTGATCAAGAGCTGGAAGAGATCTCAAACACCATTTAGCCCAATCCCCTTATTTTACAGATGAAGAAACTGAGGCAAACTGAGGTGAAGAGATTTGCCCAAAGTCATACATAGGATCATGGCTCTATAGCTAGAAACAACCTCAGAGGCCATGCAAGTTAAAACACCTTCTACATGAGAAAACTGAGGGCCAGAGTGGTGACTTACTCAAAGTCATACAACTAGTAAGCAAATGGAGTGAGGTTGGAACCAGGGATCTGGGGGCCCTTTGAGTTAGGACTTTTATGGTCATGTGTGACCTTGGCAAGCAAATCAAGGGAGTCTATTGCTAATGTCTCTCTGAGCTGTAAATCTAGGATTTTATGGACTGACTGTTGTGAAGAACTTTCTATCCTGTGATCTTTCAAAGGTGCGATCAGTTCTGAATGTAATAGCTGTTTTCTGGTTCCCCCACTGACAAGTCATTGCCAACTTTGAAACGCCTCTGGGTTCACCCTTCTTCCAAGAATCCCTGGACCTGTTCCTCACAGCTGAGACACAGTGAATCATAGAAAGTTTTAATTCATAGGGAGAGAATAAATTCACACATAATACTGAGGGTATCCAAAAAATATGGTGTTAAAAAGGGATCTTCCTAGCCCATGGAGTTTCCACAATATTTGATTTTGTATAAATACCATGAATATTCAGTTTAACAGAGGCAGGGTTACACAGTGGATATATCATTGACCCTGTAGTTAGATGTTTTGGGTTCACATTTTTTCTCTGATGTTTACTACTTGCATGACCTTTAGCCAAATCACTTCATCTCTTCAGTTTCTTTCTCTGTAAAATGAGGGAATTAGGCCTCTGAAGGCTCTTTCAATTCTACATCGAGGATCCTGTGTGTGACCTTGGGAAAGTTAGTCCCCTCCCTGGGCCTCAGTTTCCTCTATGATGATCTTATTATGAAACTTTTCCAAGTATTTCCCAGAGACTCACCCAAAACTGTTCAAACTAGCCATATGACAACTTTTGAGGGATGGGGTTGGGAGCAGGAAGGAGGAAGATTGAAGAGGAAGGCCAAAAAGGAGACAATCCTGATACTTAGCATCAAGAAAGGGAATATATGGGGAAAGGAAAAGTTAGCTCCTATCCCTTCACACTTGGGGAATTCCTACTTCCTGGCTTGGAGAACAGAATCCAGTGGGAAATTTCTTTTCAGGCAGAATGTCTTTTAGCAATAAGTATGAGTCAGTTTGTGCTAAGGGGCCTGGGATTGCTTACCTAATGATAGCAGCGAAGATGGAAAGGGTTAGTACCAGGAACTATATGTTAACTGATAGTGTGACTCAACCACACTGTGTGCATTGAAGTGTTTGGGTACGCCCACTCCTTCATGTTTGCGTAGTTTACAAATCTTTGTCATGGAAGACCCTGCTTTGGAAAAACACACACACACACATACACACACACACACACACACACACACACACACACACACATACGTCCCTAAACCAAAGAGGTCTAGGACTCAACAACCAATTTCTTCCAATTCCCAGAGGCAAGGTTTGATTTTTTTAAAATAGGAAAATTAAATCAAATACCTATTGGCATAATGCCATGATGAGGTCATTTTCTTACTTGCATTATGTGAGACTTGTTAAAGGCTTTGTGAATAATAATAATGAAACCACAGCATCTCTGAGCAGGAAAGTATTTTAAGTACCATCTAGCTTAACCTGTACCAGAAGAGAAATCCCTTTTACAACCATGCCTAAAAACTGGTCATCCATTTGCTTCTTGAAAACAACCAGTGAAGGGGAACTGACTACCACTGGAGGTAGTCCATTTGTGTAGGAGAAAGAAAGGAAGAAAGAAAGAAAGAAAGAAAGAAAGAAAGAAAGAAAGAAAGAAAGAAAGAAAGAAAGAAAGAAAGAAAGAAAGAAAGAAAGAAAGAAAGAAAGAAAGAAAGAAAGGAAGGCAGGAAGGAAGGAGGAAAGGAAGGCAGGAAGGAAGGAGGGAAGGAGGGAAGAGAGGAGGGAAGGAAAAGCCTTTTTAGCACCTAACACACCATTCATGATCTTATTTCTCAGAAAGCTGAGAAGGGTGGGGGTGTGGGGGCAGAATGGTATCTTAGATGTCAATTCCACTGTAGGTCACATCTTGGAAATACTAATGGAGGTATTTCCTGGGATAGAAACCCCTATAATTCAGTTCATAACATTTGCCAATGTCAGATGACTTGGAATAAGAAATTAGAGACACAGATCAATGGCAGATGGTAGCATACATGGGAAGGGAAATTGGGAGTTATAAGCCCTAGAATCTCAGAATTAAAAGAGACTTGAGAGGCCATGCAGCCCAACCAGTATGGGAACAAGACTCCATTCTACAGAATTGGTCATCCAGTCTTTGCTTGAAGACTTTCAATGAGGGGAAACTCAGCATCTCCCAATATGAACAGATATAACTCTTACAAGGAACCCTTCAAATGCTTTCAAACCATTCTCATGTCACTCTTGAGCCTCTTCTAGGCTAGACATTCCCAGTTCCTTCAACCAATCTTCATATGGTATCAACTCAAGTTCCCTCACCATCCTGGTCACACTCCTTAGTCCTGGATATTCTTGCATTTCTCCATGTAGCTTGAGGTGGACAGTCATAGAACATTGTTAATAATGCTAATGATACCAACTGCTATTTCTAAAGCACCTCAAGGTTTCTAAAGCACTTTATGTACATTAACTCACTGAATCCTCACAACAACCCTTTGAGTTAGGCACCACAGGTATCATTATTTACATTTTACAGTTGAGAAAACTGAGACTCAAAAACATTAATAGACATAAAGCTAGAAAATATCTAAGGGAGTATTCAAACCCAGATCTTTCCAGGCTCAAATATATCACACCTATCTCTAGATGTTGACTCACATTGAGCCTGCAGTTCACTAAGACTCACAGATCTTTTTCATTGAAATTATTGGCTAGTTATATCTCTCATATCTTGGACTTGTGAAGCTGATCTTTTGGTGCCTCAAGCATAAGAGGCCAGTGGTACAATGGAAAGAATGTTAGACTTGATATCAGGATACCTGATTTTGAATCCCAGCTCTGTCATTGACCACCCTAGTGACCTTGGCCAGGTCCCTTTACTTCCTTGGGCCTCAGTTTCCTCCCCTGTAAAATGAACTAGTTGGATTAGATGGACTGTAGGGTTCCTTTCAACTCTAATTCTAGGATCCTGTGTGTGACCTTGGTAGAGTCACTATCCCTCTGTGTGCCTTATTTTCCTTCCCTGTAAAATAAGGGGATCTGATTAGATGGCCTCTGAGTTCCCTTACAACTCTAGATCTAGAACCCTCTTCTTTCCATTAAATTCTGCTATGTTAGATCTGGGCCATACACACCTTTACCTGTGTTATGGATAAAAATGGTGACTAGTTAAGGGACCAAAGACACACTTCTTGGGGTATTCCACTAGAGACCTCCCTCAAAGATGAACTTGACTCATTAATGAATTGGGTTGGTTATGTGGCCATTTATGAATCCATATAGCTGTACTGTTGTCCAGGTCCCATCTCTTCATCTTTTCTACAAGGATAACATAGGGAATTTTATCAAATGGTTTGCTAAAATCTAAGTATACTACATTCAACAGCATCTCTCTTATCTACCAGCCTACTAACTCTCCTAAAAAAGAAAAGAAGTTAGTCTGGCATGATCTGTTCTCCCTCAGTTAAAGGTAACTCTGTCTATCTCTTGTAACATTTTGTTCTCCTGGTATAATATTTTAAACTGTGTAATATTTATCTTTGTGTTTTACCTATATTATATTTTGAGGGCTGATCCTATGCCATTTTTATCCTTATAACTCCACCAGGGTCCTGTAAGAGGCAACATGGTGTACTTGATACAACACTAGACTGTCAGGTAGGACAGCTATGTCTGTGACCACCATTTACTAGCTGTGGAATCTTAGGAAAATCAGCTTGCTACTCTGAGCCTCAGTTTCCTCATGCAAAAAATGAAAGTATTTGTAGCACCTAGTTGATAGGATTGCTATGAAATAAAACAAAACACCTCATCCATCCTCAACCTCATCCACCCTCAAACCCATTTATTAAATGCTCTTAACATATTTTAATAGTATGTCCTAGAATTCTACCAGGAACCAGACTGAAGGCTCACAGACCTCTGGTTTGTACATTCTACCCTTTTCGTAAAAAATTGGGACATTTCTCTATCTACAATTCTTTTTCAATTATCACCAATAGTAGCTCATCACTTGGATCTAGCAGTTATTATTTCAGTGCCGAAGGATGGATAGTTCATCTGAGTCTAATGGCTTGAATTCATTAAGGTCAGCTAAGTTCTCTCTGCCTAGTATTTTGCATATCATAGGTTTCAATTCCCTGTTAACCATTTTTTCCCCTGTCCTTTCCATTCCAAAGATCTATCTTCTTGGCAGGGAAAAAAGATGCACATTGAGAGTTGAGTAGGTCGGCCTTTTCACCAACATCCATTATCATTAGATCTTCTTTGATGTTCCCTTTTCTCCAAACACAGCTTGAAAAAAGTCCATTTTGTAATTCATAGTCAGTGGCAGCTTGTTCTGAGCTTTAACACTTCTGACATTGTTCTTACAAGACCGTACTAAGTGTAGAGGAACACTGAGGTTCTGTGCCTGTTGGCAGACATAAAATCCCCAGTGTCTGTCTACTCATTCCCCTGGGGGCTGTGACTGTTTCTGAAAGGGCAGCCTCCCTGTCTCTCATCAGAAAGGACTAGGAGAGCTGAAACCTGGCAAGCGGCAAGAAGGGGCCAAATGTGCAGGGGGGAAGGATGTGAAGACTTGTCCCTGAGAAACAGGGGTCTGTGTGAGCCAGGCTGAGTGATTGCAGTGGTCATAGAAACAGAGCCTGGTGAATTATGCAGTCTCATCCCCTGCCTCTACCCCCACTCAGATATTCTCTAAGGAGAGATGAATCTGCTCTATCAATCCTTGTTCATTAAGAATCTCTTTGCTTTCTGCTTTGCCATTTACTTTAAAAGAAATTGGTTTCTCTCAGACTGTGGCCATTATTACTGTATTAATTTTTGTGTGACCTTGTCAGGTAAGGTACCCCAGAAGAGAGATGGATAGATTTTCATAACTGTTGGGAACATTCACAACGTGAAGTCTCAGGGCTAAATTGAAAAAAAAGATTTTATTGATTCATATTTTATAACTTCTCATACAGAGACAAAGATTAAGTAAATTTTGACCAAAAAAACAAAAAAACAAAAACCCAGGCACAACTGAGCCTTATAGCAGTCCCTCTGAAAGCTGGAGTTGGTTTTGCTGAGTTGTTCCAGGTATCTTTCATCCTTTATCCTTCAGTGTAGGCTAAAGAACCTGGTTTCCACCCCTCCCCAGGGATTGAGTTAAAGGCTTTGACTAGAGAGAAAGTCACGCATGAAAGGAATTAGGAACTTAGATTCCTGCCCACATGAAGGTGAGGGATAGTAAAAAGGAATGAACTAATTTCCCATTCACCAACACCTTCACTTCCCGCCCCCACACTGCTAGAAGAATATAATCTATCGTTAGAAAGAGTTAAATACTCCCTTGTTATCATCGTCTGTCTTCAGTTCTTGATTCTGTAACAGACCCATGACTTGGTGGGGGGGGTGAGGTATTTAGGGGTCATCCTCTCCCTCTGAGGGGTCCAAATTCTGGGTTCATACAAATCAGATTCATGTCCTAGGAAATCCAGACTTTTTTGCTCATTATCTTGGGCTGATGATATCACAGCATGGAGTCAAACTCCAGGGATAATTTCTCAAACAAAGCTTAGATTCAGGCTCATGCTGAGCATCTCCCCAAAAAAGGATTCCTACAGTCCTTTCTAGAAAGGTCCTTAATGTATATATAAAGTAGATCAGCATATTGGTCTACACTGTCATCTACACTTGAATCCCTTGCCCTTTTATTTTCTCACGATTATATCTTGCCGAGCTCCAACCTTAGATTCCTCCTATCAGTTAATGACTTAGCTATAGATTGGCAGCTGAGCCAATATAGAAAAAAGTTACAAAAGCATGACCCAGATCTACCACAAATTTATGGTACATAATCTCAATTAAGCCCTCACTGCAGCAAGACTCTTCTTTTATATCAGCCTAATTGGTTAACTCTCCTACTCACTACAGTGGACATTTCTAAGCTTTTCATCCCTCTTCAAATTTCCCAGTCTTCTCTCCGTGCCATCCTCTCAGCCAAGAAACTTGGCTCATAGATGGCCAAAAAGAAATGTGGGCTATTCTCTGAGAGGTCCTCCCCATCTCTCATCACTCACTCTCTCCTCCTTCACTCCTTTCTGAACAACTTCCTCAAGGCCTATATCCTCTAGAGAGCCAAGATTTGGTGGCTCATCCTCATGTTGCTGGTCATTCTTTCCTCCAAAATTCACTGCAGTGGCTACAGGAAACACCTCCCACTGGGTAGCCAGCACCTAGACTGTGGAGCAACTCACAATGTTGCCACCAGTGCTAGAAATACCTATCTCAGGATCCCTGTTGGATCATCCAAGTTCAGGAAGAGAAATATAATGCAGAAGAGGCAAGTAGAGACTTGAGGTCCAATTTCAGGCTCTTCTAAGCTAGCAAGTGTGCTTTCTGCCCCATGCAGGCAGTCCTCTACTTCCCTCCCACAAGAATTCCAAGGGAGAACTTTTAGAGTCTCAAACCATACATTCAGAAGAGGAGAGTGAGTGGAAATTGTCTTTCTTTTTTAAGGACTATTGCTATTTAGTGATGAATCTTTCTTGATGCAACACCATGGGTTGGGGACAAGAGACCACACATGGACACAAACTAGAAACCTCTGGTTAGGCATGATTTTTTATGCCAAAGCATATGTCTCTCAGGAAGTATACAATGGGCCAGGCCACTAGTGGAACCTAGGAGGTTTGATTAAGTTCACACTCCCACAGCACTATCCAACACTAGTGTAACTCAGGATTGTTCAGCAGCCCTATGGTAGTCTGAACTCACTTTGCCTCTAGGTGGATTTATGTTGGACCCCGCTGTGAGCCTTTTTGGGCAAGGAAGATATAAAGACAGCTGCAGGATGTATTGAAGAGACCCTTAGATCCCAGGGAACTCTCTGTGATTACTTTTCATCTCCTCACTGGTGACTTTTCTCTGATTTTACTTTCTGGGACTGCTTTTAAAAAACACTTCGAGGATTACTTTTACCAAGGGGATGTTGGATGTGTTTTTATTAAAGGAATTGTTTATCTGAACCCTCAGGCTCGGAGCAATTCCGGATGTGGAATCACACCGGAGACTCAAGTGGACAAGGTACAGGTATATCACTCCATGAGAAGTGGCTCTCACCAGGACACGTCCGGAAATGGCCAAGGTAGAGGACTCCCCCACCCCGAAACATGTGCCACAGAATGGTTACCATTACAATTACATCTTCTGAGCATTCATTTTAAAAGTACAAGTTGATGAATTGACTGTGCATCCAACAATACCGGAAACTTCCATTGCTATATCTGCATCTCCATATTACTTAAAGAATGACTCCTTCTTGTCAGCTTCTGAAAATCATAGGATTTTGCCCAGATGGAATGTTTTAACAAGGGCTAAAGTTTCCTCAGAGAAATTTCCTGGAGAGTTATCAGAAGGGATGTTGTGTGAAACAACCACTGTCTTCTTTTACTCTGGTTCGATATTCTTGTTCTTTTCTTGGCTACCCAAGAGACACAATCTCAGGAAGTCCATCAAAAATGAGCAGACAGATCTTCCTGGTTTCATCCAAATTTCCCAAAGTGATCTATTTTTAGAAAACCTTAATTTTGCTATCTACATCATCTTCATTTCTGAATATATCTCTTCCCCTTCCCTATTCAGCAAGTAATCTTTTGTAACAATGAAGAGAACAAAATCACTTCAATAAAACCAATGTCTGCCAGTATGTACAATAGACACAACCAGAGTTCCCCACTTTTGTAAAGGACCAGAGTTCCATTTTCTAAACTCTTTTCTGGGGCCAAGCTTGGTCATAATAATTACATAACATTTAATTTCAGTTTTTGTGTTCTTTCCATTTCCATTATCATAAGTATTGTATATATTCTTTCATGCTTATTTTATTTCTCACCAGTTTATATGTCTTCCCATATGTCTTGGGATTTTTAAAATTTGCTATTTTTTACTGTGCAATTATATTCTGTGATATTCACATGCCACAATTTTTTCCTTTATTCCTCAATGCATGGACATCTATTGGTTTCCAGTTCTCTGCTAACATGAAAAGTCTTACTAGGAACGTTTTGGTGAATACAGAACCATTCTTTATGTTTTTGACCTTCTTGGGGTATATGTAGGATCTATGCATCAGAAGGTAAGAACCTCAGTCATTTTAAAAGCATGACTCCATATCTCTTTCTGAATGAGTTAAACTGAACTGGTCTATTTTTATCAGGACAGTTCTTAGAAACCCAATCAGCAGCGCTGAGCTCAGAGACATGACTAATTTCTTTGTCAAACCTGCCCTAAAAAAGCTTTCTCACTGCTCGATCCAGCATGAACTTTGGAATGGCTGCCTATGTGCCCAGTTCCAGAAAGTCCCCTACAAAATCACCATCTGTGAGGAATCTGGGCCCTTTCCATTGGAACCAAATCCATCTTTTGCCACAGTCAACAAAATATTGCTGTTGAGGGGTTTCCTAGAATCACACTCTTTTAAAGAAGTCATTTCTGCTTCTAGAAAATGCTTATTGACACCCAGTAGCATCCCCTGTCATTTAAATGACTCCAGGAACTAAGAAGGCAACAATGTCAAAACTGGAAAAGAATCAGATTATGTGGTTCAGCCCTGTGAATGACCAGTGAATGTTGAAATCATTCAACGAGAGGGAATTATTTATTCCCTTCTCGAAAATGTCCACAGCATGTACCCTTCGCTCATTCAAGTATTTTACCCACATATGGTCACAGAGAACTCCCATTACACCAGAAATTTCCCTACCTCAGAGTGTTGACAGCTCAATGGGTAGCTGTCCCATTCAGATAGTGTTGGAGGGAAAGTTGGGAAAGTTATTTTAGGAGACTGCAAGATTCTTGAGGAGAAGAACAGTCATTTTTTTATGTTAGTCCCTTGCTCATAGTAAGCACTTCAGAAATATTTGTTTTCTGTTGTAAAATTGGTGAAAAGGGGAAATAATCTACTGAATTCATAGAATATTGAGCTGGAAGGAATGTTATAGGCCATATAGCCATGGGAGCATGGTTCTAAAGCTGAGAAAACCCAAACAAACTGGGAGGTTTTCTAGTCATAGGAGCATACGTCTAGAGCAGGTTGGGACTAAATAGGCCATCTAGTCCAAACTGTCATTTTACAGAGAAGGAAACGAAGGCCCTGGGTGATAAGGTGACTTTCTCAAGGTCATATATAAGCACATACATCTAGAGCTGGAAGAGACACCATAGTTTCTCTAATCCAACCTACTTATTTTATAGAGGAGGAAACAAGCCCAGAGAGATGATGTAAGTTGTTGAAAGTCATTGAGGTAAATAAATAGTAAATCTGAGATTTAAACTTTGGACAGAGTACTTGACCTGGAGTCAAGAAGACCTGAGTTCAAATATGGCCTCAGACACCTACTAGCTGTGTGACCCTGGACAAGTCACTTCACTGTTTCCCTCAGTTTTCTCATCTGTAAAATGAGCTGGGGAAAGAAATGGCAAACCACTCCAGGATCTTTGCCAAGAAAACCCCAATGGGGTCAGGAAGAGTAAGACATGACTGAAACAATTAAACAACAAAAAACAAAATTGATACATGTTAGGCATTTGGGGACAGTTAGGTGGTACAGAGGATAGAGTGCCAGGCCTAGAGTCAGAAAGACGTCATGAGTTCAAATCTGTCATCTGACACTTACTAGCTATGTGACTTTGGACAAGTCCTTTCACCCTGTTTACCTCAGTTTCCTCATCTACAAAATGGCAAACCACTCCAGTATCTTTGCCAAGAAAACTCCAAATGGGGTCATAGAGAGTTGGACATGATTGGAAGGACTCAGGAACAACAATGAACCTATGACTTAAAATCTAGTTCTCTTTCCTCTGTACCATGTTGCTTCTCTTTAATAAGTGTGTTGAATTGAATGGTTTACAAAGTGCTTTTTTTCCCATCAATGTGGTGAGGTAAGTAGGGCAGAGATTATCATTCTATCCATATATTGAGAGCCACATTCATGGAACATGCTTAGAGTTGAGATCTAGACAACCATATGGTAGCTCTGGGGGTGGCAGAAGGGGTACATCCAGCCATGTGTGACTCAGAGACTTGCATTTTGAGATGGTGAAGATTCTCACTATTGGCCATGGGACTGGAAGAGTTGATGACTCAGAATGTATAGAAGGAAGCCTGCCCCCTCAACTCTCTCTTCCTTTCCAACTAAGTATGGCAGGACCGTTCTGAACTATTTCTCAAGAGATGGGTGAGGGAGAAGTTGCTGGCTTCATTCCCTAACCCCAGTCACCATGTATGTCAGCTAAAGTATATTTTCTGCCTAGGCAAGCCAGCATTTGGGTTACTTTTTCTGTGTTAGCGCTTTCTGATTTGGGGGGAATAAATACCTATTCCAAGATGGATATATCTTAGAGTAAAGGCAACCTTGAATGCTTGGGAAGCTGGAATGTTGGATTGTAGTTGAAGAGAGAGAGAGGGAAGGAGGCCCTGAAAAGTGCTCCAGGGCTCTTATAGAAGATGGCCACAGGTCAGAGGATTGCTTCAAGCCTAGCTATTTTACTAGCAGATAGATAAGGGGAATTGTCCAAACAACTCAGTGCTGATCTGAGGTGAAATGTAAACTGACAAATTAGTAGTCCTGAAAACCCTTTTACGTTCTACTAGATGGTGACCTTGTTGAGAGCAAGGCACTATCTTTTGCCTTTCTTTGTATCCCCAGTACTTAATATGGTACTTGGCACCTAGGGTGTGCTTCATAAATGTTTATGAATTAACTGACTCTATTAACCTCCAAGAAGATTCTAACAGTAGTTATAAATGAAGGTGCTGATTCCTATTTTATTTGGGGTCAAATGGTGTCTGACAAGTGTTCTGTGTTTAGTATTTCTTTTGCAACCTTGACCATCATCTATGATGAGGTAGACATAAAATAGGGCTCCAATTCATCACGATTTTGCTCCTACAAAGGTGGTTATGAAATAGCTTTGCCTTAGGCCCCCAGTTAGAGAGCAAGACTCTCTAACAATGGGATGGGGGATGAACTTCCACCCCTGTGCTTGGAAAGATCCCTCTCTCCTGTGTCTCCTACTGTGTCCTCTTACAACAAAGATACACTGGGCAACGTATGGACAGGTTCAACCACAAATGTTTAGGAAAAAAGTAATGTTAAATTTGGCAAATCTATTCTTTAACAGAATACATTAAAAGAACACAAATGGAAATAAGGCTGGGGCTCAGGAGATCCTGCTCTGCCTAGCTTGTTTCTCTCAGGATGACACCTGAGAAAAAATAGACATGTAGTCATGCACAACTTCTAGCTTGTACATTTAGATAGAGATCATCTCTTATGATGTTATAAAAGGGAAGGGCAGACATGGCAAACACTGGCTGCTGCCCCAGTTGTGTTACTGCCATGGGACAGCTACCTTTCTTCTCTCCTCCCAAGTCTCCAGTCTGATCACACACTAATTTCCTCTCTTCCCAAACTGGGTAGAACTACCCATCTCGGCGGGGGCGGGGGGGGGGGACAGGGTTGTGTCCAACTGTAATAGGGGCCCCTGAACCCAAATGGGCACAGGGAGCTGCTAATACAGTGCTCCCCATGGAAGAAACTAGAGAGCATGCTTCCAGGAGAGCTATGATGAGGCGGAATGGAACGCTTGGAAGTAGAGATAGCCCTTCTGTCATTGGTTTCAGACAGGAGCTGTTTGACTGGATGTGGCTGCATAATCAGAACTGGGGGTGTATTCAGAAGGTACCAGCTGACCACAGCCTTTACTCCTCTTTATGTGGCTTCTTCTTGCCTGACAGTGTTCCTGTGAGAGAAGATAGACAAAGAATGCTTCCTCCAATGGCAGAAATGAAAATTCAGAAAGAGCCAGGCTTTGAAAAAAATCAAGGAAGGCATGAGTGAAGGCAGAACTGATTTTTGGAAAAACTACAGATGTAAATTTATTTGAAAGTACTAGCCACATCCTAGGTGAACTTCTAAGTACTTGCCATTTATCTGGAGATAGCCTCTTTCTAGGAAAAAAAAAAAAGACAAAAGATACGGGAATTTGGCTAAAGCCAGCATTCAATCTAGCCCCAGGATCCCATTGTTCAGTCAGTTTCAGTCATGCTCAACTCTTCATGACCTCTTTTTAGGATTTTCTTGGCAAAGATACTAGAGTGGTTTGCCATTTCCTTCTCCAGCTCATTTTACAAATGGAGACACTGAGGAAAACTTATTAGTTGTGTGACCCTGGGCAAGTCGCTTAATGCCTATTTGCCTCAATTTCCGTAACTGTAAAATGGGGATAATAGCAGCACCTACCTTGCAGGGTTGCTGTGAGGATCAAATGAGATATTTGTAAATCACTTGGCACATAGTGGGTATTACAGAAATATTTATTCCCTTGCCTCCCTCCTTACCCCCCTCCAAAAAAGGCCATAATGATGTGGAGGTCAAGTCTTCAGGTTAGCATAATCAGCTGCATCCTGAGACCATAGTGAATTTGTTTTATCTATATCTGTTTATTGGTGACAAGAAATAATTAAGACTAAGTCCAAGACTAAAACACTGATCACCAGTGGTAGTGGCCACAAGTCACAGAGACAGGGAATACAGCTAACCAGGAGCTAAAGCCAGAGTAGGTGGCCAATTACTGGAAATATGCAAATGACCGAGAATGGCATTCTGTAAGAATTATGGAAACCTGTCCTGGGGAAAGCAATCTTCCCCAATGACAATGTTTTAAGCAAAATCCCCAGACTATGGGAGACTGGAAGAATTAGCTATATAAGGAGATGATGAATTCACAGATTTATTAGCAACAATGACCTGACTTTGTATTGAGGAGTGCATGACTAATTTTTTGATCACTGGAAGGAAGTCATGACCTTTCTCGGTAGGCCAGATATAAAATGAAAAAAACATGGTCCCTTGGCAGATGAGATGGGAGTTGGGAAGACCATTCAGATTACTACTTTTCTTTCTGGTGTGTTCAATGATGAATTTGTAAAGTATGTACCGCTGGTCATTCCAATCAGCCTCCTTAGAACATGGACAAGAATGAATTTGCTTAGTGGACCCCAGGAATGAGAGACAACTTTTCATGGTTCTAATAAGAATAAGCTACTAGAAATCTAAATAGAACGTAGACGAAGAGTGGCATAGCAAATAAACTAAGCAAAAATTGCCAGCGACTTTTCCAATCTGAGCATGCTCATGAGGGCTGGGTCTTCCATTGCATAGGAATAAATTACCTGTTTCATATCTGAGTCACTGAGTACCTTGTTTTACTACCCTCCCCTCTTTGGAGGAAGTTATAAATGTCAACCAATAAGTAAAACAGCCTGTAGGGAACCAGACTGGGAGACAATGAGCAAATGAACATGAGAACAAAGAACCTAACCCCTTTTGTTAAAGACAGGTTCCTCTCCAGACTGGACCTGGTCTAAACTAGGTAGCCTGGGTTCCCTTAATGGAAAAGTGAGTGATGTATCTTCTATGGGACTAGCAGGGTTGCTTCAAGATTAGATGTACCCATTTTATAGGTCAGAAAATTGAGGCACAGAGAGTAAAGAGACACAATCGTGTTTACCAAGTGTCAGAATCAAGAATATAGCCCTGGTTTTCTCACTCTTAATGTAGTGCTTTTATTGTGACAACATACTTCCTCTTCCATATAGGTCCTTCTTCAGGACACTGCTTAATTTTCCTTACACTTCCTTATTATTTTTCTTGTTCTACAGAGAAGGAGATTGAGACAGGTTGAGACAGATTCTTGGGAACCTCTGTTCCCAACCAAAAACGGTGAACTCCACCCCTGCTATGGGCACAAGCCCAAGAACTTGAGAGAACTGTAGTAGACAAGGATGGCAGGTCTGTGGGCTTTGGGGGCCAATTTGGAAATTGTTGGTAAAATATATACAGGTACCGACCCATGCATTTACATCCCATCCCTTAAACCACCTTGATATTACTGTTTCTCCTCTGGAATTACCTCCAATTGAGCAAGCATGTATATATGTCTGTGCATATGTATGTGTGTATACACACACACAGCTGTCTTGTAAATAGTTGTTTTCATTAGCCCGGTACTACTATTGACTGACAAATACAGATATTTTTCAGTCCGGGAATTTTCACATGTAATCATCCCCTCTACACTTACTCTCACCCAAATAACATCGCCTCCTCAGAGAAGTGACCATGGAAACTTGGGAAGGGGGGAGGGGGAGGGCATTGACTGCCATAGGTAAGCATGGATTTTGTTCAAATTTCCTTAAATTATGGGGGAGGAGTGGACTTTTGACATTGGAAGGAAGTTGCTTCTGCCCTAAAACCACACACCAGAGATGATATAGAAAAGCCTCATGGAGAGACAGGGGAGAGGGAGGTGGTCCTGCCTTTAGCTTTGGACTATACCAGTTCCTCCCCTAGTCTCCTTCCCATGCTTTTTCTGCCAATCCAGGAGGGAACCAAAGGACTGACTGCTGCCTCTGCAACAGAAAGTAGGAAGAACAAATGGAGCTGAAATTTCATGGTGAGGCACAGGAACCTGGGGAGAGATGGCTGGACTAGGCCAGTAGCTACTGAGATCTGGTCCATAACACCTTTCTCCCTTTTGCTTCCCTGGGATGGAGAGGCAGTCCTCCATCTACCTGTCCAACCACTTAATTCCTTTTTCTCCTTTGATTGGGTCTAAGAGGGAAGAGGCTATTATGTGCTACAAGTGGGAGCCTATTCCGTAATTTTACATTTTCTTTGTTTTACATTTTCTTGATATTTACATATATTTACATTTTCTATGCTTCCCGAAGCAGCTATTAATGTGTATGATTATCCACAATTATTTGTGTTCAGTCTTTTAAGAACATGATTTGGGACCAAAAGAGGTTTTCCTCAGTTCAGGCTGAGATGGGGGTTGAGCCAAGTAAAGAGAGAATGTCTTCAGTCTTGGTAATTCCTGGATATTTATACACCGGCTTGTTTGTGACCACAGGAGACTCTTAACTGATCAATAAATTAATCAACAACATTTATTGAGCACCTTCTAGGTGCCAGGTGTTGTGAACCTCCTTGGACATAGAAACACAAAAGTGAAATCATGTCAATGAACTCGTGTGCTACTAGGCGGAAACAACATCAACCAATTTACAAAACATTTATTAAGCACCCACTATGTGCCAGACATTGTGCTAGACAAAAGGGAATTAGACCTTGACCTTCAGGAGCTTATATTCTACCAGAAGAGACAAGTAGGGGGGAAGCAAATAGATATTTATATGGTGCCTACTATGTGCCAGGCACTGTGCTGAGTGTTTATATAAATGTTATTTGGATGAATAGATGGATACAAATATAGACAGATAGATAGATAGATAGACAGACAGACAGACAGACAGACAGACAGACAGACAGACGGATAGATAGATAGATAGATAGATAGATAGATAGATAGATAGATAGATAGATAGATAGATAGATAGATAGATAGATAGATAATGGGGCTGGTGAATGCTTAGATCACCTAAGATGGAGGAACACATATAGGAGACCACTGGGACCTGCTCATGGGAGACAGGAAGACTGACCTGAGCATGGACATTTTGCATTGACCTACCACAGGGGAGCAACAAATAGGACCACAGATTAATTCAGGTCACATGTAGCTTTGGACACACCAAATTCAAGTCCAATGTCCCTGTGGACGTTGGCTTCTTAAGGCTGCCCTGCTGAGCTGGTTGCAACATCTATCCTGGAATCCTGGGCTCCAAGATCCTCACAGCTCAAACCTAGAGCCAAAAATAACTAATGAAACATATTGAAATCCCAAACTGATTTTTCAGGGCCACACAGCTTGAGGGGTGTGGCCCTCAGTTCCTTCCACTGCTTTATTACATGGTATCACTTCTGATCAAGGGAGTCCTTACCTCTGGACTCAGAAAAGAGAAAGCAATGGAAAGAGGCTGCTGCCAACCACATGGTAGGCCAAGGTGGAATGTCCATGCATATGCCAGTCCTCCTGAATCCCAGAAGCAGGTTCCTGGGATTTCCTACGTGGGTGGGTGCCTCCAACTTAGGTGATCTGGGCATGCATGAAATCCCACTCCAGACAGTCAGCCATAGATATAAACACATACATGTATGTATATGCAGACAATATACAAAAGAAATATAAAATGAATACAAGGCAGTTAGATAGAGAAGGCATCAGTAGTGGAGGAATCAGAAAAGGCAGTCTTGAAGAAAGTGAGGGATTCTATGAGGGGAAGGTAGGAGCACAGTCCAAGTATGTATGACAGCTAAAACAAAGGCGTACAGATAGGAGATGAAATCCTACACGTGGAAGAGAGAGAAGGCCAGTTTGGTTGGACCACAGAGTGCAGGAAGAGGAATAATATATAATGAGGATGGAAAGGTAGGTTGAGGCCAGGCTGTAAAGAATTTTAAAACCAAACAACAGACTTTCTATTTTATCTTCGAAGTAATAGGCATCCACTGGAGTTTATCATGGGACAGGGTCAAATCTGCCATTTAGGGCGAATCATTTTTTGTAGTTGTGCAGATGATAGATTGGAGCAGAGAGACAAGGAGGTCATTAAGGAGGCTGTTATAGTAGTCCAGGCAAGAGGTGATGAGGGCCTGGACCAGGGTGGTAGCTATAGGAATGAAGACAAAGGTACAGAAGTAAGAGATGTTGTAGAGAGAGAAACAATACAATTTGGACGTGGGATAAGGGTGAATGAGTGATCCAGAATAATGTCAGATAACTTAACAAAGAAACAAGCCAGTGGTGATAAAAGGTGAAAGTTGGTATGTTTGTTCAGGTAACCACCCAAACACAGCACACAATCAACACCCCACCTGGCTACAAAGGCATCTTATAGCGTGTGTGTGTGTGTGTGTGTGTGTGTGTGTGTGCACGCACATGTGTGCACACACATTCTTGTGGCATGAACAATTTAAGTTAGAAGGGCAAATAAGAAATATTTTATCTTGACACTGAAAGTTCATTCATACCTTAAAGTGACTGCTTTCTGGTGGCTTGATTTTTTCCATCCGATAGTGTCTAGTAATGTTGGGTATTAAGTTTTTAAGTTGTCTCTTCTATTTCCATGTCTCCTGCATACTGCTCCTTCTCTCTATCCACATGACAGCACCTGAGTTATCCCCTCTCATCTAGACTACGGTGATCTAGGAATTCTAATTTCTCTCTTCTCCAACCTTCTCTTTCACACAGCCACCAAAACCACTTTTCCCCTAAGACACAAGTATGACTACATCACTCCTTTGCTCAATGGCTCCCTACTGACTCTAGGATCAAACCCAGACTCCATAGTGTAGCATTGAAGGCTCTCCAAAGTCTGGTCTCCAGCCACATTGCTAGCCTTATTCACACTACTTCCCATACAAACTAGACTTCACACCAGTTCTCTGAACGTGGTACTCTATTGCCTTCCTTTGTGCATTGGAACAAGCTATCCTCTCTGGTGACCTGTGGCTCTCTCAATCCTTGACTTCTTTCAGGGCTTAGCTTATGTGCTACCTCCACTATGAAGTCTTCTTGGATTCCCCCTTCCCTTCACTCCCAGCTGTTAATGTTCCCTCCTTCCTCTGTTTTCCTGATACTGTCTGTGGACACACTGGATTCACTCTCAACACAATGGGAGCTGCTTGAGAGCAGAGATGGTATTGTTTTCATCTTTGTACGCCCAGTGTTAGGCACACGGCCTTGCACATAGTAAGCATTTAATAAATGTTTGTTGAACTGGCTAACATCCAAGAGGCCATTGTTGGTGACAAACTCGTAACAGATCCACCCATAGATCTATACCTATATACAAACAGAGATGTAGACACAGAGGCACTCCCATAAAATTGCAAATACACACACTTAATAAAGTAGATGCGTAATAAAGTACACATAATTAAGTATAGAAACACACAAAGCATGCTGCTATTACTTCCCCCAGTTACACCCGCAATATGTGTATGTGTTAGTGTGAGCATGCCCATGCATGTGAAGTATGGGGCCAGGTGAATGAATGAGTAGACCAGGGTGCAGATGGGAAAAGGGCAAGAGGAAGGGGTGGGGAGGGGAGGGGAGAGGGTGAGTGAACAATTGGGGATAACTTTTCATTCTCCCATAAAGTCTTCCACATTCTTTGTAAAGCCATTGGAGTAGTTTGGAGAATTTGATGCCATCTCCTGAGAAAAGTTGTTATTTCTGCAGAGTCCATGAGTGGTTGAAGAATACCATAGGCTGTGGAGAAGAAGGGAATGAAGGATCTCGGCCACCCCTTCTTTTCTCTTGTATGATCACTAGCCAATCTTCTCTAGATGAAAGGTCTACAAGTGTGCCCTTCATTGCCTAGTTTCCTATCTTTCCAGTCTTCTTCTGTCTATTCCCCAACAAGTACTCTTGGATCCAGTGACCCCAGACTCCTGGTTGCTCCATGAATAAGATCCTTCATCTCTTGGTTCCCAGCATTCTCTCTGGTTGTCCCCCATGCTTGGAATGCCTTTCCTCCTCCAGTATTGACCTTCCTGGCTTCCTTTAAGTCTTAACCCAAACCCCACCTTCTATAGGAAGCCTTCCCCAACCCCTCTTCATTTCAGGGCTTTCCATCTGGTCATTATTTCCTATTTATCCTGTGTGTGTGTACATATACATATACATATACATGTATGTATATGTATATGTATATATATATAATTTGTTTGCATGTTGTCTCCCTCATTAGATTACTTGATCCTTGACCTTTCCATGAAAATGATCACTAAAATCAAGAAAACACTGCCATTCCTGGGAAGGACATGTCATCCAATTGCTCTATGACTACTCATTGTCTCTGGAACTACTTTGACCAAAGTTCTCTCTTCTATTCACCATTCCCCTTCGTGCGTTGTCTTCTTTTATTAGAATGTAAGTTTGTGGGGGCAGACATTGTCTTGCTTTTGTATTTGCATCCCCACAGTGCCCCACACATAGAAAGTACTTAATAAATACTTGCTCATTCTTTCATATCTCTCTCTCTCTCCCGTTCTCTCTGTCTCTGTCTCTCTCTCATTCTCTCTGTCTCTGTCTCTCTCTCTCACCACAGGGATAAACTCCTTCAAGAGCCATGGCCTCTTTTCATTCCCAGGATAATGCCTTACCATATTTTTTCCCAGAGCCCTTCGAAAGGTTGGTTAGACATAAGGCTGTCAATTAGGTCTAGTGCATAGCATGAGGACCCTTCTTTTCTAAGTGCACCTTAAGAGTCTGTATCTGTAATAAGTTGGGGGAATGAGCAGTCACTAAGAGAGAGGAGCCAAGGCGGGGGGAGGGGAGTGGCTCTGAAGTCAGTAGCAGCAGTAGCATCATTTCATATGACCTAGTGTTGGCTGCCATGTAAACTAAACTACATGGACCCAGGCTCCGCCCTCAAGGGATTTAAGAAGACAGTAACAAACAATGTACACATTGTATACATGGGTAGCTCACTGGATAGCTGGATAGAACACTGGACCTTGAGTTAGGAAGGCCTAGGTTCAAATGTGGCCTCAGACACTTACTGGCTGTGTGATCATAGGCAAATCACTTAACCTCAGTTTCCGCATCTTTAAAATGGGGATGGGCAGTTAGGTGACACAGTGGATAGAAAACTGAGCCTGAAGTCAGGAAGACTCATCTTTGTGAGTTCAAATCCAGCTTCGAACACTGACTAGCTGTGTGACCCAGGGCAAGTCACTTCACCCTGTTTGCCTCAGTTTCCTCATCTGTCAGATGAGCTGGAGAAAGAAATGGCAAACGACTTCAGTATCTCTGCTAAGAAAACCTCAAATGGGGTCACAGAGAGCCAGACAAGAATGAAACAACTGAACAATAACAAAATGGGGATGATAATAGCTCCTATCGGCCAGGGTTGTTGTGAGGATGACATGAGGTAATGTTTACAAAGCAGTTTACAAACCTTAAATGCTAGTTAGGGTAAGCTGGGGTGTGTCTGAAAGAGAATGACCAGGAGAGTCAAGACTATGCTATGTGCACATTAACTGAAAGAGCTGGGAATGTTTGGTTTGGAAGTGAACATGATAGGAAGCAATCTTGAAATAGGTGATGCTCTCTCATGTGAAAAGGAATTATGCTTGCCCTTTTTTGGGCCCAGAAAAATCAGAAGTGAGTGGATGGTACAAATTTCAGCTCAGCTTAAGGAAAAAATTTCTAAGAGTAGAATGGGCCACCTGGGTAGGCTGGATGACTCTTTGCGGAGAGTATTGAAGAGGGGATTCTGGGTCAGGTTGGAGGAAGAGGCTTCTGAGGTCCCTTCAGTTCTGCTACTCTGACCACCAAAAGGAAACAAAACAGGCAACAGAGACACCAATGAGGCCTTTCTATCTGTATCAGGCACAGGTTGAGGGTCAACAATGACATGGGCAGATTGAGGAAGAAGACAACAGTGGGCGGCACCTTAGGGAACAAAAAGTCTCATGATGATCTCTCCTGAACTCCAGTGCCACATTGCCAGCTGTTTATTGGGCACTTCTAATTGTCCTGTTGCCATCGCCTATCCAAGGCCTGTACAACCTGCAGTCTACCGGTTGTTTGCAGCACACCAAAGGATTTCGGGTGGCCCACAAAAAATGTAGAGTATGCTTTTCTACATTTTTCACCTTCTGCCCAAAATCTTTTGGCCTACTGCAAGTGACCCGTGGGCCTCAGGTTGTGTAGGACTGTCCTAATTCATGGGGTGAGGGAGGGAGATAATTGGTGAAACTCTGAAGGGTCTTAGTGATAAGGCCAAGGAAACACAAATAAAGTAAGCAGGGTGATGGAACTCCAAGAAAATATGGCAGTTGATCTAAGAGGAATACAAAAGCTACCTGTTTCATCTTCCTTTTCGTGGGTATTTGGGTCTGGTTGCATGGATTGGTGAGGGAAGTTGAGGGAGAAGGGGAAGGTGGGAGATGTCTGCTGTTGGAGCAGCTTTTGTGTTCTTTCATGTTCATGCTGTGTTCTCTCTCTTGGAATTGATCCCTGACCCTGTCAAGTTAAACAACAAAGGTACACCTAAAAAGGGAGGGAAAATTCAGGACTTAGGCACTCTCCAGGCTATAACTTAGACCATGAGGCTCCTGTCTGCAGCCTTTGGCACTACTGACCACTTTCTCCTAGATTAGTTTCTCCTCTCTCAGTTTTCAGGGCAGCTAGGTAGTAGAGTGGATAGAGCACTGGGCTGGGAACCAGAAAGAGCCATCTTCGTGAGTTCAAATCTGGCTTCAGACACTTATTAGCTGTGTGACCCTCGACAAGTGACTTCACCCTGTTTGCCTCAGTTTCCTTATCTGTCAAATGAGTAGGAGAAGGAAATGGCTAAACCACCAAGAAAACCCCAAATGGGGTCATGAAGAGGCAGACATGACCAAACAACAACAAACCCTTGGTTTTCATGACATTGACCTCTTGCATGTTCTCTCACCTGTCTTAGTGTTCCCCTAAGTATCTTTCCCTCACTCTTCATCCATGTCCTGCCCAGTTATGGGTATTCCTCAAGACTCTGTCCTGGGTCCCCTCTTCTCTATATTTCTCTCAGTGATGTCACTGGTTCCCACGGGTTCAATGACCATCTCTGTGTTAAGGAGATTGGCTGTTCTAGATATCCAACCCAAATCTCTCTCCTAAGCTCTAGTCCCACAGTATAAGACATGTGGACGTGTCCATCTGGATATCTTGCTGGTATCTCAAACTCAACATTCCCGAAATAAGATTCATTACTGAGAGAAATGATTATTAAATAACTCATTGTTAATATTGGGAAGACCCAGAAATTTTTCCCTTCCTAGATCCTCATTCTGTATTAGGCCAAGCCAGCATTTCAAGGACATTGATGATGGATGAGGTTGCTCAAATCCCCAGGGTTCATGCCGTAAGGTTCTGGGTTGGGGTTGTTGCTCCATCCAACTAGAAGACCTTACAAGCAATTTGACCTAAGGTGAATTCCAGCCCACTGTGTTCCACTCAGCCAGGTCTAAGCAAAGTGGACCCCTTTTTGTTTCAATTGCCCTAGGCAGGGGTAGTCTGGATAAGAGACAAGTCTCTTAGAGCAAAACTGATTGATCAGAGTCACATACCACAGACCCTCATTAGAATAAGCCCATCTTTCATTGTAATATTTATTCTCTCATTACTTGTTAACCAATCAGAGTTGCCCCCTCAGGAACATCCACTCTTCCAAGGGCATGTAAGTGTTGAGTGGGTTCCATGAAGGTTCTATGGCATTCAAGCATGTCACTGATCCCTTGTATTAATCATTGCTGGCATGATTAATAAAATGATTAATTACCCAGAAACTATATTTCTCAAATATTTTATATGTCACATTACCTTTCCTCCCCAAACCCTCTCTTCTCCTGAATTCTTTTTATTATTGTTGAGGAGACCGCCATCCTTCTACTCACTCAAATCCATAAATTTGGCATCATCCTTGACTTCTCCTCTCTCTCTCATCCAATATGTCTAATCAGTTTCCAAGTACCTCTCAAATGTCTCCTTCTCTCCACTTACAAAGAATGTATTATAGTCTAGGTGCTCCTCGTCCCTCACCTGGATTATTGTAATAGGCTACTAATTGGGCTCCCTGCCCCAAGTCTCTCCTCTTTCAGAACTGCTGAAGGGATATTCCTAAAGCATAGGAACATCATGCCCATGTGATACCCCCACTTAAGAAGCTCTCATCTAAGAGATCCCTATTGCCTATGGGATAAAACACACTCATCTGTTTGGCATTGGAAGTCCTTCACAATCTAGCTTCCAGTCTCACGTCCCAGACTTATTACATGACTCCCCTTCATGAACTCTATATTCCAAATGGATCACTTTGCTTTTTTTCTCATTCCATCTCCCACCTCTTAGCCTTTGAAGAGGGTTCTCCATGCCTGGAGTGCACATCACTACATCTAAGAGCCCCCTTGCTTCCTTCAAAATTCAGCCGAGATGTCTGCCATGACACATTTCCCACTCGTCAGCTATTATGCCTTCTGCCACAAAAATGGTTTTTCAAATCTTTTGTTTACTTGTGTAGACATGGTATTTCCCTTTTAAAATGTAAACTCAAGGGCAGGGATAATTTTCTTCTTTGTACTTCTAGTGCCTAGCACATAGTAGGTACCTAATAAATGCTCGCTGGTCACATTAGGACTCTCTCTACATCACCAAGTAAGAGGGACTGGTCTCTGCGTCAAAGTAACATGAGCAGGGCCTCTAAATTTTGGAATGTGTGATGGATGGAATTTCTCTACAAATAGAGACTTTGCTAAGTAAATCACTAGGGTCAATGCCATTGTCAGGGGAGCACATCTTCACCTCACTCCCTGCCTATTGCAGCAGCCTCCTGGTTGGTCTCCCTGTTTCCAGTCTCTCTTCACTTTAAACCACCCTCCACTCAGTCACCAAAGTGATTTTCTTAAAGTGAAGGTCCAACTACATCGGCACTCTCCTTCTCAATTGAAGTCAGTGACTCCCTATCGCCTCCTGGATAGAAGACAAAATCCTCTGGCATTCCAAGCCCTTCACAGCCTGACCTCTTCTCACACTTACTCCCCTCCATGCATGTTACGATTCAACAGATCAATCTGTGTTCCTTACACATATCACCTTAAATCTGTGTCTTTGTACTGGTTGTCCCAGACATCTGGAATGCCTTCCACCTTCACTTCTAATTCTTAGAATGAATCCCTGGCTTCCTTCACCACTCAGCTCCTGGTCCCCCCAGATGCTAGGACCTCCCCCCTCCATGGTTACCTTCCATCTCGTCTGTGTGTTTCTTATACACAGTGTCCTGACATATGCACGTGTTGTCTCCTCATTAGAATGTAAGTGCCATGAGGACAGGGGTCGTTGATTTTTTTTTTGTTTGTATTCCAAGCCCTTAGCACAGTGCTGGCACACAGTAGGTATATGAGAAATGCTCACTTGATATCTAACCTATTTAAGGGAGCACACTCTTCTTAGATGCTGGCAAACACTTCAGAAGTGGACAGCGTAAATATATTTATGCCCAAACAACTGCTTTGCTAGACTGCAGGATTTCACAATCCACCACTGAAGACCAGAAGCTCGGAGCTGGTTCCCTTAGTTGCTGCGTCCATTCATCAAAGAGCAGACAGCTATCCGGCATCTCCAGTCCCATCAGTATCCTTGTGAGTCTGAAGGCAAGAGGCTTTTATTAAAGGCAGTCCCTTGCTGGGCCCTTAATTTCAGCCTTTTCTGAATTGTTAGGCAGCCTTTCCAGCCTTCGAAATCCTATGCTTGGCTGGAAAGGCCTTGGGGAGGCCAGATTCATCTCTACACAATGAAAAAGCCTTAGAGGAAAAGAACTGCTGTTAATTATAATTCGGTGCTTACATATTCATTAAAGCAGGCTCCCTAAGGACCTCTAGAGACAACACTTTGTTAGCCTAATTCTAGTTAGTCACCGTGCCTTAGAGTCACAGAACTGCCATGCTTTGCAAATATTCTGAGCCCATAGTTTTATGAATTCCTTCTAGCCTTCTCTCTGGTTAGTTTTAATTACTGAATTATTATGTTTCTCTCCTGATTTGGCAGCATCTGTTATGCTCTTACCAATGAATTTCTACTATTCTAGTCCAGTGTGTGTGTGCATTTGTGCGTTTGTGTGTGTGTGTGTGTGCGCGCGTGTGTATGACACAGGGAGAGAGGACCAGAGCAAGAGAGAGAGATACGCAGGGAAAGAGAAGTGGGGGGGGGAGGGGGAGGAAAGCAGATGGAGGAGAGAAAAGTAGGAGAGATATGCAAGGGGGAAGATAAACAGGGAAGACAGGGTGGGGTTGGGGGAAAGGGAGAACAGAGGTGTGGGGGAGAGATCAAACAATGACTCCCTACAGGATTAGCAGATGAAAATAATCCGATATGTTTTCTTCTTCCTATCATAAGAAACTAGGATCACATTGACTTATAAAAGCACAAAAGTCAACAGAACTGGAAGAAATCCTTCCTGACTCTTTCTCAGGTCAATCCGTCTCCGGCTTCAAGGCAGAGATTAAGTTAATTACATTTTTTTTTTCTTTTCCCTTATTCTGACCTTGGCTGTTCTTTCCACACTCATACCTAGGGCTTGATGACTTGTTCATGTTCAGATTTCCACTTGATCAAATATCTAAGACCAAGTATCCTAAGGGGCTTGAGCACCTTCGGCTGCTTTGTTACCACATTCTTCCAGAGTCCTGGAGGCCCTCCCAACATCACCCCTACGCTAAAGCACTGGAGTGCCAGTTAGATTCCCACTTGGTTACTTTCTATGGCAGGAAACAACAATCGTCTCTCGATTTCTCTACTATGTGACTTGAACTTAGACTCTTTCCAGGTTAGGATCTGTCTTGAGAATCAGTGCAATAAAATGAGGTTCACACAAGCTTCATTTTGCAAAAACATCAGACTCATTATGTCGAGTTATTTTGGTTGTTTTGAAAGGACTTTATTTCATTATTTGTTTTTGAAGGTTAGCTGAAGATGAGGCAGGGACAGATTGCTTGCTGGCAAGGTGTTCTATTCTCTGCCTCGGGGAGCGGTCACAGAAACACTTAATGACAAGCTTTCATCCCAGATACATATGGGGAGTCTTGGGGTCTGCAGTTGCATTCGTATCGCTCTGGGTAATCGATAAAGTCTGGGACGGGCAAGCCGGAGAGGATCATCAGGGATTTGTTCCAGATGGTGAAGGTCGGACAAACTGGGAGGATGAAGGAGACGTTGAAGGTGTGAAGGTGGAGAGAGTTAGCCGGGTCATAGAAGGAGAGCATGTTGTTGTCATAATCCAGGAGGACTCCAACCCTTTTCAGCTGAGGGGGCACATCGACCAACATCTCTTTGTTGTTATGTCTCACGACAAAGTTAGTGCTGCAGCGGGAGAAAACCCATGATGATGAGTTTTTGCCAATCCATTCATTCTTTGGAGCTGACTTGTAGGCAACACCAACAGCATACCTAAGGGCAGTGGAAGGGAGAAAGAGGTATATTCATGCATTCTTTCATTCATTCATTCACTCAGTAGTTTTCATGAAACTCCAAATATGTGACCAACCAGGAATTAGGCACCATGAGAAATACACAGGAACTACATTATCCTCAAGGGACTGGCAATCTAAATTTCTGTGAAGCTGATACTGACATCAATCTTTATTTGAGTGTGAAAATGTCAGTGCCCAATCAAAGGTCAATTGTGTGAAGTATGTCCTCATGTAGATGTTGAGTGGGAGATGCTGGTGACTCAGTTTCCTCATCTGTAAAAGATGAAGTGATTGGAAGAGATAGCTTTTGATGTCCCTTCCAGGGCTAGTGGGCAGTTAGGTGGTGCTGCAGTGGATAGAGCACTGGACCTGAAGTAAGGAAGACCTGAGTTCAAATCCAGCCTCAGACACTTCCTAGCTGTGTGACCCTGGGGCAAGTCACTTTGATGGGGATGGGATCTGAACCCCCAAAAGGGAAAGAAACATGTCTTTGGGATCTGGACCCCAAAAAGGAAAATCCTCTGGACTTTCCCACATGGCCCAGGTCCCTGGCCCTTCCCAGTTAATAATCCTTTCCCTCATTGCACCTGGCCCCACCCTGGACCACTACTCCTCGTTTCCATCTAGACCCCTTCCATGTGGCCCAGGTCCCTGGCATTCGCCTGGGGTACCCAGCCCTTCTAGGTCCTTCTCTGTTACCTCCTGCTCAGCCCCGACTACTTAACTACTCCTAGATCCTTCCCACGGTCTTTCTGTACATAAGGTCCATCCTGTTTAAATTGCTCAGATTCAGTCTGGTCTGCTTGTCCATACAAGTGTCACAATAATGTGGATTCTTAAAATCTCGCCTACCCCAACCAGTGTTCTAATAAACCTTATCTCTGGCTGAAAGAAGGCTTGAGTTGAATTCATTTGAGGCAGGACCTGCGTCACTAGCCCTTGAATTTCTGGGTCCAAGCATCCCTAAAATTCAACAACTTCACCTTATTTGCCTCGGTTTCCTCATGTATAAAATGAGCTAGAAAAGGAAATGGTAAATTCCTCCAGTATCTTTGCCAAGAAAACCCCAAATGGGGACACAAAGGGTTGGACATGACTGAAAATAAGTGAACAACAACCAGTTCTAGATCTATAAATTGTATACCTTCCTCTCTCTGGGTCTTAGTTTCCCTCATCTGTAGAATGGGAGGACTGCATTCAATCACCTTCCAATGCAGAGATTCAGCAAGAGAGGTTAAAGGGAGGGAAAGAGCAGCTATCCTCTTCTTACTCTCTCCGTTCCCAGCCCCCAGCCTTGAGCAGTGTGAATAATGGGAAAATGTGACCTTCACGGAATGGCTATGGCAGGGCCAATAAATCTTTAACCGCTGTACTGCTTAACATAATGTCTGGTCTCTAGAGTTTCTCTCACCCTCCTCGCATGATATGAAGCAAGGATATAGGTTTTGCTTTGCAGAATTTTGTACTTGCAAATACTAGCCTTCCTCATCCAGAAGAATGTAAATGAATCAACACCACTTCCTAGAGAATAACCTCATACATATGTACATTTACAGATTCTTAACTAATAATTAATATGCAAGGCATTGTTTGTGTCTTAGGTTCGGGGAAGTTTATTCCCTCTCCCTACTGGTATCAGAATTAGCATTCTGCACATAAAATCCCGGGAAGGAAAACCCCAGGAGCATTTCTGCAAGGCCTTGCTTTGACTCCTCACATGAGAGAATGCCCAAGGTTATTCTCCCAGCACCTGCAAAGTAATTGGCACATATCCCTGAAACTTTTGCTCTTCCTTGTTTTTTTTTTCCCTTTAACCCTAAAACCAGCCACGGTCTCCCCTTCTTTTCATAATAACCTCATAGGTTGTTGTTCTGGATTCAGATACCTCTGTAGCACCTGGAATCATAAATAGGACCTTCTACATCCCCCTTTCTAGCCAACCTTGAGTAACTCAGGGAACATTACAGTCTCATCTCTCTCCATCAATTATTTCACTCAAAAATCCTGATGCGAAAATCTGAAAGCTGAGGTAGCTCCCCATCAATCGCCATGCTGGAACCCTTGACAAGTAGAGACTCATTAATACATATCAGAGCAGGGATTTTTCCTGTACACACACAAAAAAAGCAAGCTAGGAAGCAATCTTGGGAGGCGCTAGACTACCCCACCCCCATTCAGATGTGTATTTGAAGGACTGAAGTATCCCTCTCCCCTCTCCAGTCCTCTTGAGGTCTAAGTTGGCTGTACAGAATATCCTCTCATAAATCTTTGGACATGTAAGTCTTGGCATGAGTTTCCTTTTCCCCTTCCTAGTGCGTCAAAGGGTTACCACATACTCATTTATTTGGAGAAGAATTTGCTGCCAAATGAAAGAAATGAAACTGATTGAATCTCCTCTTCATTTTAAAACTCCAACTCAAAGGGCACTCATTCCAATTACTGTAGTGAGAGACCCTACTTCAATGGGCCTTGGGGAAAGCCAGCTGGGGCATGGGGAGTCCTGTCCCTCAGATGGAGTTCAGGAACTCACAGGCCAGAACAGACTAGACTGAGGACCTAAGCCTGAAGAGAAGAAATCCCTTCAAGCAAAGGGCTAGATGCTTACCTTTCTGGAATGTTACAGAAGGGATTCTGGGTCAGGAATGAACTGGAATAGAAGACCCATAAGATGTCTTCCAACTCCTAGATCCTATGATGCTGGTTTCCTGGTTCTTCTATCTCTCTGACCATTCCTTCTCTCTCTCCTTCAATGGTTGCTTTTCCTCTGCCTACCCCCTAAATGTTACTATTTCCTAAGGCTCTGTCCTAGGCCCTCTTCTCTTCCCTAAGTTATTTTCTTTGGTGATATCATATAATTTTCATGGCTTCAATTATAACCTCTTTGCATGTATTTCTCAAATCTATATCTGCAACTATAATTCTTAGAGGCAGCTAGGTGGCGCTGCAGTGGATAAAGCACTGGGACTGAAGTCAGGAAGACCTGAGTTCAACTCCTGCCTTAGACACTTGCAAGCTGTGTGACTCTAGGCAAATCACTTAACCTCCTTGGCCTCAGTTTTCTCAACTGTAAAATTGGAATAATAACAACATCTACTCCCAGGGATGTTGTGAGATTCAAATGAGATAATATTTATAATGTACTTAGCATAGCGCCTCGCACATAGGAGGTACTTAATAAAGGCTTGTTTCCTTCCTTATCGAGGTACAGTTTTGCATTTGTATTTGCGTAGTGTACATCTCCATCTGATGGATGAGTGACGATATCAGACTCAACATGCCCCAAACTGACGTCATCATCTTTCCCTTTGCCAAAGTCTCTCTTACTAACTTCTCCATTTCCATTTATGGAGAATAGTTAGCCAATCACCGTAAGCTCAAAAACCTTGGTGTGTAGGTTCTTCCCTCCTTTGGCATCCAATCAGTCACCAAGTCCTATAGATTCTATCTTGGCAATTTCTCTCTCACATCTGTCTTTTTCTTTCCACTATTGCTGTTATTATGCTAGTTCAGGCTCTCATCACAAAATTGTGTAAATTATTTCAATACCTTCCTGACCAATCTTCTCACTTTCAGTCCTTGCCCCAATCTATCCTATGTACATTTGCAAGAATAATCATTCTAATTCAATGGCTCCCCATTTCTAACCAAATAACATCTGCCTCAGCCTGCCATTTAAAATCTGGCTCCAATTTTTCTCTCCAGCTTCTCCCACATCTCTCCTTCTTCATGGACTTCAAGTTCCAGATAAACTGTCTATCTGCCATCCCCCAATCACATCCTTTCCCAAGTCTGTACTTTTGCTCACAAAATTCTCTATGCCTGGAATGCCAGGAATGCCCACCCCACCTTTTTCTCTGCCTGTTAACAACATCCTGTACAATGCCTGGCATATCGTAGTCTTTTTTTCCATATATACCAAAAGCATGTAAGTCTTTATTAAATAGTCTCTGAGGCTGGGAGAAATAATGATGAAAAGGAAAGAAGCCAGGGATCTACCCTCTCTCACTTCATTTCCCTTCAACATACAAAACACACATAAAATCTATACATAAGATAGAATTCAGTGGTAGATTGAGGGGAGCAAGGGTAAACACTTTCTGGGAATGGGCCTGCACCCATGGGTGCTCTAAGACCTGAGGGAGAGGAAGTCACTGAGGGGTTATGCCACAGCCATTTAGAGATGAGGTCCTGGGCTCCAGAAGCCACAGATGAAGGGAATTCCTTTGAATGATGGTGGATTGACTGGTTGATTGGATATCTTTCAAAGCCCAGAATAAATGCAGCCCCCTGTTTGATTTTCCCCACGCTGACATAATTCTCTCTCCTTCTTCTGGAAATTCTCAGCACTTTGTACTTCCCTTATGAATTCATTATCTGGGATCATCTGTGTCTAGCTTATCTCCCCTACTAAGAAAGGAATATACCCAGTCAATTTCTTTTTCCTTTTCTTCTTTGTTTTCTTCATTGGGTCTTCTTTCTCCTCTTGCTATCTTAATGCAAATATTCCCCAAGGTTCCATCCTAGGTTCTTTCCTCAATATTCTCTGGGTGATCTCATTTATAAAATATCATCATTGGAAGGAGCTTGTTGAGAGAATAATATATTTATTGATCTGCATGTTTTTTCACCCCATCCCTACCCCATCTCCCATTAGAATATAAATTCCTTGAAGGTAGGAATTGTGTTTTCTCTTTTTCTTTGTATGCTTGAGTCTGGTACAGAGTAAATGCTTAAGACATGCTTGCTAACTGGTTGATAAAGCACTTCGAGATTTATAAAATGCTTAATGGATACTATCATATTTGATCAAATTAAAGAAATAAATTCATTGCTAGAGGATTTCTGGGATCTTTGAGTGCAGAGAGTCAGCATTCCTAACTTACAAGAAACCAGAAAATGAGGTATCAGCTTATTTTAGCTAGTTTAAAAATCCAAAAAGTTTTTTTGGGAGATGAAGGATAAAGATGACCCCCAAATGAATTACAAGCCCATATCAGCTCATGAGAAAGTAATTGGATATTACCTTTTTGAAAGTTGCCTTAATTCAGGCCACCAGAAAAGTGGGTTTAACATTCAATTCTCTAGTCTAGGTGTTCTTAACTTGAAGTACCTGAATTTTTTTAAAGAATATTTTGATAATCTTTTTTAAATGTCTTTGATTTCCTTTGTAATCCTATGACTTTTATGCATTTTAAAATGTTATTCTGAGAAGGGGTCCATAGGCCTCACCAGATTGATAAAGGAACATAAAGAAAGGCCAAAGAATCTACTCAAGTTCCACTTGCAGCCACCTCTGCTCTGAATCCAGCTACCATTACTTTCTCCTCAAAGTATGCTTTGGTTCAGCACATACAGTATCAACTGGATGACACCTACCCACTTCTGGTAATTAATACAGAATAATCCTGCCAGAAAGAACCTAGAAAGCTCTGTTTAAAATGATTAAGTCTTTGGCAAGAAGACATTAGGGGCACAGGTGGTGTTTTCATCGCTGCTGACTGAAGGCAGGGGCTCCAGAAAAGACAGATTTGGGAAGTGAACAGTTGGTTAAAACGAGGCTGTTTTAGAACAGGATTTGACTGACCAGATGGCCTTCATCAAGTATTTCAAGGACTGTTACACGGAGGAGGGATTAGACCTGTTCTGTTTGATCCCAGAGGAAAGAATCTGGCAGAATGGGTGGAAGGTGCAAGGAGGCAAACTCATATTGGGAAAAACTTTCTAACAATTGGAGCTATCCTAAAGTGGGACAGTCTGAACCCTTCACTGGAGGTCTTCAAGAAGAGGCTGAATGACAATCAGCTTGGCAGGTTGTAGAAGGGTTTCTAATTCAGGTACAAGTTGAACTAGATAGGCTATGAGGTCCCTGCCAGCTCTTAGATTCTGTGATCTTATAGATTTTCAAAATAATCTTAAGAAGCAAGGTAGGTTATTCTATACCCATTTTACAAAGGAAGAAACTAGAGCTCAGAGGGAAAGCTACTTTTTCAAGGTTACACAGTGAGGTAGCACATAGCAGAGCTGGAGTAGAACTCCTGACTTAGAGTTCTGACATAGAGGTGAAAGGGATCTTAGAGGCTACCTAGTCCAACAAAACTGAGGCCCATGGAAGGGAAATGATGTGCCCAAGTTGACACAGGTAGTAAAAAATCAGAGGCAAGATTCTTAACCTGATGCTAACTAGGCCCTTGGGGTCCAAATCCAGGGTACTTTCAATAGTACTATGCTGCCATCTGGTGCGTTATTTACATAACATGTTGTTCTTAGACTTGAGAAAAAGCTGCAAAATACTTTCTGAAGTAACCTTTATAATGTTTCTTGTAACTTTCTCCTCCTTTGTCCTAACCATGGACCTTTTATTATTACGTCTCTCGGATGTACTGTTATGGCATTGGCTATTATCCCACCCTACCAGGAATCTGACAATGAGGACATAAGTGAGAGGAAGGAAGGAGTATCTTCGAGGCAGAGCTACATACCAGGTTGATGACCCCATGACTATTTCCCAGTAATGACAGCCACTGTCAAGGAAAACATTCCCTGTGGCTCCATAGCAGCCAGTGCCACTGAATCTTTCTGGGGTGTGGCTCTTCTTCAAAGAGCTTTCATCTTTCTCCATTTGTAAGCCATCATTAGAGATCTTCAACTTCTTGTGAGTCATTTTTGGGTCCAGCTTAAAGGGCTGGCCTGCCAATGGAAGAGGAGAAAGTCAAGCACAATCAAACAGCTAAGGACTCCAACCACGTCACTTCTCAATGTCCTAAACCCCAAGCAATGGTTTGTCAGGTTGCCACATTCTTTGAGGTTAATGAGTTGATTACATACATTACCCCACTGGCAACATCCCTGGAAAGTGTTATAATCCTCATTTTATAGATAATGACTAATAGATATGACTTAAAAGTAAAGTGACCCAGCTAGGTACCAGGGATGAGAATCATGGGGTCATCAATTTAGAGTTGGAGGGTATCTCAAAGGTTATCAGGTACAATCTCCTTACTTTACAGATGGGCAAACTGAGGCCCAAAATTATAAACCACCTTGCCCAAGCTAACACAGCTAGTGTCAGAGTTGAGATTCAAACTTAGATCTCTACTCACTCCAGGCCTGAAGCTCTTTCCATTATATCATGTTGATTTACTAAGTGCTTAAGTTGGCCATTTTTTGGATTGCTAAGTTGTTACATGAGAGTAGGCCAGAAGGTACAATGAATCAACAAAAATCTTCTATGTACCTACCATGTGCCAAGCACTGACCTAGGGGTAGAGATAACAAAGAATGAAACAATCTCTACTCTCAGAGAGTTTATATTCATTCAAACAGAGCACTAGATCTGTCATAATGAACTTCATGGACCACTATATTTTTATAGAGAGCTGTTATGAGAGGTAGACTGACAAAATGGTCAGAGATCTGGCCTTGGAGTTAGGAAGGTGCTCCTCTGACAAATACTGGTTAAGAAATCCTAAGCAAATCACCTCTCCCAAGTAGCTCTTTAAGATTAGAAGTTGCAGAGCCAGGGTCAACCTGCACTGATAGAGAGGGTTGCCTCAGTGGAGATCTCCTTACACCAATGAAATCATAGGTCCAGACATCCCCCCTTAAAAAGAACCCCCAACAACCGGTAACTGCTAAAAAAAATTACATTGCCAGTCCTTGAGAGCCAAAGAAGAAAAACACAGGTGATGACTGGTTTCTTAATACCGAACTGACAAATGAAAAAAGGAAATTGAATCCAGAAAGGGAAGAGGAAAGGGTCATATTCCCATCTTCATGCTCCCCTTTTAGCATTTTTTGAATTTTGTTCTATTCTACATTGCTTTGGGTTGGGATGCAGCTGGGCATGTTGGTGGGAGGGAAGAAAGACTGGAATATTTCAGTAGGAAAACATAAGGGTAGTTGAATGCTAAATGTTGCTTACTGGTAGAACAAAAGAACTTTAGAACTTGGCTATTGCTCAGTTTTCCTGTCAGTCTTTCCACTTCCCCCTACCCTCCCATCTTCAGGGGCAAACAGCATATGATTAGAGGGGTCCCTAGAACATACTGTTGGTTTTCAGTCGTGTCGGTTCACTGTTTCGGCTGCCTGCTTGGTTGATTGCTTTGACGAGGAAGATGTAACGAGTCCCACTCTGGAGGCCATGAACTGTGTAATGGTTCTGTTTAATGTTGGGCACAATCATCCAACTATCCACAGAGTTATACAGACCTGAGATATGGGGGGAAATAAGGACATTAACCAGCAGGTAACCAAGATGGGTGGGGGTGGGGGTGGGGAGAAACACAATCACAAGGCAAACATATCACAAGCCTGCAGATGGTTCTAGGAGCTCAGTTTTCCCCTCTGCATTCTAGAAGGTCCACTGAGAACATCCCCACCCACCTAGGTACTTCTTTTTTAACTGGGTTATGCCCAGTTCCTTGCTACAAACACCCAATGCAATTGCTAGAAAGTTTTATGGCCTAAATGCTGGTCTCACAAATGTTCACCCAAGAATACATGAGGGGCCACTCTCCAAGTGGTTGAATCAGCATTTCTTTCTAGGTGTCCACCTCTAAGATACTCTAGTTATATCCCATCTGGAAGCTGTGGGGAATAGCCCATGTGCAGGTGGAGTAGCCCTGTCTAGGTATTCTGTGTGGAAAAACACAGAGCATCAGGGCATGAAAGGCACAATGGAGGTCTCCAAGCTCAACCTTCCTCATTCTACAGCAGAGAAAACTGAGGCCCGGGAAAGCTAGATGCCTTGCCCAATGTCATACAGCTGGGACTAGAATTCAGATCTTCTGACTTTCTGCTCTATCATGCCATATGGGTAAAGAACAGGTGTGTTCTGGCTGTGCCAATTTATGGATGGGCAGCCACTCTTTGGGGTTATAAAGAGCTAGTTATCTTCCAGATATATTTCCCTCCTGTTATGTCCTCATTCCTACCTGGATGGAAAGGTGGGCTCCAGGATAGGTATCATAGGAAAATTCAAGAGTTGGTTCAGTTACCATGGCAATATGCCAATTCTTCATCCCCACCTTAGCTTTATCCATACCTTCCCCATACTAAGCCTAAGTCCCATTTGGGGTTGAATGGCCCAGAAACCCAGAGCTGCATAATTAGTGATAACCTTTGAGCTTCTGGGAAAGCAGTTCTTTACCCTGAGAAAACTTAGACTGTCTGAACTAATAGAATAGACTAATAATAACAACGCAGAAACAGACTTTTGGAAAATGTAGATAATTGAAAAAATGTGAAAAAATAAATAAATGCTTGTTGAATTGAATTAGGAAAAAAGAAAAGAAAGAAAAGAAAACATGTGCAACTAAGTTTCAGAGAGCTGGGGACTGCTTTTCTCCTTCTAATGGGAATTGATCAAGGGAGCCCTTCATCAGTTTCATGAATCCCTACCCATAATCTCAGTCTTTGGGGGGTCCTTGGTGATGACTGACAACATATTCTGCAGAAGAAAAATACAAAATAGTCTCCCACACTCTCCTGTGTGGCTCCCTTCTACGTTATCAGTGATGGTGGAAGAGTGAGGCAGAGTGTGCTAAAAATGCCACCATTCTATAAAGATTACCCAGGTGGTAACTCAACTAAAGCTCTGATGCCTCGCTGAGAGGATACGGAGTACTTCTTTAACTGCACCCCAATGACTGAAAGTTGGGAGTACAGATTTTGGTGAAAGATGCTGCCCCCTCTGTGATCCCTAAGATTGAGCTGTGAACTAGTCCATCCCTTCTAAGCCTTTTATGTTCTTGCTTCCTTAGAATTCTAAACTTGAGTACAATGGGTGGAGAATGGCCTTTGCTGCCTGGGCCTCCTATACCCAATGCTCACAAGAAAATGGTACCTTTCAGAAGAAGGAGCATATGGTATTAGCCTCTGACTAGAAGTCATTCCTGGCTACTTTCTTCTGCTTTTCATTGCTCAGAGACTAAAGATCTTGATTTAGCTAGCCTTCGGGATTGGGTCTCATGGGGAATCCTGAGGTTAAGAGTTCCTGAGTCAGGCACAAGTCATGAAAAGGGAGATTTCCTTAATTGCATGTTTCTCAGAGGAGAAGAGGACTTGAGGTCAGAGCAGATCCAAACCTTGCCACCCCTCCATGAAAGTGCTGTGAATTGCTGAGATCACGGGTGGGGAATCTGTGGCCTTGAGGCCACACATGGCCTTCTACGTCTTCAAGTGTGGATCTTTGACTAAATCCAAACTTCACAGAACAATTCCTCTTAAGAAAAGGATTTGTTCTGTAAAACTTGGACTCAGTTCAAAGGTTACACTCAAGAACCTAGAGGGTTACATGTGGCCTTGAGGCTGCAGGTTCCCCACCCCTGAACTCTGGAGTATATTTCAGGAATTGATTGTTCATTTATCCAAAATGCTTAATCCTTTTTTGGGATGGATCACATATCTCTGGGGTTAATCTGAGTTTGATTTTTGAGTTAGCCTTCTGTCTCTAGTGTGTGGTGGGTCCAGATCTCCATGCTGCTCGCAATACTCCTAGCTCAGCTCATCTCTACCTCCCCACCAGCTGTCTTGAACCCATGGAGGTACCGTTTCCTCTCCACCCCTTTCCAGTATCTGGCACACAGTAATTGCTTGATAAATGTTCTTATTTATACATATATGTATTCTCTCTCTCTCACACACACACACACACACACACACACACACCTGAATTGCCTCTATGTATTGTAGGGATCCACTAGAGAAATTTTGTTTGGAATCACTCCGGGCTGCCTGGTATACTTGCAGAGATCCAGTGGGGGAAGTTTCACCTGGTACAGTTTAGTTTCATTAAGTGAGGAGTTGATTTCCAGTCATCCCTAGGCCCCCAGACTCCGTTGGGAGAACTCTGTGGTCCTTGGGATCTGATCTGAGACTAGCTTTTCCCCTCTAAAGTGGTTAGAGGTTCAGTTTGTTTTTCCTCTTTATTTGGGGGGGGGGGGGGGGAGGACAGTTCTGTGGTTGTTTTCTTTTGTGTTCTTTCCTAATTGTTTTGGGTTAGGACAAGCCCCTAAGAAGCACCAAGACAATGCAAGATACTGTTTGCTTGTAGCATGTGTGTAGCTATATTTGATAGATGAGTGTCTTCCAGGCCCATAATGACCTAGCCACTTATAAAATATTTTGGGGTATGCCTAAGATCTGCATGTACCTTCTCTGTACATGGCCCCCAAGAGACAATTAAGAACTGTAGCTTGTGGACTTTGATGAGATTCCTTAGTGAAAGGCCTTAGGTGCAGAGGTGGGGAACCTCTGGCCTCAAGGCCTTTTAGGACCTCAAGTGTGGCCCTTTGACTAAAGCCAACTCAGTCAAAGGGTCGCACTTGAGAACCTAGAGGGTGGTGGCCTCAGGTTCCCCACCCCTGCCCTAGGGGAGACAACCAGGAAGAGGCCAATACTGGGGCCTCCTCTGTTCCCTAGGGAAATTTTGAAAACTGGAGATATGGACCAATGTTTTCTAAGGCACTCCTGTTTAATTTATTGGTCAGCAAATATTGAACCAAAGAAGGTATAATGAGAGTTGTTTCTGGTCAGTTTGATGAATTTCTTGGCCCTTCCCACCCCAATCAATTTGATGTGATTACACAGTGTGAACCATTGTCAGAAGGGGGCATCTCCCATGGAACTACACACGTCTTAGTACCTTGCTGAAAGGATGCAGGGAATTTCTATGATTGCTCCCCAATGAATGGGGTTGCTTCCTGATTTCAAATTGTCTGAGACTCAGGAAGACAGACTTTGGTTGGTAGAACTACCCCTCTGGTGATTTTGAAAAGCAAGCTGGGAAATGGCTCACTCTTTCACCTTTCTGTGTTTCTGTTTTCTCTCTCTTGGACTTCCTGACCTAACTGCAGAAAGGGAGGAAAGGGGATTGTCTCCTCTCCCCACCTCACCCCACCCCACCCCAATGCTTGCCCAGGCAAATTTCAAACTGGAGTTTCTGGGCCTTCAGTTCCCGGATGCCTTCTATCCTTCTGTTTCCTTTTCTGGGCACAGATGGGAGAAAAGTGATCTTGAGAATGGATAGTTACTTCCTGAGGTGGAGAGGGTGGGGTATCCTGAGCTCAAGAGTTCTTGAGTTGTATACCAGCTGCCCACAAGAAGATGTCCTTAACAGTGCGCTTCTTGGGGCAGAGGAACTATAACTAATCAGAAAGACTTGGCAGCTTAAGGACTAAAGCCATACAATGGTGGGGTAGGTGATGTAGGCCTTGCCAACCTTCCATGACACTGCTGTAAGCAGCTCAGACAGTAAAGACTGAGGCAAATGGGAAATCTTTGTTTACTAGTCCCACGAAGAGTCTTTACCTTTTCGAGAGGTAGTTTCGTGAGTATAATGGACTACTTGAATGTTTGGTTTCTACCGTATAACTCATGTCATGAGTTTTCTACCGTGGGTGAAGTAAATGCTGTCCCATACCTGATGGGTACATTGTATACCTTTGGGGGAAGGGACCTTGCCACCTACCTATGAAAAAGTCCTATGTATGAGCTATACCTAAGTTGCATTTTGGAGACTTCTATGGGGTTTTTCTCTGGGGTGGGGGCATCATCATCATCATCATCATCATCATCATCATCATCATCATCTATATAGTGCTTACTATGTGCCAGGTACTATGCTAAGTGCTTTACATTTATTATCTCACTTAAAACTCACAACAATCCTGAGAGGTTAGGGGCTATTCTTATCCCCATTTTACAAATGAGGAAACTGAGACAAAAAGAGGTTAAATGACTTGCCCAGGATCACCCAGCTAGTAAAGTCTTGAAGTTGGATTTGAACTTGGGTCTTCCTGACATTAGCTACTGTACCACTCAGCTGTTACTTAGAGAGAAATGAATTCCCTGGGATTAGGTCCCTAGGGTAGAACCCAATCTGTGTAAGCCCAGAGACCTTGAGGGCCCTAGGCCATGAGTGGTTTAGCTGGTTGGATTATCCAGAAGAAAAACTGCCAAATGGTGCCCGAGTCCTATGTAGCCCCTTTTGGCTCCTTCAATGATGGTAGAAGAGTAGTAGAAAAGGTGAAGAAGTGTGCTAGATATCACACTGATTTTGGATCATCTCTCAACAATAAATTCACTGTTGGTGTTATAAATGTAAATTCTTTGTCTAAAGACAGAGAGACATGCTACTTGGAGGACCTGAGTCATATCAATATGGTATTCTCATTCTAAATGAAACCAGAAGACATAAGGAAGGTATAGCTAAGTGGGAGAACAGCTCCCTGGTCCTGATTTCATCGTGCATTCAAAGGTGGCAAGAAACACTATCTCCTAGGATACCTGGTCATTTCATCTGGCAGTGCTTATGGTGAACATAAGCAAAAAGGCTAACATGAGGCCTACAAGGCAGAGAAATTCTCTGAAGATTTTGACAAGACCCCCCCAAGTTAATGGATACCTTGAAACTCAGAAAAATCAATATGGAAGAGGGCAGCAGACAGGAGGGCAAAAAAATATTGGAAAATATTATTCAGAAGTAGGAAATGAAAGAGGCCAGCTAGACTATGCTATCCAGAGGAAGTCAGGGATAAAGGCAATACAAATTTTAAAGCATGGGGGAACTGATTTTTGAGATAGTTGAAAAAAAGGGGAAATATAGTATAAAAGTAGGAAAAAATCCCAGACCTATAGTATTAATACAGTATATTGCATAAAAATTAATATAGCAAATATATTGATATTTAATATCGAATATATTAATACAGTATATTATATAGAGATCAAGAAGAAACCAACAACTATTGATGTATACATCTTTCTCATATCTATGAAATTTTTAAAAGGATGGCTTATGCAGGTATCAAGGATAGCGATAAGGATAGTGATCAGAGCTGGACTTCTGACTTCATAGGTTTATTTAGAGAGTTCTCATATGAGGAAACTCCTCTCCTAATACAGGCTATCACCTCTCCTGCAACTTCTTGTGTCTGAGAGTTGTCCAGAGCACTCGAAGGAAAGGTTACTTGGTCAGGGTCACACAGCCTAGACTACATAAAGACAAGACTTGACCTATGCTCTTCCTGGCTTTGAGGCCAGGATCTCTCCAACTACTACACCATACTACTTCTATCAAGGATATCTTTGCTGAAAACATGAGAAGAGAATGGGCACAATTTTGCAGAAGAATCTCTTACGACATGTTCAGGTCTTCAGTCATACAACTGAAAGGTGTCAAGAATACAAGACCTGTGTTTGTTGTTTGATCATTAAAAAAAAACCAAACAGTTGCCTCAGTGGAACAATAAGGCACCATAAAGGCTCTCCTTCAAGAGGGTATCTCCCAAACATATGTTAAGGTCATACAAGATTCCTTGATAACATGACATCCATGGCAAAACTTTGTGCAATGATTCTTTAGTTACTTATGTTAAGCAAGGCATGAAATAGGGCGATGGATACTCACCAAAGTTGTTCACCACTGTCATGGAGGAGAGTCTAAATAGAAGGGTTTGCTATTATAGATGGTGGGTCCCTTCAGATACTCCCATTTGCTGATGGAATTATGCTAATTGCATCAGTCCCCAAAGCACTGCAGACCTTCCATAATCACTCAAAATAGTTCAGCCTAACTATCCACACAAGAAAAACTAAGTGGATGATGAATATCTATTTGGCTAAACTATGATATACTGCTGGATAGGTAGGCCAATGAGTGAGTCTATCAATTTGTGTGTGTGTGTTTGTCCTTCATTGCTGAAGAAGACCATGCCATCAGAGAAATAATGACATGACTTGCACTTGACTTTATTTTGAGTGAGGGAGGGCTGTGCAGGTCACCAACCTCACTTCTCCTCCAGAGCCATCTGAGTCCAGTGACCAAATATTCATCAGGATGACTGGAGATGACCCAGGATGAGGCAGTTGGGGTTAAGTGACTTGCCCAAGGTCACACAGCTAGTGAGTGTCAAGTGTTTGAGGTGAGATTTGAACTCAGGTCCTCCTGACTCCTGCACTGGTGCTCTATCCACTGCACCACCTAGCTGTCCATCTATCAATTTATATTCGTTGCAGATGAACATGTGAATTTAGCCAAGAGTTGAAGCTGAGAAAGAAAACAGGGTGAACTGAATGTAGGAAACTACATAGTAGTTCAAACAATTCTCTGGTACTTCTAATGCCAATAGTGTTCCAGTCATGCTGTATAGCTGCAAACCACACAACTCCATAATCTCAGAATAAAAATTGCAGATGATCCAGAAAGCAATGGAAAAATGGATGTATCTGGCTTCAGCGTGGTCCCAAAAGAGTGCACAAAAGAAGTGGCAGAAAATTTACAAAATTTTTCATGCTCTTCTTGGGGACAAGCTTGAGAGATATATAGTGCTTTAAGGTTTGCTACCCACTTAACAAACATTACCTAATTTGATCCTTACAATAATCCTGGGAAGTAGATACTTTTCTGATCCTGATTTTTATAGATGAAGAAACTGATGTTGATAGAGGTTAAGTGATATGTCCAGGGTCACACAGCTAGTAAGAGGGGGAGGATTTGAACTCAGGTCTTCCTGACTCCAGGTCCAGCTCTACTCACTACACTTACCTTGCTGTCATGAGAGATCTGCAAGTCAAACTGTCAGTCATTTTTATCAGAGATATCATTGAACAGATAGGTGGCAGGCTGATCACATTTGGAGATTGATCCAAATCCAAGATGACATTTAATAGGGGCAAATATAAAGTCTTACACTTTGAAAAATCAACCTCTCAAGTACAATATGGGAGAGGCAAGACTGGACATCCCTTTTATAAAAAAGATTGGGGTGGAACATTATTGAACTACAAGATTAGTATTAAGCCAGGCTGCACAACATATGTATGGCCCATGTGGCCCACAAAAATGCAGCGTTGTCACTGTGCACGCTCTCCTGTTTGTCACATGACCTGTGGCAACCAATCATTGTCAGTCTGTCTCTAGTCTAACCTATCTGCGGCCCAAAGAAGTCTACAGGTTGTGCAGATGTGGTATAAGCCAATGGTAGGATATGACAGCTGAAAGTGTGAATGTTATCTTAGGTTGGATTAAGAGAGCTGTGGTGTCCAGAATGAGACAAATGATCAGCCTACTGTACTCTGCCTTGTTCAGACTTTATCTGGGGTACTCCGTTCAGTTCTAGAAGCCACATTTTGGGAAGGTGATTGCTAGAAAGGGTCCAGAAGACTCATCCAGGATGGTGAAGGAAGGGCCTTAAGATCATCCAATGTGAGGACTGGGAGAAGGAAATTATAATATTTAGCCTGGAGAAGACAATGCAGATGTTTTCAAGCCTGACTCTACTTATTTACTAACTGTGTCACTATGGACAAGTCACTTAACCTTTCTGTGCCTCAGTTTCCTCATCTGTAAAATAAGGAAGTTGGTTTAGGTGACCTCTGAGGGACTGTCCAGCTTGAAATCTATGATGTTATATATCTGAAGGACTCTCCTATAGGAGAGGAAGTGAACTTAATGTTTAGAGACAGAAGACAGAATTAGAAGCAATGGGTAGATGGGGCTTCAGATGAGGTGACAAGCAAAACTTCTGGTCAATCAGAGATCTTCCAAAGTGCAATGGGCTGCTGTGGGAGGTGGTAGATTCCCCTTCTCTGCAGGTCTTCAAGCAAAGTTGGAGGACCACTTATTAGGGCTGTCAGGAGAGATTCTTGTTCAAGAAGCAGAGCAAACTAAGATGGCTGCCAAGGTCCCTTCCAACTCTGAGTCAGTGATTCTGTGAAATGTATGATCAGAAAAGGTGGGCTGAGCACATGGTGAAGACATGGCTAAAGACCTGTAGAAGGACACCAGTACATTGGGAACATCCTCTAAGGAGAACAGAGAAAAGGAGGGCCTTGGCAAGAGGATATAAAGGCATGTCCTCTGAAGGGATATACCCATACTGAAAAGATCACAGAGTCACTGAAAGGCTGAAGTCCTGATGAAGGGTCAGCCAGTCTCCCTTCCTCTCTCCTGCCATCTGTCTTTTGGGCCACTTCACTGATGGCAAACTCTACCAAAAGTTGGACAGCACCAAGGCAAGGGACAGAAACTGCCATCAGTCCACTGGGCCACTTGGCAGCAGCTCTAGGAGAAGGTTAGATGCAAGGAGAAAACTGGAGGTGATGTGACAGAACAGATGTCAGTGACCACCCCTCCACACATGCTTTTGGAAGTGCCTTCATATACATTCCCTCTTAGGATTCTCACAATGATTTTTTTGGATGGTTAGGATAGGACTCACTCAAATCAATCTGATTTTAAAGATGAGATAATAGGTGATAGAGAAATTAGGTGATCGGGCCCAAGGTCCCACAGCTAGGAAGTGGCACAGCTAGTACTCCAACTTTTGCCTTCTCTCCATTGCACCACAGGGGCTGCTTTCACAATAGTTTGCTAGTGTTATAGCAAGCCATAGGCCAGCATGCTCCTTATACATAGCACTCTATCTCCCATCTCTATGCCTTTACATTGGCTGTACCTTCCATTTGGAATCCGTGACTTCCTCCATGCTACCTCAAGGCTTTCTCTCTTATTCTTTCAAGACACAGTTTTAGCACCATTTTCTACATGAAATCCTTCCTCATCCCAGCTGCTAGTACCTTCCTTCCCTCACTATCTTGTATTTGTTTTGTATTTGAATACATTCATATATATACATGTTTGTTTCCTCCTCCCCCATTAGACTGCGAGCTCCTGGAGATGGCTTCACTTTTTGTACTTGTATCACCAGTGCCCAGCATAGTACCTGGCACATAGTAGGTACTTAGTTTTAGATTTACTTAGATTTAGATTTACTGCTAGTGAAAAGCTTCCTCTACGGAACACCATGTGTCCTTAAAGCAAAAGCAAATATACCTTTGACCTATTTAAAAGCTGCCTGGTCTCTTCTTGGGGGGTTGCCTGGGCTGAGTGCCTTCAGCTTGATCTGCAGGATTCCCCAAGGTTGGCAGCCCATTCAGTGACTCTTGTCTGGGAAACTCCCCTCAATATAAGCCAAGAAGGCAGAAATGTAAAGATGAAAACAATGGGAAAAACAATGCCTGTGTCCCATGAGGGCCGCCTCTCCATGGAAATTGGTTCCACCCCCCTGCCCACAACACACACACTTTAATTCTCCTTTGCTGTTCTTTCAAACATCCCTAATTGATGACTGATGGGTCCTGGCGCCATATTGTTTTAACAAGCTTGAGGTCTGAACAGACACACAATTCAAAAGAACCAATGACACACTTGGGACTAAACCATGGCTTTGCATCCCGTGGCCCATTTGTAAGTTTCTTAAAATTCATGTGGGAGAGGGGAAGGGAGGAAGGAAGAAAAGTAACAGAGGGAAAGGATACTGTTGTGTCCAAGGAAGAAAACTGGGGAGCCAGGAGAGGTAGAGCTTTGCAAAGCATGTTTGACCAGAACAATGAAAAGGTAGGATCAGAGCGAGGAAGGCACACATGCATCCCCAACCCAGCGATGTCCCCCATGATTTTCAATGTCCCAGACTGCCTACCTCGGAGACAAGCTCCGAGCTGGGGTCCAGTCAGGGAAGGTGGCAGGACATGGATTGGAGGGGGTGGGGAGGTGAAGGCCACAGAGGCAGGGATGTCCCTGGGGACAACCCGCCAGAGGGCAGGAGCTGGAGGTGCAATGACACATCAGCGGGAGCGTCCCACTTCTGGGCCCACACTGCCTGAGAAACACCGGGCTCAGCAACACAGGACAGTTTGGAAACACTTGCCTCGTGCAGCCCCGGCCAATCTTGAGCAGCTTACTGCTTCCTTACATTTTCTTATCTCTGGCCACAGGCCCCAACCACACCATGACTTACTGATGAAGTTAGCCTGGCCAGTGAATATGGTATACTGCAGCTCATAGGAACTGATGCTGAATTCATCTTCTGAGAGCCAGTGGACGGTGATAGTGTCATGGGAAGCAGTACAAAGTTCTTCTTGTATAGACGGTGGGTTGGGGGCTGTAGGGAAAGAACACAAAAGAGTGAGGGTGAGGGCTTCTGGGCTTGGCATACTGCCTATGCCAACATAGGACCTAGCTCTAGAGAGCTGGAAGGGAACTTGGGGCCCAGCTAGCCCAAACCCTTTATTTTACTGAGGAGGAAACTGAGACCCAGTAAGTAATTTGTTCAAACCTATACATGTAGTAAATGGGAGAGTTGGGATTTGAACCCAGGTCTTTTAATGCCAGAGCCAAAGCTCTTCCTTCAACACTATTCAGTTTCTCATCTTCTTGATGAATATATTTTCTTTATGGAGAATGCTTAGGGAGTACCTTCCTTCCTCTTCCCCTCCTCCCCCCCAAAAGCTTTGTCTCAACTACCTAGTGATTTCAGGCAAAACTGTCTTTGGGCCCAAAATAAACTGATGGACTACCTTATTTTCCTCCTCTGTATGAGGGGATCTGATGGATACGGCTATTGGAGGAAAGAAAACAGCTGAGATTTGTTTTCCCGTTTCAGAAGAAAGCTCTGTTTTGCTTTTCTTTCAAAATCATGGTACACACCTGTGGTTTCACTGGCATACCAAACTGCTAGTAAGGATATTTCCTTTACCAGTGCAGACTAACACCTGCTCAGCAACTAGAGTCTCAGAGTTGCCCGAGGGCACCGAGGGGCTGACTTGCCCTCACTCCATGGAGTTGCCTTATTGGCACTAACAGCCAGCCCCAATGGATACACATAAACAGAAGGAGAATTCCTGCCCTTCCTATCATATTCCTGCCCTGAGACTCTGCTGGTAGATGGCGTAGGCACTATCTGGTGTACCCACCCCCTCATTTTTAAAAATCACCTGCCATCTGGCTCTTACTTTCTCCCTGAAACTCCATTTTCTCCAAACTACTGAATGATTTCTATCTTTTACTAAAACATATGGGTCTCTTTGAGGGGGGGGGGGCATTCCTTCAAAACTCCTGATTCTGTCTTTCTCTTTTCATCCCTCTCTCCCACTTCAAAAACTTTTATGAACCATTCAGTAGTTGTATCCATTTCCCTTGTTTTCAAAGCAAACAGCCCACTCTCCCTTCCTATGTCTCCCCAATCAACTTGCAAAGATGCATGGCATTTACAGCTAGAGAGTAGCCATGAGCATCCTCCGGGAGGAAATTGACACGAGTGAATTTTCCGGATGAGGAGAGCTTGCCCTTTTGGCTATATGAACGTTCTTAATTCGTTTGGCCATTTTTAATTAAAATCTTTCCAAAATTACTGCCCTTCTCAGACAGGGCACAATGAACATCATTTAACCTTTTCTTGATGACTCGGGGCTGTCTTAATTAGCTCTATTATACTGAGCTGTACTATAGCCAGAGTTCTAATCTGGGCTACTGAGGGACATGGGGCCTCTGACCTAACGCAGAATGGCTCCAGGCTGATGTATTTTTTTGAGCTTGGGATCTTCTTTCAGTAGTTTTAATCTCCTCCTTTGCTGTTTGACCATCAGTTGCTACTTCTTGTAGTAGCTGAGGCACCTACTTTTGATGATTTTCCCATTCCCTTTGATGCTTTATGCTATGGAGACAACCACAGAAGCAAGCTTTTCTGAACCAGATGCAACATATAAAGTGTGTGGGTTTTGTGACATCTACTTTGGCTGCTAAGAAGCCACTTGGGGACCTTATTTTTCACTGGCCTCTGGGTTCTCAGCTACATTCTGAATGCCTCAATTTACCCAAAGCACACATTCTATATTAACATTTCCTTAGTACTGAAACCTTATCACTGTCATGCTCATTCAAATGCTTCAGCCCAAACCAGCATGGTACAGTAGAATGGGAACTGGATTTGATGTCAGAGGACCCTAGTTCAAAGTCCAGCTCTGCCACCTGCATTATCCTTGTCAAGCAAGGTTATGGCTCTAGGTCTCAGTTTTGTTAGCTGTAAGACAAGGGTGCTACACTCAACGGCCCTCAAAGTTCCTTCCAGCTCGAAATCTATTATCCCCTGAATAGAGAGACCATGGCTCTTGGTCTAATTATGTTCAAAGTCTAATGTAGAAGGTTGCACATGCAGGCCTTTAATTAAAATATCATTATGAAAATAGCAAAATGTCACTGCTAGCCTAGTAAAGAGATACCTCAGCTGATATTTTTCCTTCCAATAGTTCAACAGGTAAAGGAGACCAAAAATATTTGGCATTCATATTTGTCTGCTAAATCTAGAGCTGGAAGAGATCTCAGAGACCAGCTAGTCTAACCCCCTTCATTTTACAGAGGGGGACACTGAGGTCCAGGGAGGAGAAGGGACTTGTCCAAGATCATACATAGGATCCTAAGTCTAGAGCTAAAAGAGACCTCAGAAAACATCAAATCCGATTAGGATGCCCTTCAGCTTAATCTAGGAGAGAAAATCTAAAATCATTACTTTAACAATATTCATGTAGTTTATCACCCTTGATTTGTGCTTCACTCTACCTTCCTTCCCATAAGATTCTCATATCCTTCCCAACTTTGGACGACCCAAAGGAAAATACGATCTCATTTATAGTTTAGAATTTTACTGCTTTCAGGTGGTCTCTTCCATTACAATGTGAGCCAGGGCTGTTTTTACCTTCCCTGTATCCCCAGTGCTTAGCACACAGTGAGGGTTAAACAGCTGTTCACTGATTGATCAGAGATATTCTAAATCTAGAAAGTTCCAAACATCTCTCTTTTCTGCTTCAGGGTCAATTCTGGCATTAAAAAGGGAGGGCAGGGTAGATTTTTGTCCAAGTTTAAACATTACCTTTTCCTTCCTAGAAGAATTCAAAGGAAAATAACCCCTAAAAGACAAGAGGAAAATCAGAAAGAAAACTATTTTCACACCTGTTAAGTAATCAAGCCCCTCCAACAATTTCTTTTCTCTGGAAAAATCTAAAGCAAAGTTTTCAAAAGCATCATTAAAATTGATGTCTGGGATGAGAACTTGAGAGGATGCAGTTGCCATGGCAACCCTGAAAGAGAAGAAAGTATATCAACACACATCAAAATGGGTTTTCAACTTTTATCTATTTGACTTTTCATTTAGAAAGATAAAAAACAACAATAATAACCCCCCCCCAAAAAAACAAACCTCTTGTAGTTGGATGTTAGGCCTGCTTAACCCATCATATCACTTAAGCCCGACAATTTGTGTTTTAATTAGCAGAGGTCAATTAGGGCATACACCATATTTCCTCTTACATTGTCATCGAGTGATGACATCCTGTTAGAGAGATTGGAGAGAGGACGCAAAGCAAATGGGGTTAAGTCCTTTCCAGCTCTGAGATTCTTGGGCTAATCTATACCCTCCCCCATCCCCATCTTACTTCTAAGAAGCAAACAGATTTTTTTCCCTCCTCATCTTTCCTAATTTGTCAGGTTGCCACTGTCAACAATGCCAGCCCAGTCAATCCTCAGGAGGTTTGGTAAGACCAGTCATAGCAATGCTGTAAAAAAACAAAACACCTAACTTCCATGGCTCAGCCCGGCAAGGAAAAACAGCAGCCTACATTTCTCTCAAGCTTGAAGGTTAATGCTTAAAGTACTTTTCTCCCAAGAATTCTGTGAGATAGATAGATTAAATGTTGTCTCCTTTTTACAAATGAGGAAAGAGGCTCAAAGAGGTTAAGGTACTTGCTCAAGGTAACTCAGCAAGTTAATGTCCAAGCCAGGATTCAAAGATTTTCTGAATTCAAGTCAAGGGCCCTTTCTATTTCAATACCCTAGCTTCTCACTATATCAATAAGCCAGCTCATACTGATCTCTGACTTTTCCATTCTAGAGCATGTAGTTTGTATCTCATTATGGAGAGATCTGATTTTGAATTTAGGATAGGGGGAAAGAATGCTGGGAGTCACCAGACATGTTCTCCCCCTACCATTTGGGGAGAACAGATTTGCTTCAAATTTTATAGTCCTGGGAAGGATGGAAAACTCTAAAGAAAGAATTTTGAAAGACATAAAGAGAAACAATTCAATGAGGAAGAAAAAGGGTAGTTGTCTAAAGAGATGGATGTGATACACAGGGAACTCACCAATCAACTTAGATTCTTAAATGATGGGTACAAAGGATAAAAGCAAAAGCAGATAACACAGCATGAATGCAAAAATACGGTATGGTCCGGTAAGATTAGTTTCAGAGGAACTAAATTGCAGAATAAGCTGAGGCTGTCTGGGGAAGGAAATGATAATAAAAGCATTGTTGTTTTTTAAGCTAAACTGTGGTATATAAATATAATGGAATGTTACTGTATTGTAAAGAATAATGGATATGAAGAATTCAGAGAAACATTGGCACATTTGTATGAACTGATAAGAGTTAAGAAAGTAGAACCAAAGGAACACAAAATACACGATAACAACAATAAAACAAGTGAAAAAAATATTAAAAAGCATCAGAATTCAGATGAAATACCAGGACAAATCTTGGCTCCTGAGAGTGATACACACTTTGCTTGTCTCAGGAAAAGGATGATGGACTGTAGGAATGGAATGTCCCGTAGGTGACATGTCAGAGGTCGTTGTTAAAATGGCTTATTTTAATTGGTTTTCTATATTTCAAGAGAAGGTTCTATGGGGAAGAGGTATTACTGGGAAGAGACAGTGGTATAAAAACAAAAGGCACCAGTACAGCAGAGAGAAAAAGAATTTGGCATCTAAGAATTGGATATGGGTATCTAGATCACGGCTCAAAATTTACAAATAAAAATATAACTATAATATAAATAAAAATATAAAATGTAAAAATGACTAGAGATGGAACGTACTTAACAAGAACTGATAAGAATGTATTTTCCTATAGCATTGCAAATCTAACCAAAAGAGCGATAAACTAAAAAGGAAGGGGGTAGGGAGAAAACTAGCTGTGCAATCCACTGAAAGATATCATAGAGAGAAAGAAGGAAAAAGATAAGCAGTAGACACATCTAGGAACTCACAGGAGACAGAATGCAAGAGAGAAGCCAGTAAAAACCAACCAATCAACTAGCCCATGGCCTCAGATGTCTATACACAAATACACATGGTGCAGGTAACAAGTTGGATGAACCAGAGACCCAAATGCAATGCAGCAAATTTGACTGCACTGGTATCAGTGAGACTTGGTGGGATAAGAATCATGGCAGGAAAATAGGTCTGGATAAGGGATATTTGCAGACTTGAGCACTGGGCTGAATCTAATGAGATGAGGTTCAATATGGATAAATGTAAAATCTTGCACTTGGGTTTGTGTAATCAACTTTTCGAATCCAGGATGAAGGAGGTAATGGTTTGTTTTAAAAATAGTTCTCAAGGTTTTAGCGATCTACGAGCTCAATATAAGTTAGCAGTATGACGTGGCAACCAAAAACAGTTAAAACAATCCTGGGCCAAGTTAAGAGAAGTCAGAAGTCAGGCATCCAGAATTAAGGAGGCATCATCAACATTAGCACTGCCGGCACTGTCCTATCATTACAATCATCACTGTCACATCAACTGTTACATCAGCACCATCAACACCATCACAACGTAATGCTGTTAGCAACACCCCATCAATGGCAACACCATCATCGCATTCACATCACCACCAACACTGTCACATCACCATCACAAATATCACCATCACTCTCCCATTAACACCATTGATACTGTCATAATAATACTACCTATCAGTACCATTAACACTGTCATATCCCAGAGAATCACATATTTAAGAAATAGAAGGGACTTCAGGGGCCAGAGAGTCCAATCCATCCAGGAAGGAATCCCCCACTCTCACATACTTGACAAATGGTTGTCTGCTTTCTGCCTGAAGATGTCCAAACAGAACGAACCCACCACTTCTCAAGAGAAGTCTACTTGTGGATAGCTCTTATTGTTTAGAAATTTTTCTTGACATCAAATGTCATGAACTCAAGGCCTGTCACCATCCTGGCTGCCCCCCTTTTGTCACTCTCCAGATCATCAATATTCTTCTTCAATGAACATAATACTTTACATGTGGTTTGATGAGGGCAGAGGATAGTGGGCTACCCCTTTTCTATTCCTAGAAACGATGCCCCTCAATGCAATCAGAGATTGCATTAGCTTTTGTGGCTACCAAATCATACTGCTACTTTATATTGAGCCTATAGTCCACTGAAATCCCCAGATCTTCTTTTAGAACAACTGCTGCCTATCATACCTCATAAACTTTATATTTGTGGGGTTGATTTTTTGTGCCCACACACTTTGCACCTGTAACAGCAAGTACCCTAGCATGTTCAGGATGGCCTCCTGGTACAGGTTCTTGGATCTGCTTTTCTAAAAGGAAAGTGATTTTTGAGGGGTCAACAATCTACTTTAATTCCATTCACCAACAGAGAAAATACAAGCAGAGAAATAAAGACCAACAGACAGAGTTTCTAACTGTCTGACCATAAGTAATACATACAACACAGATCAACAAATAGATCCAACTGACCATTACATACACACATAGTTACTACAGAGAGAAGCACCAACAGCTAGGTTTTCAAAGCCAGGGGAGGCTCCTTAAAGCTTACCCAGAGTCTCATCTGGCACACAACCCTGTTTCCAAAGAGTGAGACTCAAAGTAAAATGCCAACTCAGAGTATATATACACTTCTCAGGGCCAGAAGGCATCACAATCCTCGTGACTCAGTGCCTAATCAACTTAGTACCCAAAGGTGTGGAAGCCTTCCTACATGCAAGCCTCTCCTAAGCAAATTTTCCCTTTAAACAAGTTCCTCCCTCAATGGACTCCATGCGATCCCTATTAATGGGCAGGGAAGATCTTTAACTCCCATTAACATTAACATTACAGCACCTTATTGAATTTCATCTGAGTAGATCCAGTCCAATGTTCTAGCAGTCATAATACACCATCAACATTGAAGCTTCCCCAATACTAACACAAAGCTACTGCCTTCAACACAGTCATTAATGACCAAATTCCACCAATAACACTGTCCCATCCCTACCACCATCACTGTCATAACACTATCTCCATCAGCACCATCAGCACCATCAAATCTCTACTACTCTTACCACTATCACTGTTCCATTCCCAGCATCACTGTCAGAATAGTATAATGAGTACCATCATCACTGTTAAAATAATAATAATAATAATAATAATAATAATAATAACAACATTTACATAACTCTTACTATGTCCCAAGCACTGTGCTAAGTGATTAACAGTTATCTCATTTGGTCCTCACAACAACCCTGGAAGGTAGGTACTATTTATTATCCCCATTTTAAAGGTGAAGAAACTGAGGCAAATAGATTAAATGACTTGCCCAGAGTCACCCAACTAGTAAATGTCTGAAGGCAAATTTGAATTCAGTTCTTCCTGAAGCTAGGCCCAGCATTTTATCCACTATGGCGCCACCTAGTCGCCGATCAGGATACTATCTACCATCAGTGACCTCATCACTGTCATGTCACCATCATTATTATGACAAATAATATTTGTCATTACCATCATCAATGTCACATTACTGGTACCACCAGCACCATCGCACCACTAGCACCACATCATCTCCACCATCAGTACCATCACCTTGCTTACATTGCCACCATCAACCACAACACTTTCCCTATAATCCAAATCATCACTGAGCTATTATTGCCACATTTCTATCATCAGCATCATTACTGATAAATAGCTGCTATCATCACTGTCACAACCACAACCATCATTGTCATAATTCCAAGTTTCCATAAAATTGAAAATGTTTGTTGCTGTCCTTTGTACTTAAAGAGGACCAAGATGATATGATGTGGGGGTTAACATACAGTGCGTCTGACTGTGGCTGATCGGAAAAATATGAGCTCAGAAGGCTCTACCACAGGTCATGCTCAAATAGTCTATATGAACATTTGGGATGGAAAACTTGAAAAAATAAACTGCTTGTGAAAGAACTCGCTTTTTGGGTAAAAAAAGCCCCAAACCGTTGGGAAAACCAGAAAGCAGCCTAGCAGAAATGATCAAACAATGGATGACTGAGTTCCATTGTTTCTGATTCTCTTGTCTCATCTGTCTCATTAATCTAATTTTCTATTTTTTTTAAACCACTACCAAATGGTTTTGATGAAAGCTGCTTTACGAAGGGCTACTCTCTCTTTATGCCTTTTTCCATTATTTCCCTTGATATTTTAGATCTTTTGTTTCTCAAGCTGAATATTTTATTATTTTATCGAGTTCTGTAAAGTATCACTGTGATGGTTAGTATAGCAATAAAATTGTAAGTTAGCTTTGGTCATACTGGTTTTTTTTTTTTATTATATTGGCATGCCCCAGCTATGGACACTGAATTCTACTCTAGCTATTTCAGCTGTTCTTGGTGGAATACTTTGGAATGGAATATCTACAAGTCTTGAATGTGTTTTAGTGAATTGACCCCCACCACCCTCCAATACTTTATGCATTTTGTAGTCACTTTCAGTAGTATATTTACCAGTCTATTGCTGGCTTTTAAGATGTTGTTATTATTATATGGAGATACTATTGATATATGTGGGTTTCTTTTGTAGCTTGAAATTTTGCTGAAGCTATCAATCATCTCAATGAGTATAATTACTGATTTTCTAGGAGAGGGGTGGGGAACCTGCAGCCTCAAGACCACATGTGGCCCTCTAGGTCCTTAGGTGTGGCCTTTTGACTGAATTCAAGTTTGACAGAACAAATTCTTTTATTAAGGGGATTTGTTCTGTGAAGTTGGTATTTAGTCAAAGCCCCACCCCTGCTCTAGGATTTTCTATCTAAACCAACATGTCATCAGCAAATAGGTATAGTCTTTTTCCTTATCTTTACACCTTTAATTTCTTTCTCTTGTCTTATGGATGGAATTTCTTGAATAAAATCAAATAAAAGTGATGAGAGTGGGCACCCTTGCTCTACTACTTTATTTACTGAGAAAGCTCCTAGTGTGTTGACACTGTATATTATGCTTGTTTTTGGCTTTAAACACTTTTTATATTGTTAAAAAAAAGATCCCCCTACGTCTATATGTTGCAGAGGTGCTTTTTTTAAGCATAAATGAGTGTTGTATTTGACAAAGGCTTTTTTCTGCATCTAGTGAGAAAATCATAATTGTGGATGTCTTCATTTTTCATATGATTCATTATATTGTTTGCTAATGTTGAACTATCCTAGCACTCCTGGTATAAATCCAACTTGGTTATAATTAATTGTTTCTTGGCTCTCACTCTTTTCTCAGCTCCTTGCAATCTGGCTTCCAGCCTCATCGATAAATAGAAGCTGTTCTTTTCGAGGTTATCAGTGATCTTGTAATTGCTAAATCCAATGGCCTTTTCTCAGTTCTCATCCTTTGGGTCCTCTCTACAGCATTTGACATTGTTGACTACTCTCTCCTCCCAGATCCTTTCATCCATGAGTTTTCACTCTCTTGGTTCATCTTCTGCCTGTCTTCTTGCCTGACTATCATCCACATAACTGTGAGTGTACCCAAGTCTCTATCTACCACTATCATCCCTTCTCTTTCTGCACACTCCTCTCTCTGAGTGATCTTTTCAGCTCCCTTGAGTTCAATTATCATCCCTATACAGATGAGAATATAGGTATATATATATATCTCTATCTATCTATCTATCTATCTATCTGTCTGTCTGTCTGTCTGTCTGTCTGTCTGTCTGTCTATCTATCTACACCAGGGGTGGGGAACTTGCAGCCTGGATGCTACATGTGACCTTCTAGGTCCTCGAATGCAGCCTTTTGACTGAGTCCAAGTTTTACAGAACAAATCCTTTTATTAAGAGGATTTGCTCTGTGAAGTTTGGATTCAGTGAGAGGGCTGCCCTTGAGGACCTAGAGGGCCACAGGTGGCATTGAGGTCACAGATTCCCCGCCCCGGTCTACACACACATATGTCCAGCCCTAGTCTTTCTGAACTACATTGGTATCACCAACTGTCTATTGAATATCTCAAATTGGATGAACCATAAATATCTCAAATTCAACATGTCTGAAACAGAACTCATTTTTCTCCCAAACACATCCTTCATACAAACTTCCCTTTTATTATTGAGGGTATCATTACCCTTTCAGTCAACCCAGAATCGTTGATTATCAGCAATATTACAATAGCTGCCTAATCATTCTATGTGCCTGTAGTTTCTTGTTTCTCCAATCCTTCCTCCATAAAGCTGCCAAATTGATATTCAGAAAATCCAAGCCTGACCATGTCACTCTCCTGTTTAAGTTTTCATAGGCTCCCTAGTGGCTCCAGGATAAAATCCAAACTTCTTCATTTGGCAATTAAAGTCAATCAAGCAAGCACTTTTTGAACTATTATTTATCCGGAACTGTCCTGATCATTGGGAAGAAAAAGACAAAAGCCTTCATGGAGCTGCCGTTCTAGTGGGGAGACAACATGCATAGATATAGGTCCATACCAAGCATGGAGAAAGTAGAAGATGACCTCAGAGAAGGCTGGGGGAACCAGCAAAAGTTTCACGTAGAAGGTAGTCCTTGAGCTAGGTCCCAAAGGAAGCCAAGGATTCAAAGAAATGAACTGAGGATGGAGAGTATTTCTGGAATTGGAGGCAGCTTGTGCAAAGGAGGGAACAGCAAGAGGGAAAGCTTGGCCAGGCCAGAAGTGGGGAACCTGTGGTCTCAAAGCCACCTGTGGCCTTCTAGGTCCTCAAGTGAGGCCCTGTGATGGAATCCAAACTTCCCAGGATAAATCCCCTTTAAAAAAAGGATTTGTTCTGTAAAACTTGGACTCAGTCAAAAAGTCACACCTAAGGACCTAGAAGGCCACATTTGGCCTCAAGGCTGCAGGATCCCCACCCCTGGGGTAGACTATAAGATATGTAGAGAGGAATAATGTGTTAAAAGTTTAAGTAGATAGGAAGAGGCCAGGTTTTCAAGAGAGTTAAATGTCAAATGTCAAATTTTGTTTGGTCATTTCAGTCATGTCCAACTCTTCTTGACCCCATTTGGGGTTTTCTTGGCAAAGATACTTGGAGTGATTTGCCATTTCCTTGTCCAGCTCATTTTACAGATGAGTAGACTGAGGCAAACTGAGGGTGAAGTGACTTGACCAGGGTCACACAGCTAGTAAGTGTCTGAGGCCAGATTTGAACTCAAGAAGATGAGTCTTCCTGATTCCAAACCCAGTTCTCTATCTGCTGCAGCACCACCTAGCTGCCCAAATGCCAAATAGAGGCATTTATATTTGATCCTAGAGGTAACAGTGAGTCACTGAAGCTTTCTGAGTATGTGTGTATTTGTGTGTGTGTGTGTGTGTTTGTGTGTGTGTGTGTGTGTGTGTGTATGTGTGAGAGAGAGACAGAGACAGAGAGAGACAGAGAGGTGTAGTAAAACCTGGACTTTCAGAATATTAATATGGCATCAATGTGGCAGATGGAGTGGAAAGAATCTTGAGGCAGGCAGCCCAACCATAAGACTATTGTCATAGACCAGGCATGAGGGCCTGAATTAGGGAGGTAGCTGTGTAACTGAAGAGGATGGAGAGGAGAGATGGTAGTGAAATAGAAGTGACAAGATCTGGCAACCTTTTGGATAGGTTGGATAAGGCACAATGAGAAGTAAAGGATGATGAGATAAATAGAAAGATGGTAAAGCCCCTGCCAGAAATAAAAAGCTTGGAAGAAGACTAGGTTTAGTAGAGAGATGCTGACTTGTGTCCTGGGTATGTTGATTTTGAAATGCCTATGATACATCCAATTTGAAAACTCTAACTGGTGATACAGGATTGAGAGACTGATTTGAGTTCAAATCCTTCCTCAGACAATTACTAGTGGTATGATCCTGGGCAAGTCATTTTACCTCTGTCTCTCTCAGTTTCCTCATCTGTAAAATGAGGATAATAATAGCACTTATCTCCCAGGGCTGTTGTGAGAATCAAATAAGATAACTGCCAAGAATTTAGCACAGTGCCTGGCACATAGTAAGCACTGCATAAGTGTTAGCTTTTAATAATTCTTAATATGTGTACATACATTTTATACGTATATATAATATGTGTATATATTATAAATAATTCTTAATATGTATACGTGCACATATGCATATACATGTAATATGTATATATGTACATGTGTGACCTACATAGAGATAAGGACTAAACCAATGGGATTTGATGATGTTATCAAGTCAGAGAATGTTAAGAGAAAAGATTACAGGGCCTAGGACGCAGTCTTAGAGGTACACCTACAGTTAGGTGCTAAAATACAGATCATGAATCAGCAAAGGATGCTGAGGAAGAGTAAACAATCAAGAGGAGAACCAAGATGGCAGTGCCATAAAAATTCAGACAAGTGACAGTATGCAAAATAAAAGGTCTATCAACAATGTTACATTCTGCAGAGAGGTCCCAATGGATGAGGTTTGAAAGGAAGCCATTAGATTAGGCAATTAAGAGACTAGAGGTCACTTTGGAGAGATCGGTTTCAGTTGACTGATAGAGTGGGAAACCAGATTACCAAGGGTGTAGAAGAAAGTGGAAGGATAGGAAGTGGAGGCATTGAATGTAGTTAGTTTTTTCAAGTAATTTGACTGAGAAGGGGAGCAGAGATATTGGATGATGTTGATTAGGGATGGACAGATTAAGTAAGGATTTTTTTAAGGATAGAGGAAAATTTGCTGTGTTTGTAGGCAGCAGGGATGGAACATATTGCTAAGGGTGTAGGGGGTATTATAATAGGGGCAATCTGCTGGAGGGGATGGGATCAAGGGAACACATAAGTGGTTGATCATGGTAAAGAGAAAGACTGCCTGTTTGTGAGAGAGAGAGATAGTGGGGAATAAAATCAGAAGGGTGTGAGAAGAATATGATGGGAGAAGAGGGAGGTAAAGGTTTAGTTTTCTCAGTAAAGATTTAGGCAAGATCCTCAATTGAGAGGGTGGGGAAAGGGGGAGCCATGGGAAGCCTGAAGACAGAAAAGGTTTGAAAAATAAATGATCCAGTCAAAATGCCACCAGTGCTTCTATTTGTCTTCTGTCTTCACCTGTGTTTCCTGTTATACTTTTAGGAAGAAATCACTTAATGATCCCTCTTGTTACTTTGCTGTTGGTGCTGCTAACCCCATGGGTATCTTTCCTTCACTCATCACCTATATGCCTTCTCTGGTTACTGTATTTGTTTACCTTTCTTATATTTCTGTTGTCTGGGGCATTTGCAAAACAAATAGTCTGCTCAAGTATAGTTTTCTTTGCAGGTATACTGAAAATGCTTTTTCATTCAACAATTTGCAGGATAAGTCACCTTAGGTTGCTTCTTAAGCATCTTTGCTCTCTGCAACACATTAGTTCATTATTTTCTGTGGTTTCTGGTGGATGTAAAATAGTCTTGTGTTATTCTAGTTTTCTTTCCTGCTTATTTGAAAGTGGCTCCTGGTCACCTGCAAAATTTGCTGTTTATCATTGAAAATATTAAAATTAATAACTTGGAGTCTTAGAGATTGCAACACAGGAATTTTTCTGGAAGTGATCTGCGGATTCTTTCAATTGGCACTTTGGTTTCTCTGTTCGGAAGTTTGGGGCAGTTTTCTTGCATTATTTCTTGAATCATGGTGTTCAAGTCTTTTGACTAGTCATGTTCTTTTAGAATACCTATAATCCTTAAGTTGTCTCTCGTCATGCTGTCTTCAAGTTCAATATGTTTTCCTTGCATAGAGAGTATTTTCTTTAATGTTACTGTTTTTTGCTTCTTTTCTTTCCAGACCATCCTTTACCTCTGTGTATTTGCCTTCACAATCATTTGTTCTCTCTTTTATTTCTTTCAGAAGGTTTGCCATAATGGATTCCAGTTTTTCTAAATCTGCTGATTATTTCTGCTGTGCAGGGCACAAATTCTGCTTTCAAAATTCTTATTTCTTTTAAACTATTCAGTAGAATCCTGTTGTGGTTCCATGTCCTTTCAGGAATCCACAGGGTCTTCTTCCTCATTCATTTCCCTTCTATTTCTTTTGGCAGATTTATTTACAGATGTCTAGACTTTTAAAAATGATCTGTTATTATTATCTTCCCTGTTGATTTATCTGTTGGCACTCAAAGTCTTTAAATGAGTTTTCTTCATCTTCTGATCTTTGATAATTTCAGTCTTTCCCCTCTTATATTGCTCCCTTTCTGATTCCTTCTTCTTTAATGGCAGCTTCCCTGGGGACTGAACCTCAAAGGTGTCTCAGACTTCTCCCATGTTAGACAACTCAGGCTTCACTGGCCTTGGTCTCTGTCTCAAGTGACTTCTAAGGAGACAGAACTGACCACAGCTGCATGCCATTCCCCTTTGCTTCAGGCCCGGTGGAGCAAAACACATGCTGGCATGCCTCCCCATTCCCTCTGTTCCTCAGTTCTCCAGCTGAATACTGTTGCAGCATAGAGCCCTGCCACACTACAGTCTCAGCCAGAGCAAGCTTTTGGCTTTTGATTTTCCCTGAGCAGGGAGGCAGAAGTGGGGAGGGGCTAACACAGTGTAGTGGCTGGTGGGGGGAAGGGAGAAAATGCTAAGTAAGCAGAGATTAACCTTCACTTCTGGTTGTTGCCTAGTTAGGACTCTTGGTGTCTGAGACCATGTAGACAACTACAATTCCATTATCTCTTGCACATAATTACTATCTTTGAAAGATTTGAGAAGATTGTAAAGATTAGAGACAGTGACTCGTCTTCCATCTTGTCAACCCACGAGTTACTACTTTTTGTCATATATGGCATGCCGTCTCTCATGTACATATTTCCATGACCCACGCCTGGAATATTTCATCTACACTTTCATCTTTTGAATACGCAACTTCATTTAAGGCTCAGTTCAATCACCATCTCTAACATAAGGCCCTTAGTGATCTCTCCAGATGCCCATACCTTCCCCATTTCAAAAGCTAATGTTACTAGTTATAGATTCTGTATTAACTTATCTGTATATGTATATCTGTACAAGCTCCATGAAGGCAGGGACAGTGTTGGTTTTGTTTTTTTTATACCTAGTGCCTGGCACACAAAAGTTGCTTAATAAATGCTTGCTGAATTGATTTATTTAAATTGGGGAGAAAATGGAACAGAGAAAATAGTTAGGATGCTAGTACACAAATTCTGGCAGAGCAGGACAAGGGGCTAGAAAAGGGCACACACTCAAATCCCTATCCCATGTTCCACACAGACAAACATAAATACTGCAGGGTTCAGTTTCCCTGGGCTGGTGAGCAGAGGAACGGCAGATGGTGTTGGACGAGAGGCCTCCAATGACTCACAGGGCTCACCACTGGGAACAAGGAACAGCACTGTTACTTGTATAGTTACAAGCAACTGGGAACAAGGAACAGCACTGTTCCTTGCTCTCGGTGGATTTGGTGCAATGCCCAGGTGGCAGCTGCTAACAGACATGTCTGAATGAGATCAAACAGCTTACAAACTGGCCTCTTTTCACAAGACCAGACATCTGCTTCAAGAGAACCAGAGAGAGCCCACCTCTCCATGATTTTTGCAGATTGTAGGAATCATGCCTGGTCATTTTCTTTCAGGATGCACTCCACTTGGTTGATGAGGACATTGGCAGCAAGTGGCAACCCTACCATCAGCAGCACCACCACCATTATGGCACTACTACAATAATGATCACATGAGCACTAGCATCACCATGATATCAATGTCTCCATCACCACATCAGTACCACCATCATAATGCTCTCAATGATGCCACAGTTGATGTCCCATCACCACTGTCATCACCCCTGTGACTATTCTCAGTAATACCCCACCACCACTTTCACCTAAGCACCATCATCACCTTTATATCACCATTAACATCACTATTTGATCAGGACTGCTATTGTTGTCAACATTATGCTACGAAAAGGAACAACACTGATTTGACATCAGAACCACCAAAACTGTCATCACCGTCACTATCATCCCTGTCATGTCACTGCCACCACAACTACCACATCACGGCTGCCAGGTGGTATAGGAATCACCAAAACCACCATGTCAGCCCCACCTTCACTCCAACATCAGCATCACTGTCAATGGGAACACCATCACTGCAACACTGGCACCACCATCCCTACTGTCACTGTTGTCAGCATCCCATCACTACCACCAATGCTATTACTGTTACATCTAACCCATCCTCACTTACATCAACACATCCACCTATGGAAAGACTGCTACTCACCATCACTATGTGTCATTAGTACCACCATCACTGCCACATTACCATCACCATCATGATCTCATCACTGCTACCATCACAGAGACAAATGCAAACACTGCAGGACTCTGCTTCCTGGGGCTGGTCCCCTAAATAGGCACAGCTCTGGGTACAAGCTAATGCCAGGATAAATGGCTGAAATCAAAGACTGTGACTCTTCTTAAAGGGGCCTCAATGGGTACTGCCTCACTCAAAGTGAGAACCTGAAAAGATCATAGCCTAAAAGGGCAAAGGTCTCCCACTGAATCCTGGGCCATGTTCAGTCATCCTGATAGATACCTGGCCACTGGACCCAGATGGCTCTAGAGGAGAAAGTGAGGATGGTGACTGCACAGCCCGACCTCACTAAAACAAAGTCAATTGCAAGTCATGTCATCATCTCCCCGATGTCATGGTCCTCTTTGAGAATGAAGGACAAATTACGCAACTTCCATGCAAAATCTGATGAATAAGAAGAGAAATGTTCTCCTTACTGCTGTGGGGCTAAGTTGGAAAATCATCTCATGATTTCTCCTGGCATTGCCACCAAATTATCATTGGACAAGTTACTTTGGTTTTTTCGAGCCCTGGGCACTGGAATCATTGCTCACATTTCTCCAGTGTTTCACAGTACTTCTGTGAGGCAGAAAATGTAAATACCGTCATCTTTGTTTGACAGGTGAGGGAAGTAAAGGCCAGACAGGACTGATATGTCCAAAGTCACCGTTAGTTAGGAGCTAGTACTCAAGACACATGGTCATTGTTCTCTACCACATTACTCTAAGTAAATGGACCATGTACCATTAGAAAGGAGTATTATGGGAATTCCCTAAATGAAGGTAAGGAGAAGGTTTATAGTTAAGTAAAGTCAAAGCCAACTGTTCCCCCTGCCTCTCCTCCAGCACCAGCTCAGACAACTCCGGCCACAGACCCGCATCAGGAAGCTATGGCAGTAGCTGGTAGAGGTAGATGCGTGCTGGGCTGGAGAGCAGAGGAATGGCAGATGGTGTTGGACGAGAGGCCTCCAATGACTCACAGGGCTCACCACTGGAAACAAGGAACAGCACTGTTACTCGTATAGTTATAAGTAACTGGGAACAAGGAACAGCACTGTTCCTTGCTCTCAGTGGATTTGGTGCAATGCCCAGGTGGCAGCTGCTAACAGACATGTCTGAATGGGATAAATAGCTTACAAACTGGCCTCTTTTCACAAGACCAGACATCTGCTTCAAGAGAACCATAAAGACCCCACCTCTCCACGACGTTTTTTGCAGATTGTAGGAATCGTGCCTGGTCATTTTCTTTCAGGATGCGCTCCGCTTGGTTGATGAGGACTGTTGAGCGTTCTAGACATTGGCGGCAATTGGCAACCTGCTGTGCCAACTTCCTCAGCTTCATCACCTTCAAAAAATGAGTCAAGTGAAAAAGGGAAAACATGAGGCCCTCCACTTCAAGCAACCCAAATGAAATATAATCTCTGGGGAATCCCCAGGATAGGACTCCTAAGATCAAACTGCTGACCACTCGCTACGTCTATCTCTTCAATTTCTCCATCATGTACTTGCCCCCTGCTCTCTCAGTCAGCCCCCTGCTTCTCCCATCAACCTATATGGTCAAGCATTCACCCAGCATGTCATGCATTCTCACTTATTTACTCCTTTATGTGAATGAATGTACGTATAATATCTGTGCTTTTAGTAATTTCAGAGCCTGTGAGGGTTAGAACCATTCCCCAAGGTATAAAGTCATCTTATGTCAATAACAAACACTTCATTGGCACGTGGCTTCTCTTACTGTATGCAGAGTATGAGCACAGAGTCATCTACATTGTTATTGTCAGACTGAGAAAAATAAAAACACAAAGACTCAGTCTCAAAATATCAGCCCCATTTTGATATATTCATAATGTGCCAGCCCAATTATTTTCATTATGCAGGCTAAACACCTGGAAATCACTTTTGCCTCCTCTCCATCTTTATATCTCTCATATCTATTATCCCCCTTTTTCTTTCTATTCTCAGCACCATGAGCTTAATTAAGGCCCTTTTGTCTTCATGCCCACAACCTGAAAGTAGCTTCCTAAATGGTCTCCCTGATGGAAGTATCTTTCAGACAGATTATAAAAGTTATATTTCCTGAAACATTGTTTTAAAGCATTATGTAACTCTCCTGCTCAGAGACTCAAAATGGCTCCTCACTGCCTATTGGATCAAGTCCAAACTCCACAACTGTCCTTCACAGCTCTTTATAATCAGTTCTCACATCACCTATTCAACATAATCACTCATTGTATCGCAACTGATTCCTTCCATTAGAGTTAGGCCAGTCTTTCATCATTCCCCATATATATTATACTCATTTCCACCCCTTTACCTTTGCCCATGCTGTTTCCCTTGCCAAGAATGATCTCCTTTCCTCTCTTCCACCAGCCCAAAGGTCCCAACACAAAGCCTTCCCCAATCAATTTCTAGTTCCCTCTTCATCTCCTGATTCTCCTACCTCAGATATATTGCCTGTGTGACATGGGTCAAGTCACTTAATCTCTGAGGGCCCCCAGAAGATTTCTGAGAAGGTACTGACCTGTACTGATATAGAATTTCTTCATCTGGGATATCCTTATCATGAAATCACAGGACCAGTCACTATCCCCAT